>NC_044985.1:115083200-115381098 GCF_008728515.1 Papio anubis
TTTTTTTTTTTTTTTTTTTTTTTTTTTGAGACGGAGTCTCGCTCTGTAGCCCAGGCTGGAGTGCAGTGGCCGGATCTCAGCTCACTGCAAGCTCCGCCTCCCGGATTCACGCCATTCTCCGGCCTCAGCCTCCCGAGTAGCTGGGACTACAGGTGCCCGCCACCTCGCCCGGCTATTTTTTGTATTTCTTAGTAGAGACGGGGTTTCACCGTGTTAGCCAGGATGGTCTCGATCTCCTGACCTCGTGATCCACCCATCTCGGCCTCCCAAAGTGCTGGGATTACAGGCTTGAGCCACCGCGCCCAGCCAGCTGGGTGCTATTCTTAGCCTCATTTTATGAATAAGAAAACCAAAGTTCAGAGAGGTTCAGAAACTTGTCGAGGGTCCCAAGGCAGTAGCTGGTGGGACAGAGATTTAAACCCAGGCTGGTGTGAGAGCCTGCAGGCTGCAGCGGGAGTAGGGCTGAGCTTGGCCGATGGCAGAGGGTGCTCCTGGAGGTGGGACCTGCAGGAGTTGGGAAATCACAGGGCGTGACGTGAGCAACTGAAGGCTGGTAACTTTGGACCCTAGGTAGCGGGGAGGATGGCGGCACCATTAACAAAATGGGGAACACAGGCTGGGGGTGGGAGCAGAACACGCGTAGGGTGAAACTAGATTTTGTACGTGTCAGGAGGCACAACAAGATGATGTGGCTAGAACAGAAAACGATGGGGCATAGAACCAGACAGTTCCTGACCAGCCTTCCTCCAGGTGACTTTGCATTCCATACGCAGAGACGTACTGTTGAAGGTTTGGGGCCTCCTTTCTCGTCGGCCACCTTCATACGTGACCTGTGAGATTGTGGACCCACTTGAAGCTGCTTCCGGGTGCATGTCCAGAGAGCCAGAGGCTAGCTGCTCTCCATGAATCAGTCACCTCTGATGGGTCACCCATCATGGCCAGCTTGCTGGGCGTGGTGCAGGCTACGCTTCTAATCCCTGTTACCTAATAAGTAAAGAAGCGTCTGTCTTATGTCTGTGTTACTTGCCGGACCTTTCCATTATTTAACCAAGTCAATAAAGAAACCAGTGTTTCCCAATTAAGGCTTTTGCTTTTTTCTGGTACCTTTTCAGCTTCTAAATTCGTTTATTTCTGCAACACGGCTCCTGTGCTCTCAGACCCTGGCTGGGATGCACCACCCAGCAGGCTGACTCATGGCTGCTGCCCTCATTTCCACTCTGGTTTCTATGGAAATAGACATCCGATGGCTCAAAACAAGGTGAGGGCTTGTAGACACCTCATGATTCCTAGGCATTTATAAACCCTATTTGTCCAACATCGGTTGCCTTGGAAACAGGTACAGAAAAGGTTTTCTCTCTTATCTGATTTTTTAAAAATTTTACCAAAGCAATGTATGAGTTTTTCCTGTTACCACAGAATTTTGGAATAATAGTTCATGTTATGTAGTGAAGCATATTTCTAGTTTTGCATTATTTGATAAATAAATGTATTCTGCATTATTTCATTTTACAATCTTTAATATATTTCTGTCCATTTGATGAAATCACTATCACTTGGTATTCAAAGATGAAACATTTAGTGTCTGGGTCTAGAGATATGACTGGAGAAAAAATGTGTATGGCCTGCTATTCCTTCCAACTTCAGAATTCGAAGCATCTAGTGCATGGATGTCTTGCTGAACCTTAGCAAGTGGGAAAAGCCAGCTAATTATTTCAGTCTTATGCTATCCTGACCAAGGTTCTTGGTTTGCATCACTGCTTGGTTTTAAGAGCCCAGAGTCTGTTTACTCAACCTGAGCCATTTTATATCTAAATTCTGTGTGCCATCCATGTTATATAAAATATGGAGCATGTCTGTTATAGAAAACATAGAAATAGAAGCAATTTTCTATTAATAGTGAGCAAATGAGCAATGCACCATACTCGGTTTAGCGGAATGACTAGGATACATAACTGATAGTCATTCATTAAGCATTTGCTAGGCATGGTGTATTAAAGTTAAGCTATGGGCCAGGTGCAATGGCTTACGCCTGTAATCCCAGCTCTTTGGGAGACCGAGGTGGGCAGATCACCTGAGGTTGGGAGTTCGCGACCAGCCTGACCAACATGGAGAAACCCCATCTCTACTAAAAATACAAAAATTAGCGAGGCATGGTGGTGCATGCTTGTAATCCCAGCTACTTTGGAGGCTGAGGCAGGAGAATCGCTTGAACCTGGGGGTAGGGGAACGGAGGTTGCAGTGAGCCGAGATCGCGCCATTGCACTCCAGGCTGGGCAACAAGAGTGAAACTCCATCTCAAAAGAAAACAAAAAGTGAAGCTGTGATCTGCTGCTAGGGGCAGTCAAATCTTTAAGGGGAAAAGCAGAGTAAGTTCACTTAAAATAGAATGACAGAAAAGCAGGCCAGGCACAGTGGCTCCTTCTTATAATCCCAGCACTTTGCAAGGCTGAGGTGGAAGGATCACTTGAGTCCTATAGTTTGAGACCAGCCTGGGCAACATAGTGAGACCTCATCTCTACAGAAAATTTAAAAATTAGCTGAGTGTGCTGGTGCATAACTGTAGTCCCAGCTACTCGGGAGGCTGAGATGGGAAGATCGCTTGAGCCCAGGAGGTTGAGGCTGCAGAGAGCTGAAATTGTGCCACCGCGCCCCAGCCTGGGTGACAGAGCGAGACTGTGTCTCAAAAAAATAAAAATAGAAATAGAAAAAGACAGAAGCATAGTGAAAGTCAATGTTGCGTGTGGGGAGGGACACTGCAGAGAATTTGCTATGCAGCTCACTTTGCAGCCGGCTGTGTGCTACTTTCTGGCATTTATTTTCATATCTCTTTCCTGGTGGATTCATTTTTTTTTCTCTTGCTGCTATTCACACTGCCTTTTATTCTGTGTTAGTGAATTGTAAGTGCTGCTGAGACAGGGCCATATCAGTGTGGTTCTCCAGAGGCTCCCCACTGGCACAGCACTTGGCACATACCAGTGGTGGGGTAAGTATTTGCTGACTGAGCACGTGGCCCATATAGAACATTGTGCAGGGGTTCTGCCGGGCGCAGTGGCTCACGCCTATAATCCCAGCGCTTTGGGAGGATAAGGCAGGCGGATCACTTGAGGTCAAGAGTCTCAGACCAGTCTGGCCAACAAGGTGGAACCCTATCTCTACTAAAAATACTAAAATTAGCCAGGTGTGGTGGCGGGCGCCTGTAATCCCAGCTACTCGGGAGGCTGAGGCATGAGAATTGCTTGAATCCGGGAGGTGGAGGTTGCAGTGAGCGGAGATCGTGCCACTACGCTCTAACCTGGGCGACAAAGTAAGACTCTGTCTCAAAAAAAAAAAAAAAAGAACATCGTGCACGGGTTCTGATGGTTGCTTTCTGCAGAGAATCCTTTCAGAGGAATGTAAGAAGGCAGATTCACCCAATCCCAGCCTGGAGAATTTTCACAAAGTGCATATACTTATGTAATTCAGACACCACCAACCCCTCAAGTTCTTGCTCTCTTCTTGAAATTTGTATAAATGGAGTTATTCAGTATGATATACTCATGTGTCTGGCTCATTTGATCAATGTTATGGGGTGAGCAAACGCTCACCCCCAAAAAACTACCCCAAATCTTAGCAGCTTAAAAAACAAAAATATTTTCCTCCCAATTCTGTGGGTTGGCTGGGCAGGTCCTCTGCCGGTTTCACCTGGACTTACTCATGTGGCTGCATTTGGCTGGATGTCAGCTGGGCCAGAAGGTGCAAGGTAGTGTGGCAGTTGGTGCAGGCTGGCAGTGCAGTGCCTCAGTTCTCCACCACGTGACTTCACTCCTCCAGTGAGTTGGAACTGGGCATCTCTGAGTTCCAAGAGGTTGAAGTTGGAAGTTTCCAGTCCTCTTGAGGCTGAGACTACAGAATTCTCAGGGCCTCAGTTCTGCTACATCCTACTGTCAAAGTCACAAGGCCAGCCCAGACTCAAGGGGTTAGAAAAATAGACCCTTCCCTGCATGAGAAGAGTGGCAAAGCCACATAGCAAAAGGATGTGCTTGCCGGGATGGCAGGAGTTTGTGGCTGTTAAACAGTCTGCTACAGGGAGACTCTTCTCAGGACAAACCATTTGAAGATAGTCTGTGTGCAAAACAGCCTTTTAGAGTTTCACACACCCTTTTTTTGTTGTTTTTTGTTTTTTTCAAAATCTAAGATTTTTTTTTCCAATTGAAGTTAGAGTTTTGGTGATCAAAACTGACATTTATATTGGACCTTACTAGGTGGGAAAAGCCAACTGGCTATTTCAGTCTTATACTACCCTGGCCTTACCACGCTCTAGCGTGAGTTCTTAATTTCAGAAACGTTATCATCATTTTTCTAACAACAAAAAAGTCATATTGTAAGGACTCAATGAACTCATCTGTATATTGTCCTGAGCAGAGTGTATAGTACGCATTCAGTTCAGAGTTGCTTTTCTGTTTCCTCCTAGTTCACCCAAGTGGATCAAGCTCTGGGAATCTTGTAAAAACTGACTTGGCTAAAATTCATCTATTTAATAAATATGTATCAAGCACCTGTTATATGTCCAGGTCTATTCTATATCCTTAGTGATTTTTCTGTTTACTCGTTCTACCAGTTACTAAGAGAGGAGTATAGAAATCTCCAACTAAATTGTGAATTTGCCTATTTTCCCTTTCAATTCTATCAGTTTTGAGTTCATCTATTGTGGAATTTGTTTGCTTTAAGCATATATGTTTGTAATTCTATCATCCAACAGTGTTGACCCTTTATCACCGTGAAATGTCCTTTGTCTCTAATAATGTCTCTAGAATATTTGGTCTGCCTGATATTAATATAGCCACTTCAGCTCTCTCATGCTTACTGTTTGCATGGCATGTTTTATTCTTTTACTTTCAACCTATTCGTGTCTTTTAATATAAAGTACTTCTCTTGTAGACAGGATATAGCCGGCTTTTGCTTTTTTAATCCAGTCTGACAATCTGCCTTTGATTGGAGTATTTATTTAGTGTGTTCACGTTTTTGACAGTTTTATTGAGGGTATAATTTATATACCATAAAATTCATCTGTTTAAAGTAAATGTATAATTCAATAAATTTTAGTAAATTTATAGAGTTGTGCTACCATCCCCACAATTCAATTTTAAAACATTTTCATCACCCCAAAAAGTTCCCTTGTACACATTTGTAGTCACCCCTTGCCTGGGTTCCCCACCCCCCCAAACCCCAGGTAGCCACTAATCTGCTCCTGTCTCTAGATATTTGCCTTTTCTGGACATTTTATATCTAGTGTTTTCATTTTCTTTTTTTGTTTGTTTGAGACAGGTTGTCACTCTTGTCACCCAGGCTGGAGTGCAGTGGTGCAATCACAGCTCACTGCAACTTCCACCTCCTTTGCTCAAGGGATCCTACCACCTCAGCCTCCTTGAGTAGCTGGAACTACAGGTGTGTGCCACCACTTCTAGCTAATTTTTTTTTTTGGTAGCACAGGGTCCCACTATGTTGCCCAGGGTGGTCTTAAACTTCTGGGCTCAAGGTAATCTTCCTGCCTTGGCCTCCCAAAGTGCTGGGATTACAGGCATGAGCCACCACACCGGCCACTTTTTCTTTTTCTTTTTTTTTTGTGAGACGGAGTTTGGCTCTTATTGCCCAGGCTGGAGTGTGATGGCGCAGTCTCGGCTCACTACAACCTCTGCCTTGCGGGTTCAAGCGATTCTCCTGCCTCACCCTCCCAAGTAGCTGAGATTACAGGCATGTGCCACCACACCCAGCTAATTTTGTATTTTTAGTAGAGATGGAGTTTCACTGTGTTGGTCAGGCTGGTCTCAAACTCCTGACCTCAGCTGATCCGCCCGCCTCGGCCTCCCAAAGTGCTGGGATTACAGGCGTGAGCTGCTGCGCTGGGTCATTTTTCCTAATAGTGTCTTTTGATTTGTAAAAGTTTTTTATTTTGATGAAGTGTAGTTTATCTTTTTTATTTTTTCATTTATGGTCTATGCTTTTGTTGTTGTATCTAAGAACTTTTTGCTCAACCCAGACTTTCTCAGCCTTGGCACTACTGACATTTTGGGCCAGGTAACTCTTTGTTGGGGGCGCTGTGCAATGCATTATTGTGTGTTTAGTAGCATCCATGGCCTCTGCCCATTAGATGCTAGTATTCATCCACCCTCCTTCCCGGCTGTCACAACCAAAAATGTTTCTAGACATTGCTAAATGTCCCCTAGGAGGCAAAATTACTCCTAGTTGGAAACCGTTGGCCTAAGCCAACATTGCAAAGATTTTCTCTTATGTGTCCCTCTAAGGGCTTTATTGTTTTAACTCCTATGTTTAGGTACAGGACCACTGTTAGTTAATGTTTGTGTGCGACGTGAGATAAAGATCTAAATTCATCCTTCTGCATATGAATATCCAGTTGCTCCAGTACCATTTGTTGAAAAGACTGTTATTTGACCCATTGTATTGCTTTGTCAAATTGTACCTTTGTAAAAAATAAATTGTCCGGGCGCGGTGGCCATAATCCCAGCACTTTGGGAGGCCGAGGCAGGCGGATCATGAGGTCAGGAGTTCAAGACCAGCCTGACCAATATGGTGAAACCCCGTCTCTATTAAACATACAAAAATTAGCCAGGTATAGTGGTGCATGCCCGTAGTCCCAGTTACTTAGGAGATTGAGGCAGGAGAATTGCTTGAACCTGGGAGGCGGAAGTTGCAGTGAGCCAAGATCGTACCACTGCACTCCAGCCTGGGTGACAGAGCGAGACTCTATCTCAAAAAAAAAAAAAAAAAAAAAAAGCCAGGCACGGTGGCTCACACTTGTAATCCCGGCACTTTGGGAGGCCAAGGCAGGTGGATCACGAGGTCAGGAGTTTGAGACCAGCCTGGCCAGCATGGTGAAACCCCATCTCTACTGAAAATACAAAAAAATAGCCGGGCGTGGTGGCGCGCACCTGTAGTCCCAGCTACTCAGGAGGCTGAGGCAGGAGAGTTGCTTGAACCCTGCAGACAGAGGTTACAGTGAGCCGAGATTGCGCCGCTGCACTCCAGCCTGGGTGACAGAGCAAGGCTCTGTCTCATAAATAAATAAATAAAAGGATAGATCACAAGTATAAAAATTTATTTCTAGACTCTCAATTTTGTTCACTTGATTTGTATGTCTAGATCTATGCTAGTACCACGTGATGTTAATTACTATAACTTTATAGTAGGTTTCAAAATATGAGTTCTTCAACTTTGTTTTCTTTTTTAAAATTGTTTTGTTTAATATTCATATTTAATAATTGATACATTTGGGTTTAAATCTGTCATTTGCTGTCAGTGTTCTATTTATCTCTTTATTACTCTGTCCTTCCTGCGTTCTTTTGTATTAAGTAATATATGTACTACTGCCCTTTGTATTAAGTAAATATTTTTTAGTATACCATTTTAATAACTCTACTAACTTTTTAGCCATATGTACCTTTTTGTTTTTAACTTGGTTCTAGGGATTCAGTATGCATTTTTTACTTACCACAACGTACTTCAAGTTAGTACTGACTTATTACTGATAAAGTAGAAAGAACTTTGCACCAGTATGGCTCTATTTCTGTTCCTCTTTTGTGCTCTTGTTGCCATATTTGCTACATTTATATTTATTACCAACCCGGTGCTATAAATAGTCATATATAATTTAAAGAAATTAGGGGAAGGAACGTGTGTGTGTGTGTGTATCTCCAACTACATATTTACCATTTCCAATGCCCTGTAATGCTGGTCTTTTAACAACAAATTCTGGTTTGTTTTTTTAATCCGGAATTTTCTTTAGTTCACCTTTTTTTTTTTTTTTTTAATTCCTACTTGATTTGGCCAAAACACCTTCATTTCTGAAGCGTTGTTTCACTGCATATAGAATTCTTAGTTGGCAGGGCATAGTGGCTCATGCCTGTAATCCCATCACCTTGGGAGGCCAAGGCAGGTGGATCACCTGAGGTCAGGAGTTCAAGACCAGCCTGACCAACATGGTGAAACCCTGTCTCTACTAAAAATATAAAAAATTAGCCAAAATTACAGGTGCATGCCTGTAGTCCCAGTTACTTGGGAGGCTAAGGCGGGAGAATCACTTGAACCCAGGAGGAAGAGCTTGCAGTGAGCCAAGATCATGCCACTGTACTCCAACCTGGGTGACAGAGCAAGACTACATCTCAAAAAAAAAAAAAAAGAAAAGAAAAGGAGTTCTCAGTCAACAGGTATTTTTTCCCCAGCACTTTTAATATGTCATTTTTTTGTCTTCTGGCTTCCATTGTTTGGTTTTGTTTGTTTGTTTGTTTGAGACGGAATCTCACTCTGTTGCCCAAGCTGGAGTGCAGTGACTTGACCTTGGGCTCACTGCAACCTCTGCCTCCCAGGTTCAAGCAATTCTTGTGCCTCAGCCTCCCAAGTAGCTGGGATTACAGGCATGCACCACCACACCTGGCTGATGTTTGTATTTTTGGTAGAGACGGGGTTTCACCATGTTGGCAAGGCTGGTCTCAAACTCCTGACCTCAAGTGATCCACCAGTCTCAGCCTCCCAAAGTGCTGGGATTACAGGCATGTGCCACTGCACCCAGCCCCATTGTTTCTGATAAGAAGCCAGCTGTTAATTGCATCTTTTGTCATTGCTCCCCTGTATGTAATGGGTTATTTTCCCCTTGCTTTTGAATATTTTTTTCTTTGGTTCTCAGCAATTTGTCTATGATGTACCTAGGTGTGGGTTTTCCTGTGTTTATCTTTTTTCTTTTTTAGGGTTCATAGAACTTTTTTTTTTTTTTTGAGACAGATTCTCGTTCTGTCGCCCAGGCTGGAGTGCAATGGCATGATCTTGGCTCACTGCAACCTCTGCCTCCTAGGTTCAAGTGATTCTCCTGCCTCAGCTTCCTAAGTAGCTAGGATTACAGGCACTTGCCACCATGCCTGGCTGATTTTTATATTTTTAGTAGAGACGGGATTTCACCATGCTGGCCAGTGTGGTCTTGATCTCCCGACCTCAGGCAATCCACCCTCCTTGGCCTCCCAAAGTGCTGGGATTACAGGCATCAGCCACCACACTCAGCCTGGAACTTCTTGGATCTATAAGTTACAGTGTTTTGTTTGTTTGTTTTTTGTTTTTTGGATTTTTTTTTTTTTTTAACCAAATTCGAGTAGTGTATAACCATTATTTACTCAGGTGGTTTTTTTCTGCCCCTTTCCTCTCTTCCTGAAAATCTAGTTGCACACATGTTAGAATGCTGATATTGTCTAACAGATTTCTGAGGCTTTCTTCATTTTTATCCAATGTTCATTCTCTTCTTTGAGCTGGGTACTTTCTCTTGATCGTCCTTCCAGTTAACTGATTCTTCTACCCTTTTTTATCTGCTGTTGAGCTCATCTACTGAATTCTTCGTTTCAGTTACTGTGCTTTTCAGCTCTAGAATTCCTATTTGGTTCCTTTTTATAGCGTCTATTTCTCTGTTGAGATTTCCCGTTTTTCACTGATTTTTAGTATTTTTTTTAAAACTTCTGAGCACATTTTCCTTTAATTCTTTGAACATATTTATAATAGCTGCTTTGAAGTCTTTTTCTACTAAATCTAACGTCTGGGCCCACTCAAAGTTAGTTTCTCTTGTCTGTTTTTCCCCCAAGGACAGGTCACACTTTGTTTCTGCTGTGTCTAGTACTGCATTTGGTTGACAACCAGACGTTATAGATAACGTGTTGTTGTGATTCTAGATTATGTTTTGCTCTTCTGAGGGCTGTTGCCTTCATTCGTTTGGTAAGCAGTTAACTTGCCTGCTCTTAAACTGAGAAATGTATCTCCCCTGTAGAATGCAGCCACTAGTGTCTCTATCATTTTCTCCAATCCCAGTGGTCTCCCCTGCGTAATTTAACTGTTGATTGAGATGGAAATTGTGCTCAGATGCCTGAAGCTGAAGGAGTAAGGTTTCCACCTTCCGCTGCTTGAGCTGTGTGTGGATTGAGGAATACATTTGCAAGCACAAAAAATTATCTGCAAGTTTCCCCACAGTTAGTTTCCTCTGGGTTCCTTGGGGTTTTCTGCATGTACCTGTAATTTAGCAGTCAGAGATATGTGGAGATTGTAACATCTCTTAGCCTCTGTAGCTCTCTTGCTTCCAGATGTACCCCTTCAATTTCTAGCAGCTTTGCTTGCCACTTGCCCTCTACCATGTTCACACCTCCAGGCCCTGGGGTTTCACTGCCTACAATCAATGGAAACGCCCCAGGCAGGAAGGCCGTGAACACACGGCTCTCACCTACTGCCCTAGCACTTCCCCACTGAGCAAGTACTGCTCAAGTTGTTGCCTGCCATTGGTCATTTTCCAGTGTCCTGGAATGATTATTTTTAGTAAACGTGTCACATTTTGCAAGAACAGGAGTAGGTCAGGCAATTCCAGGAATAAGAGTATATCCCTAGGGCCAGAAGTCGTTAGGCTCTAGGGATATAGCAGTAAAAGCAAAGTAGACATCCTATTCGGAGAAAGCAGGCCTTCAACAAATAAGCAGAGATAATAGTCAGGTGACTATGAGTGCTTTGAAGAGCAGTCGGGCAAAGGGAAGAGCAAGTGCAAGGCCCTGAGGCAGAAGCATACCGGGGGCCTTCCGGGGATGGAATGGGAAGAAGCAGGGAGGGAGAAGGATATGAGGTCAGATCGCCTAGGGCCTGGGGAAGGACCTTGGCTTCTATCCTGAGAGAGGAGGGAAGCTGTTAGAAGGCGTTAATGAGGAGTGCCATTATCACACTTGCATTTGTAAGTGATCAAAATGCTAGTTTACTAATTTACAGTGAGAAATAAAACTGCCTGAGTGAGGTCAGTAAGTCATGGACTGGGCTGTGCTATTCCTGGGACTTGAACTGAGCCCAAAGGTGCTGGGACCAGGTAGCCTTGTAGAGCCCATGAACATCCAGGTGGAAGTGGCAATTGGGCTTAGCCAAATGTCCACCACCCTAGGATCAGGAGCCCTGTTCGGGTCCTGATTCTGCCATGTGCAAGCCTTAGTTTCTCTAAATGGGCTAAAACTAACTGCCACGAACCTGAGCAGTGCTCAGCCCAGCGTCTCACCCCTGTGCTAGGCACTAGTAAGGGGTTCTAACCCAGATGTGGGCATAACAAATACCTGATGCTCATAAATCGCCTGGCAGTCCCAGGCGCCCATGCTCCTTAAACGGCTAAGTGACCGGGGACTCTTCCTCTCCCTTACACTTTGCCGTCATCTTCCAGATGGTGTCTACACACTGTGGATCATCGTTCTGGAAGTCACTTTCATCTCCCCCTTCATTTCCTTTCTGCTTCACCTCCTGGCTTAAGCCCATAGCCCTCTCTGTACTGACTTCCCAGTCTTTGGTCTCCGCCCCTCCCAGCTTGTCCTGCATGTGGCCACCAGATCATTCTCTTAAAGCAGAGCTTGGACCACACGGTGACATGATCACTTAATTTTTAAATTAGGGAACATTTTGAACTTTTCAGAAAGAACAGAAAATAATATAACAGACAGCTATGACTGTATCCCTTCGTTTGCCTCCCCTCCCCCTGTCCCCAGAATTAACCACTATCCTGAAGTTGGTATGTAAATTCCACAGATGATTCTGTACTTTCATAATATGCACTGTTATGGTTTTTAAATTTACATAAGTGGCTAGCATTATATGAATTGTTTACTGGCTTGCTTTTTTCATTCAACGTTATGCGTTAGAGGTTTACTCATCCCAATACGTACCACCCAGTTCACCCACTTAGCTGCTGTGTGTGGTATTTCATTGTCAGAATAAGCCCCTGTGTGTTTCTCCTTCCTTTGCTGTGTTTTTCACAGTGCAGCAAAGAGCTTCTTCATCCTCCTGTCCTTGTACGCCCTTGAGTGCTTCTCTGCAGCTCACACCTAGATGTTGAATTGCTGATGCAGGGGGATGAGGGTCTCATCTTTACTAAATCCTGCCAAGTTGCTCTCCAAAGGACTGACCCATTTGCACATTCACATGATGCCTTTTAAAACACTCTCGCTCCCCATCACCTAGTACAATCTTAAGTCGCTAATGGTAGTATTCAAAGCCTCACTCATTAAGACCCTGTCTACCTTTATATTTTTATTTATATTTGTTTTTTCATCTGTAAAAATGGGGATAAATAATCATGACAGAGATGTAAACAGTGAGTTAATCTGTGGCCCCAATGGACAAAAAAAAAAAAAAATGATAGTGTCCTTTCCTTCCTTTTTTTCCGTATAGTGTCCACTCACTGGTCCTTCTTCTGGAGCTATACAGAATAAGCTAATCCAGAAAAGGCAGTACCAGGGGGTGGCATTAAAGCCAAGGCTGAGACCTGTCTTGATGCCTGGTAGGTGTCTGATTGGCAGGTTAGCTGATGGTTACAGCTCACTGAGGTCTTGGATCACATTCTAGTCTTGTGTCACGTGTGCATTTGATCAGCATGCTCTTCCCATCCTTATTCCAAGTCCAAGGCAACAGGGAACAGGTGGGGCCAAGCATGGAAGCCTCTCTGTACCTGCCAGAGACCTGCTAAAATGATAGATGTGTGGTTAATACTTGCTGAATGTCGAGTCAGTGACTGGCAGGATCTGAACACCAACAAAGGGTTTAGTAGCTAACCCCCTGTGTTTGAGTCCTGCCCGACAATTTACCGGCTGTGTGTGGCCTTGGGCAAGCTGGTGAACCTCCCCAAGCCTCAGTGTTCTCATCTGTAAAGCGAGAATATTAATACCCTTTTCATCAGGTGCTTGTGAGGATCAAATGAAACAATCCATGTCAAGTTCCAGGCAGACTCAATGCTTGCGAGCTGTTTTTAACACCGCCCTTGTGGTCTAGAGGCAGACTGGCCTGACTGGTCCAGAGGCAAGCCGAAGTCTGCTGGAATGGAGGTTCCTCATGTGTTGCCTGGCCAGAATTAGAGAGAGCCAAGGCCGGGGGCTGGCCCGGATGGAGCGGGGATGGAAAGCAGCTGGCGGAGGAGTAGAGCACCCTCCATGGGGAAAGGAGGGGAGGGAGGAGCCTAGAGCCAGGCTGGTCCCAGGCCACACTTTGGGTAGCAGCAGTCTGGGAGTTTTTCCTGAGGTTTTTTCCATGAGAACTTTGAGATTCATCTAAACCGTATTTCAGAACATAGACAGTATACTGAATAATAGTTTTGTTTTTTTTTTTCTTTATGACATTCCTGCTGACATGTAAGAAAATCCCTTCATTGGGCCAGGGGTGTGTCCACTCCTGGAGTGCTGGTTTCTCCTTAACT
The DNA here is from genome assembly GCF_008728515.1 of Papio anubis. NCBI lineage: Eukaryota > Metazoa > Chordata > Mammalia > Primates > Cercopithecidae > Papio > Papio anubis. Next base: position 115,096,429 of record NC_044985.1, read on the forward strand.
AGCCCATCCTCACTCACTCCAGGTTGGGGCAGGGACATACCCTGCCTTGGTCCCTAGGTCTTTTGTTCCGCTTTGCACCTTGTCTCCTAAGCACACTCATAGGACCCTCTGTTTGGAAGGGGCCGTGATTTCGGTTACCCTCTTCCTCTTCTCCATGTGAAGCACAGTGTCTGTGGTGCTGCTATAACACTGGCTTCCTCTCCCTCTAATCTCATGAAAGCTTTCTGCTGTCTTTCACTTCCTGTCCCTCTGAGCCTCCAGGTCTTCTCATATTGGGTGTATTAAATATTTCGATAAGTCCTGCTTTTCCTAGGGCAACTTTGCCATCATCTCCACATTTCTTGTTGTTTTTGCTTAGAGTACAGAAAAAGTTTAAGCAGGTAAATGGAGTGGCGAAAACAAGAGACTGGGAGAACTGGGGAAGTAGAGGTTGTTCAGGTTCTCCGGCTTCTGTCATATCGTTATTTAATGAACGGGTCTGGTTGTGAAACCAAGTGTCATACCCTGGGCTGCATTTTTGTGACTGGGGAGATGAATGTAGAGGGAGACCTTTCCGCATCACGGTGAGCCCTCAAGGATCCTGGACCTGCTTCCATCTGCAGTCCCGGGCACGCGCTGAGGAGGAAAGCTGCACACGTGGCCAGGTCCATTCCACTGGGGAAGTCAGCGCCTCACGCTGCCCGGCCTGGTCACCTCAGTCCACCCTCGCTCTCCCATGTGGAGTGTTTTTCCCTTATTTTCACAAAGAGTGAGATTTACAATTCAGTGTTCTGAGAAGGTGTCTCAAATTTAAACTACTTATAGAAGCCTTATAATTATTTCAAGTGGAAGGCACACTGGATACTTTCACTTGTCATGTGTGAAACCACCTGAACACATTCTGCCCTGCATTCTATCTGTGAGAATCTGAGTTTTCAAATGCACTTAGCGGTCACCCTTAGTTTTGTTTTCAGGCCAGTTGCTTAGAATCTGGTTTGTCTGGAGTATTATGTATCGAAAGACTCCAGTTAAGCATCTTGTAATGTCATAAGGTCACCAAGCTGCCATGGGGAAGCTTCGCATTAGGACATCTAAATTCATCTCAGCTCAAGCGCCTTTTTTATGAGGCATTCTTAATTTCTTGAAGTAATCAGTTATCACTGAGCTCTAACATTAGTAATCTGATGCATTCTGCTCTAGTACATAAAGACCAGTAATTTTAGTCAAATTCCTACAACAATGGTATTTAAGACCCACCCTAATGAGGCATTTATTCTTGGGTATTTCTTTATCCATCACTCCCTTACTTCACAAAGTAGATTTTAAAATATGTCGTTTCATTTGGAATTCACAAGCAGCTCAGACAAGCTAGCACAGCGGCTGGTACCCTTGCCGCCCAGTGCACCCAGCACCTCGCCAGGCTTGCATTGAGAGAGGCTAGCAGAATTCCTTCCCTGAGTGGGGCACAGTGGCTCACGCCTGTAATCCCAGCGCTTTAGGAGGCTAAGGTGGGAGGATTGCTTGAGGCCAGGAGTTAGAGGCTGTAGTGAGCTGAGATCATACCACTGCACTCCAGCGTGAGCTATGGAGCAAGAACCTGTCTCTTAAAAAAAGAAACGGGGGGAGAACTGATGGCTGCAGTGGATCCTCTCCCCGCTGAAAGGCCTGAGCTGGCTTTCTCAGAGGGTGCCTTTTGGCCTCACCTCTGGGTTTGCCCATTATAAAAAGTCCAGATACGTCCTCAGAGTTGTTTGCATCTGCCTGGCACTGACTGAGGAAGTGGAGCAAGTGCCTGCTATCAGCAAGCGTCATTGCTGGGCGGCTCTCTGCTTACATTTCCCACCGCAGGTACTGGGCTCCTCTGCCTGCACGTGTTGCCGGGACGGTTGAAGGAAGCTCTGGCTTCTTTGTTAAGCTGCACTTCCCACCTCAACTAGCGCAGCTTAGTTTGCTTCCTCTCTCTCCACCTCCGAGCCCTAAGGATGCCTCCGTTCCCTTTTCGCCGGTATCAGTATCAGTGTTTCTCAGAAACCATGGCAGTGACTTGTTTATATCTACACAGTATCATGGCGTTCCAAAAGCAGAGAATTTAAGAAATTTCTTCCATCCGTAAGTTATGATTTTAAAGGAGGCAGCTAGGTGATCCCATTTACTAGCTAGAGAAAATGAGGCAATGACAAGAATCATGTCTTTCTGAATTAGAACTTGGTACAAAACTTTTTAAACCAAGAACCATCGATTTGGTAATGATTTTCACCTCAGTTTTCTTACATCTATGCATTTTACATTAAAGTAATAATAGCATTTGCCTGCATGTTGCACTAGAGAAACTGAGGCAGCAGAAGCCAACTGTCCCAGTTGTGAGCAGCTCAGCTGCAGGCCCTGGTTCTGCCTCAGGCCCCCTGCTCACACTGCTATGCTCCAATTCAAGTTAACTTTTATTAATGGGCAGCAAATATTAGGATCAAATGCAGAAACTGTCCTGTGTTTCTGAAGGTTAGGGAGGACTATCAGTTCTCAACAAATTTAATTATAAAGTACTTTTTTTTTTTTTTTTTTGAGATATAGTCTTGCTCTATCGCCCCGGCTAGAGTGCAGTGGCGCGATCTCGGCTCACTGCAACCTCCGCCTCCTGGGTTCAAGCGATTCTTTTGCCCAGCCTCCCGAGTACCTGGGACTACAGGTGTGTGCCACCATGCCCAGCTAATTTTTGTATTTTTAGTAAAGACGTGGTTTCACCATATTGGCCAGGCTGGTCTCAAACGCCTGACCTCGTAATCCGCCCACCTCGGCCTCCCAGAGTGCTGGGATTATAGGCGTGAGCCACCAAGCCCGGCCTATAAAGTACTTTAAATTAAAAAACAGCTTTGTTTTAATTTAAAAAAAAAAAAAAAAAAAACAGGCCAGGCACAGTGACTCACACCTGTAATCCCAGCACTTTGGGAGGCCAAGGCGGGCGGATCACCTGAGGTTGGGAGTTCGAGACCAGCCTGACCAACATGGAGAAACCCCGTCTCTACTAAAAATACAAAATTAGTAGTGGCGCATGCCTGCAATCCCAGCTACTCGGGAGGCTGAGGCAAGAGAATCACTTGAACCCAGGAGGCAGAGGTTGCAGTGAGCCGAGATCACGCCATTGCACTCCAGCCTGGGCAACAAGAGCAAAACTCCATCACAAAAAAATTAATTAATTAATTAATTAATTAAACCAAAATGAAGCCATGTAGGTACAGTGACTCACGCCTATAACTCTAGCTACTCGGAGGCTGAGGCAGAAGATCGCTTGAGCCAGGAGTTCAAGTCCAGTCTGAGCAATGTAGCAAAACTCCATCTCAAAAAAAAATTTTTTTCTTTGTTTAATTAGAATAAAACAAAACGAGCCGGGCACAGTGGCTCTTGCCTGTAATCCCAGCACTTTGAGAGACTGAGATGGGTGGATCACTTGAGCTCAAGAGTTTGAGACCAGCCAGGGCAACACGGAAAAACCATGTCTCTACCAAAAATAGAAAAATTAGCCAGGCGTACTGGTACATGCCTGTAATCCCAGCTACTTGGCTGAGGTAGGAGGATCACTGGAGCCTGGGAAGTTGAGGCTGCAGTGGGGCCCTTGATTACACCACTGCCCTCCAGCCTGGGAGACAGAGCAAGAGACCCTGTCTCAAACAATAATAATAATAAATAAAATAAAATGGAATAAATAAATGGATCTCCTACTAACTTTAACTTGTGATTGAGATGTGTTGTTTGCTAGTCTTTGTATGTATAAGTTGATTTGCAAGTAAATGGGTCTTACATATGTACTTGTCCAGGATAAAGAAATACTTTTGCTAGCACTGACTGAAGTTAGCCATTGACTGTGTGTTTCTCATTGAAATGGAATGTGGACGTTTGCTTTGTTTCTTAATGTTTCGTATTCCCTCCTGGCAGGGAAGTGGTGTCTCACCAATACCTTGGTGAAACTGTGATTCCAATGCCCATTTCCAGCTGGGGCCTCTGAGGCTCCGTCCCCTGGAGAAGAGATGAAAGACTACTCTATGCCCAGAGCTCCCTGCCACTCACTCAGACAACAGAGCTGCTGCTTTGGTTCACAAGGAGTACTCATTTTCCTAAAATTCATCATCAAATGTACACACACCCTTTGATCACTGAGATGCTGCTATTTTGGTAAAGTACTGTAAGTCAAGGCAACAACCTAAATCTTACATAACCGTCCGAGAATTGACCTGGGGTAGGGCCTCACATACAGGATTACCTTTAAGGAATTTCAGGACAGCGGGTGTGCTAGCACTTGGCAGAGCTGCCAGCTCAGGTGCAGCAGCAGGAGAAGGTGGCCGCCCTCCCCATAGGACTTGAATCCCAAGTAGAGCTTAAATCACAGTGGTAGCTGTGAGCCTGGGCCCTGGGTGGGGCAAGAGTGACAAGAGAAGAGGAGAGAGAGAGACGAGACGCGGAACTTCAGATGCCACTACAGCCCTACCTCCCATTACTCTCTGTGCCCTGTTCAACTCAATCTCAGCCAGGCAACAGGAACCCAAGCTGTCCAGCCTGTACCTCCTCAGAAACAGGCTTCTTCTACGGGACCCTAAGAGGCTAAGTCAGAAAGACCTGGGCAGAAGGGGCTGCCCCCAGCTTAAAGTCCAAACTCCTAGACTCAGAGCTGGGCTACTGCTGTGGATTTGTCACTTCTCTGGGTCCCTGTTTCCACACCAGGAAAATCCACACCACGCCACTGTGAAAGTTAAGATATAAAGTGCTATGCAAATGTAAGGTGGGTTCCTTAATTATTCTATGACAAGGGGCATCAAATAAATGCCCCCCAATGCAAGCTAGTAGGAGTGGTGTCTGCTCAGCAGCCCCTTCCCCAAGTAAGATGGTGCTGATTGTTGGAAAAGGCTCTGATTGATCTGGGGCCTGCCTCTTACTCTGCTGGTGCAGGCCTGCTTTTGGGGACAGCCTAGAGTAAGTTGAATCCTCTTTTCTTAGGACAGCCCATCTAGTGATGGCAGGTGGCACTGACTGTGCGGTTAAGAGAGACTGGAGAGACGGGGCAGCTTCCCCCAGCACAGCCCTACCCAGGGGCAGCCTTAGGACAGGCAGCATCACATTTCAGGACCCAGTTGCCAGCCACACCCCACCCTCCAGGCCCAGGAGGTTGAGCCTTCATAATCCCTTGGAAACAGACTTGGGCACATCAAACTCACCAAAGACCAGAACATCCTGAATGACTAGAAATTAGTCGGAAATGAAGACAGGTACTCATTTTTGCAGAATAGAGCTTTCTCTTCCTGTTGGCAAGTGTCAAGGAGCCAATTATAGTCATTAGATTGTTGGGTGGGCCAGGAGTCAAAGGGAAGGACTGGCTAGATGATCTTAGGGAACATTGTCACCAGGAGATGATGGCCTGCCCTCCCTCTGTACCCCCAGATCACTCCACACTTGGCTGCCACCTTCCTCCAGGTGGCCCCTCCTTCCCCTTTTTGCCTCCATAGCCAGCAGTTTCCCTCTTTCTGAGTTAATATTTATATTGCTGTTTGTAATTTAACCTGCAAATGACAGTCTAAGGTCGGCCAGAAGCTTTGGCAGGGACGAGGAGGGAGCAGTGCACACTCCCCCATGACTGTGTGTGCCACTCGGTCGGCATTCGAGTATACAGAGCCTTGTGACATCTCACATATGCTAGTTTTTTTATTTTTAACTCTTCTGTTTTTAATTCAAGATCGGAACATTTCCATCACTCAAGGATCCCTCGTAGAAGGATCCCTTTTACAGCCACTGCCATTTCCTCCTTAAATCCTGGCAACCACTAATCTGTTCTCCATTTCTGTAATTTTGTCATTTCCAGAATGTTATAGAAATGGAATCATATAGTATGCAGCCACTGAGGACTGGCTTTTTTCACCAGCAGCATTCTCTGGAGATCCATCCAGGCTTGTGTATATCAGTAGTTCCTTTTCTTTCTGAGAGTATTCTGTGATATGTATGTACCACATTTGTTTACCTGTTATCTTGTTGAAGGGCATCTATTGTTTCCAGTTTGGGGCTATTATGAATAAAGCTGCCATGAAACATTCGCATACAGATTTTTGTATGCCAACAAGCTTTTATTTCTCTGGGATAAATGCCCAGGAGTATAATTGCTGGTTCTATATAGTTGCATGTTTACCTCTTTAAGAAATTGCCGAAATGTAGCTGTATGTTTAGCTTTTTTTTTTTTTTTTTTTTTGACACTGAGTCTTGCTCTGTCACCCTGGCTGGAGTGTAGTGGCATGATCTTGGCTCACTGCAACCTCCGCCTTTCAGTTTCAAGCAATTCTCCTGCCTCAGCCTCCCAAGTAACTGGGATTACAGATGCCCGCCACCATGCCCAGCTAATTTTTGTATTTTTAGTAGAGACGGAATTTCACCATTTTGGCCAAGCTGGTCTTGACCTCCTGACCTCGTGATCCACCCGCCTCGGCCTCCCAAAGTGGTGGGATTACAGGTGTGAGCCACCGAGCGTGGCCCCAGGATGTTTAGCTTTTTTAAAAATTGCCAAAATGTTTTCCAGAGGACCTGCGTTATTTTACATTTCCGCCAGGAATGTTTGAGTGATCTAGTTTCTCTGCATCTTTGCCAGCAATTGGTATTGCCAATGTTTTTTATTTTTGCCTTTTTTTCTTTTTCTTTTTCTTTTTTTTTTTTTTTTTGAGACAGGGCCCCACTCTGTCACCCAAGCTGGAGTGCAATGGTGCAATCTCAGCTCACTGCAACCCCTGCCTCCCGGGCTCAAACAATTCTCCTGCCTCAGCCTCCAAAGTAGTTGGAATTACAGGCACGTGCCACCAGGCCCAGCTAATTTTTGTATTTTTAGTAGAGACGGGGGTTTTGCCATGCTGGCCAGGCTGGTCTCAAACTCCTGATTCAAGTGATTCACTTGCCTTGGCCTTCCAAAGTGCTGGAATTACAGGCATGAGCCACTGCACCCGGCCTATTTTTGCCATTTGAAGAGGCATGTAGTGATATCTCATTGTGGTTTTAATTTGCATTTCCCTAATGGCTAATGATATTGGACATCTTTTCATGTGCTTATTGCCATCTGTATATTCTCCCTGGTGAAGTGTCTCTTCATGTCTTTTGCCCATTTTCTAATTAGATTTTTTGGGTATTTTTGAATGTTGAGTTTTGAGAGTTCTTTATTTATTTTTGATACTAGTTTTCTGCTGGATATATAGTTTCCAAATACTTTCTCCCTGTCTATAGCTTTCCTTTTCATCTTCTTAAACGGGTCTTTTCACTGAGCAACTTTTTAAATTTTTCGATGAAATTCAGTTTATCAGTTTTTTTCCTTTTATGGGTTGTTCTAAAAATGTGTTAGTTTTACATTTAAGTCCATGATTCATTTTGAGTTGATTTTTATATAAGATATGAGAATTAGATTGAAGTTCAGTTTTTCTCCTACAAATGTTCAATTTCTCCAGCACTATTTGTTGAAAGAACTGTCCTTTCTCATTGAATTTCTTTTGTACCTTAGTCTAAAACCCACAGGACATACTTGTGTAGGTCTGTTTTGGAGTTCTCTGTTCCATTCCATTGATCTATGTGTCTGTCCCTCTACCAGTAGCATACAATCTGGACTACTATAGCTTGAAATCATGTAGATTGATTCTTCCCATATTGTTCTTCTTTTTCAAAACTGTCTTAGTGTATTCAATTTTCTTTTTTTTTCTTCTTTTTTTTTTTTTTTTTTTTTTTGAGACAGAGTCTGGCTCTATCACCCAGGCTGGAGTGCAGTAGTGCAATCTCGGCTCACTGCAAGCTCCACCACCCAGGTTCACGACATTCTCCTGCCTCAGCCTCCCGAGTAGCTGGGATTACAGGCACCTACCGCCACGCCTGGCTAATTTTTTTTTTGTATTTTTTTAGTAGAGACATGGTTTCACTATGTTAACCAGGATGGTCTCAATCTCCTGACCTCGTGATCCGCCCACCTCAGCCTCCCAAAGTGCTGGGATTATAGGCATGAGCCACTACACCCGGCCAACGTGTTCAATATTCTTTGCCCTTTCCATATAGATTTTAGAATAATCTTACTTATGACTACAAAATCTCTTGCTGGGATTTTGATAGAAATTCCATTACCCCTGTAAATCAATATGGGGAGAACTATGTTGAGTCTTCTTGATTCATGAATGAGGTGTGGTTCTGTATTTATTTGAATTTTTTATTTCCTTTTTCTTTTTTTTTTTTTTTTGAGACAGAGTTTTGCCCTTTTTGCCCAAGCTGGAGTACAGTGGCGTGATCTCCGCTCACTTCAACCTCCGCCTCCTGGGTTCAAGTGATCCTCCTACCTCAGCCTCCAAGTAGCTGGGATTACAGGCACCCACCAGCACACCCGGTTAGTTTTGTATTTTTAGTAGAGACAGGTTTTCACCATATTGGTCAGGCTGGTCTTGAACTCCTGACCTCAGGTGATCCGCCCGCCTCAGCCTCCCAAAGTGCTGAGATTACAGGCATGTGCCCCCGCGCCCAACAGATTTCTTTTTTTTTTTTTTTTTTAGACAGAGTCTCTCTCTGTAGCCCAGACTGGAGTGCAGCGGCACGATCTCGACCTTGGCTCACTGCAAGCTCCGCCTCCCAGTCTCACACCATTCTCCTGCCTCAGCCTCCTGAGTAGCTGGGACTACAGGTGCCCGCTACCGTGCCTGGCTAATTTTTTGTATTTTTAGTAGAGACGGGGTTTCACCATGGTCTCGATCTCCTGACCTCGTGATCCGCCCTCCTTGGCCTCCCAAAGTGCTGAGATTACAAGCGTGAGCCACTGCGCCCTGCCGACAGATTTCTTTCATTAGAGTTTTGTAGTTCTCAGCATACAAATGTTGTACATGTTTTGTTAGATTTATGCCTATTTCTCTTTTTTTGAGCAATTGTAAATGGCATTATATTTTTAATTTCAATGTTCGTGTTCCTTACTAGTTTATAGAAATTGATTTTATATGTTTTTCTTATATCCTGTGAGCTTTTTGAACTCGTTACTTCTAGGAGGGTTTTTGTGTGTGTGTATGTGGTTTCTTTGTAGATTCCTTATTTCTACACAGTCATATTAAGTGCAAATAGGGATCGTTTTTCTTCCTTTTCTCATCTGTATGGCTTTTATTTGTTTGCCTTGTCAGGACTCCTTGCAGGGACTCCTTCTAATTACTGCCAAGTTTGAGTAGAATTCCAGGTTCCACGCTTGGCATGGTTGACACCAGTTGATGGGGGGTCCTGGATCCCCACTACGCCTCCACTAATGCCTCCCTGCCTAGAAGGGACAAGAGTACCCCGTCACTCACTGCGCCCCACACGGCTCCTCTGACACCACCCCAGGAAGGATGTGAGGGGCATCTGGTCACTGCCAAGTGTGGGTAGAAGTCTAGGCTCCCACCTGGTCTTCACTTACATTGTGGGGTAGGGGCCTCCTTACCGCCCACCAAGGATAAAACTGCTGTCTACTCAGCCTTCTCTGGTATCACCACCTGGGGTGTTGGGCTGTGCAGCCCAGCCTGGTGAGGGTACAGCTGGGGCTCCTGAGGCCCTTGCTGGTGCAGGTGGGAGTGTAGCTACCATGTTTTCTCCAGTGTTTATTTCCTAAAATTTTCCTGTCATGCCAGCCTTCCCCTGTCCTGGTCCTTTGGCTAAAGGAAGCAGGCTTTGGGGGACTTTTTTTGTTTTCAACATTGACATTTCTGGTTGTTGGTTTCTTGGGCTCCAAATGTGGCATATACGAAACAAAAAGAAAACCCAGGCAGCCTGGGTAACCTGGCAAACCCTTTCTGTACAAAAAAATACAAAAATTAGCCAGGTGTGGTGGCATACACCTGTAGTTCCAGCTACTTGGGAGGCTGAGAAGGGAGGATTGCTTGAGCCCAGGAGGTCAAGGGCGCAATGACCTGTGATCATGCCACTGCACTGCAGCCTGGGTGACAAGAGTGAGACCCTATCTCAAAAAAGAAAAGAAAACCCAGGGACGTCGCCAGCTGTCATCCTTGGGTCTCAAGGCCCCTAGGCAGTCTGCCTTCTTCTCTCCATCTTTCAGGGTCACCTTATGTTTCTTTTATAGGTAGTGTCCAGTGTTTTTGGTTGTACGCAGTGGGAGGAATATGGAAAGGAACATCCACTCCGTCTTCCCAGAAGCAGGACAGTGCTGCCCTTTTTGCTGAGTCTTGTTACTTACTGGCTGTAAACTTTCTTGAGACGAGCAAACCTATTCTAGAGTTTCCGATCCCCCATAAGGCCTGTGTATATGAAGGTGCTTAATAGTGACTGACTGACTGTTCATATGGTGCCTTGACCTCACAGAGAGATAAGTTCTGAGAACTGTGATTAGGAGAGACTTTAAAGAGCCTTCTAGAACCTCCGCACACCTAAGCAATGGAGGCTCCCAGCTTCCTGAAGAGGCTGGTTGGCCTTGTCCCTTTTGTCTTCATGGAGAGGTTGGGAACAGAGGCAGACTACCCCTGAGCCCCCTTGTAATATAAGCCTTCAAGTTGCGTGGTTGGCTGAGGCCTTCTTGTTTCATGACAACTACACGTTCTGGGGAGCCACCCCTTGGGAGCTTGTGGCAGGGTGTCCACGGCATTCATCCCATGTCTCCTGAAATAGGAGGACCATGACATCATGGAAGCCGATCTGGACAAAGACGAACTGATCCAGCCCCAGCTCGGAGAACTCTCAGGAGAGAAGCTTCTGACCACGGAGTACCTGGGGGTAAGTGCCACACGAAGGGTGGGGATCTTGAAACAGAAAGGCCAGATGGACGTGGATGGATTTCGTGTTTTCAGTGACACAGAGGGCTTAGTTTGGTTTGTTACCATACTGTGTTTATGAGAAGGTCCATGTTAGCCAGTCTTCTCTCAGTGGCCCTGAAATGCACTGTGGCCCTAGCTGCCTGTCACAAGTAGACAGGTATATGGATTGGGGAAAGATATAACTAAAAGGCACATGCCAGGGGCCTTTGGAACATCAGAAGGTATGCCTGACCCCAGTAGCAATTGCCTACCATCCCACTTTTTAATTTCCGCATGCCTTTTGTATTGGAAGGGAATACTGAGGTAGACTTGGAAGTCATTGGCGCAGAGGTGTTGGCTGAAACCATCATAGCCCATGAGGTTACCCACTGAAGCACAGTGTGGAGAGAGAGTGGGGGATGAGCAAGGAGGGGCATTCCGGCAGTCAGGATGGGAGAAAGGAGGGGACCCAAGAAGGCCAGAAAGTGAGTAGTCGCGGAGTCCTCAGGAGAACTGAAGAGGGTCATGGAAACAGAAGGGAGGGGTGTTTCAGGATGGAGCCAGTGGTCAGTGCAAGCATCTAAGAGGCCTATGGAGTCACCATCTGGGATGGGGCCTTAAGCTGACCTCTGAGAGCTCTGATTGGCTTGGATGCTCAGCCAGCTCCAGAACCACCGGCTTACGACCCACCAGCTAAACAGGGCAGGGTGTGAGTCGGGAGGAAGCAGCCACTCCTCAGGAGAGGATAGCAGTGCCGGGGCCCGCAGGTATCTCAGAGAGCAAGTGGGGGGACCAGGTGGGATGCTGGAGTGTAAGGGTCTGGAAGGGAGCAGCAATTGCCGGGAACCAAGACCAATTCAGACTGAAACCCTGTGTGGGACAGCTGAGCACATAGGGTAGAAGAGTCACTAAAAGAGGCTCCTAGAACTTTGAAGCTGGCGGTTGCTTCGGTCAGTTGTTTGGACCCCAAAGTGTCCTCATAGCCAGCAGGTTGTTGTTGGAGAAGAGTGGAACCAGTGTCTCAACAAGTGACTGGCACAGCCAGAGCCTTGGGAAGGAGAAAGACGATGCATGCAGGTGGCCGGAGCGTTTATGGGAGCAGGTGGAAGCAGAAAGTGCCTACCAGGTCCCATTGCCACCCCCCAGCCAGACCCTCGGTACCTCCCCAGAACACTGGGCAGCCTGGTCACCTGGCCCTCATCGCTTCCTCATCGCCTGTGGAACTTCAGGAGTTCTAAGCTGGAGTGCAGTGCGTGGTGGTGAGACTTCAGGTTGGAGAGACAGCCACAGTCCAGACCATGTGGCTTTGTAGGTCATGGCAAGGGTTTTGGATTTTATTCTACGAGAGCTAGGATGCCACTGGAGGTGAGAGCAAGGAAGTGACTTGGTTTGACTCATGTTCTAACATATCCACTATATTTGCACTCTGTGAAGGCGGGGAGGGATGTGACTGATGGAGTCTGGGGGGCGGGGAACCACCGCGACCGCTTTCAGGGATAGGAGCTGCTGAGCCAGTAGCTGCCATTCCTTAGAACATCTCGAGGATCAAAGGAGTCCAATTGGCTGTGGAGCTGTTTACATTAGGTCGAGCAGGGAGGTGCTCAGGAAAAGTCAGAATTGCACCCGTCAAGGTTCCAAGTTGTTGATGGAAGCCTAAGGCGTGACTAGGCCTGTGTCTCCCTTTGGAAGAATGCTGGCTTTGTCAGAGACGCGGCTCCATGTGATAGGATAGAAGCATCTGCAAGACACTTCTGCTTCACGGGCAGGCGGTGAGGAAAACAGAGGAGGCAAATTGGTGGGGCTTCCTCAGAGGGCACGTGGTGATACCTGTTGAGACCGCGGTGCATGTACCCCTGACCACACTGCCGCACAGGCAGACACGCAGGCAGGTAAACGTGAGCAAGGATGTCCATTTGCAGCCAGGTCAGACAGAAGCTTGAATACAGTGCTCAGTTAATAATTTAGAGGACCTCTCCCCAGTGAAATGCCATGGGGGAGATCTTCTGTTGATATGGTAAACATCTTCAACAACAACAAAAAAGCAAGGTGCAGAACGTGGTGAGACTGCTAGTTTAATCATGCGGATTGGTGAGGCGCAAAGGCACAGAGCTTTCAAATCAGTCAGTAACCCCGGTGTAATGGCATCTGGAAATGATACCATCTTACCATGATACGCAGTTCTAAACCTCCTAAATGTTTATGGATGACGCTTTTACTAGAAGGAAGCCGTGGGTGGAGATGTGAGTACTGAGAAACACAGAATCCGCTGTGTAGGTGGGAAGACCCAGTACAATTTGGTATTTCCCATGGCTGCAGTAACAAAGCACCTTTAACTGCAGACTTAAAGCAGCAGAAATTTATTCTGTCTTAGTTTTGAAAGGCAGAAATCCAAAATCAAGGTATCGTTAGGGCTGAGCTCCCCACAAGGACCCTGTGGGAGGACCCTTCTTGCTCTTCCAGCTTCTGGTAGCCCCAGGCCATCCTTGGCTTGTGGCTGTGACCTGCCAGTCCCTGGCCTGCCTTCACATGGCGTTCCCCTCTTCTGTCTTTTGTAAGGACACTTGTCCCCCGGGTGACCGAGGATAAGTTCTTCATCTCAAGGGTCCTTATTACATCTACAAAGGTCTTTTTTCCAAGTAAACTCATTCACAGTTTCCAGGGGTCACGACATGGGCATAGCTTTTGGGGCCCACCATTCAGCCGACCCCACCAGGTCACCATAGGATCTCATGAATATTTTGATTAGAAAATGTAATGTGGAGCAGTAAGCGCTGAGGCCGGACGCGTGCTCCCAGCACTGCCCCCGTTCATGGGCCATCCCCCACCGCCCTGTCACTCGGTCTTGTGATCTGACATTGCCAGCCTGCCAGCCTGTGTGCCAGGTTGGGGATCTCAGAAGATGGGATCCCACCTTGCCATGCCCTTGCTCTTGTGGTGCATGAAAGGCCTGTAAATTCACATTTTTGTTGCGTTTTGTGTGTGTGCCAAGCTGAGGAGCTCTGACCAAGATAGAAGACATTTCACTGGAAAATATGTGCCTGAAAGTCGTGATCCAGGCCCCTTGTTCTGATGTACTGGGTACATTGCAGATTTGTCAAGATGAGTCTAAAGATGTTGGCTTTTTGAAACATTCTGTCAGAAAATTATATTCCAAAAGCTTTGATTGAACCTGTGCCATCTGCCCAACACAGCGGAATGCCGAAGAGGCTTAAGACACAGCTGTTACCTTCAAGAAGTTTACAGAAGGCGTCAAACAGCTAAAACTGCTCTTGCTGAGCGGTGTAGATAACAGCTAGGAGTGGTCAGTGGCCGGCAGGTGTGATCCTGCAGAGTGAGGGCCTGTCCCAGACCACCGAATCTGGGTTAAGGATAGAGTCTAGGCCCTACACTATACCTCCTGACCATAATCCCAGGAACCAATCATGGTGCACGCCAGTAATTTAAAAACCAGCCAGCAGCTTGGGGGTAGGGGTGGAGGTGCAACTGGAGCATCCGCCAGAGTGTTCAGGGATGAGAGAAAGCTATTCCCAGGATCCTGGACCAGTAGCCCACCCCTTCCCTGCAGGGCCACACTGCTAGTCCCCACCCTCCAGGTCTCCCACACAGCTCCTCTGCCCTGCAGAGCACAGGCTGTGAAAATGCTGAAGAGCACGGCGATCTCAGAAAGCTAGTGACAGAGAACAGGTCACTCTTCCGAGGCTTGCAGGAGTAGCAATGGCCCCGTGAGATGTGTTGCTTACTCATAATTCTAGTGAAGCCCTGTGCTGTTCTCCCATAGGCTGTGAACGTCAGAGTTCAAGACTGCTGACTTTCCTCCTGCTTCTCCTGCCTCTAGCATTTGTGAAATTTTTAGTGCCATGCATACTGTGCTGAGTAATCAACAATGCCTCTGGCCGGGCACGGTGGCTGACGCGTGTGATCCCAACACTTTAAGAGACGAGGTGGGAGGATTGCTTGAGCTCTAGAGTTCAGGACCAGCCTGGGCAATGTAGGGAAACCTTGTCTTTACTAAAATTTTTTTAAAAATTAGCCAGGTATGGTGACGTGCACCTGTAGTCCCAGCTACTTGGGAGGCTGAGGTGGGAGGATCACCTGAGCCCAGGAGACGGAGGCTGCGGGGAGCTGTGATTGCACCATGCACTCCAGCCTTAGAGTGCAAAAATAAATAAATAAATAATTATTGTAAAAATAAATAAATACAAATACAAATAGAAAACAATTCTTCCTAAGAAGAATGCTCTGACTTAAATAGCTCCATCACCTGAGTTAAAGGATATAGACATTTTTGACAGAATCATGGAATCCCAGTTTTTTTTGCTTTTATTTCAAAGTAACCTTTAACAGTAATAGGCAAATCTCAGATTAATTCAGCACATGCCATGGGCCAAGTCCTGTGCTGACTGCTTCACACGACTCCATTTGACTGAATCCTCCCAGCAAACTTACGGGGCATCTTCCACTAGTATCTGCATTTTATAGAGGAGGGCACTGAGGCTGAGAAAGGCTGAGTCGCTTCCAGGTGTTACCTGAGCCCACCTGCCTTTTACCGCTCAGCCGGGCCGCCTTGCAGCAGCACTGGCCGTTGTCAGGTGAGTGGATTCTGTACTTGCAAGTTGAGAGAGCTCCAACCCGTGTGACATATCCGTAATTACTATATGATCTGTGTTTTCATCACAGACTCAGTTTTGGGAGAATGTCTGTTGTGAATGCAAATTGCTCCCTTTCCACACTTCCTTTCCCTCCATCAAGTGAGAACCCAGATTCATTTAGTTTTCCTAAGAATCCCCGAAAGAGCTGGTTAAAGTGCAGGTTCCTGGCCCCACCTCCAGAGAACCTGAGGCTGTGGCAGTACCCCAGGAGTGGGCATTTTTATTTTACCCTGAAGTGGTTCTGAAGCAGGAGTCTGGGTCCTGGAGACTTGGCCATTTGGACAGAACTCAGGGTGTTAATGCAGCCGCCCCCAGCCTGTCTTCTGCAGCATGGCACCGTGCAGAACTGAGGCCCTCCTAGGCTGGGCTCAGACTTGGGCGAGCACCTGGAGTCAGGAGAGGGCCCTGGAATCCTGCTGTCCCCTGTCCTGCTGTGCCTAGAGGGGCAGAAGCATGAGGTGGCTTGCAGCGCACCTTGAGATCTCCTGCCCCTCTCTGCTCACAACAAAAACCAAAACTAGAGGAGAAAAGGCCTATATTTCCAAATATTACTTTTAGGGTTTTTTTTCACATGTGTCTCCACTTTGGGGCATTTCCTAATCCCTTTTCAGTCAATTATTCCTGCCCCATGTGACTGCAATGGTTGAAGAGCCATTGCCTCTGCTTATTAGGGGATTTGTTGGAACTGACTCAATGTCTATATTGTTTTTTGTTGTTGTTGTTGTTGTTGTTGTTGTTGTTTTGAGACAGAGTCTCGCTCTGTTGCCCCAGCTGGAGTGCAGTGGCGCAATCTCGGCTCATTGCAACCTCCGCCTCCTGGGTTCAAGGATTCTCCTGCCCCAGCCTCCTGAGTAGCTGGGATTGCAGGCATGTGCCACCACGCCTGGCTAATTTTCGTATTTTTAGTAGAGACGGGTTTTCACGGTGTTGGTCAGGCTGGTCTCGAACTCCTGACCTCGTGAGCCACCACACCTGGCCTCAATATCTATATTCTTGTACATTAAAACACAACCAAACAAGCAGGGAAAAATCCCAAACCCCAAAATATCTTGAATCCTTTTCGTTTGCCATTTGTTTCTTATTTTCTAATTACAAAAGCAATGTATGCTTATTCTAAAAAGTCAAAGTAAACAGAACATAGAGACCTATCTCTGGGTAGGTAACTCTACCTACCCAGAGATAATCACTATCTCTTGTTATCTTTCCTTATCAGTTAGGATTGGGCTGAGGTGCAAATAGCAGAGAGTCCTACCTTATCAATCCAGCTAAAAATCCTGGTGTGTGGGGGCTGTCAGATCCCAGGCTCTTTTCATCTCTTACCTGCCTGTCAGAGGGGCAGATTCAGACTTTGTAAGGCCTCCAGCTTAGAAGGGCTTGGGAGACCTTCTCTAAAATAACAGAATACAAAATCTGATATAAAAATGAGTGCTTGGCTGGGCACGGTGGCTCACACCTGTAATCCCAGCACTTTGGGAGGCCGAGGCAGGCAGATCACAAGGTCAGGAGATCGAGACCATCCTGGCGAACGTGGTGAAACCCCGTCTCTACTAAAAATACAAAAAATTAGCCGGGCATGATGGCAGCACCTGTAGTCCCAGCTACTCAGGAGACTGAGGCAGGAGAATGGTGTGAACCTGGGAGGCGAAGGTTGCAGTGAGCCAAGATCGCGCCACTGTACTCCAGCCTAGGCGACAGAGCCAGACTTTGTCCAAAAAAAAAAAGAGTGCTTATGTGGAATGAGAATTATAAAATAAATCATAGTGAAATTCACTTTTTTTTTTTTTTTTTTTTTGAGACAGTCTTGCTCTATTGCCTGGGCTGGAATGCAGTGGCGCAATCTCGGCTTACTGCAGCCTCCACCTCCCAGGTTCATGCAATTCTCATGCCTCAGCCTCCCAAGAAGCTACAACAACAGGCATATGTGCCACTACACCTGGCTAATTTTGGTATTATTAGTAGAGACGGGGTTTCACCGTGTTGGCCAGGCTGGTCTCGAACTCCTGGCCTCAAGTGATCCGCCCGCCTCAACCTCCCAAAGTGTTGGGATTACAGGTGTGAGCCACCTCACCTGGCCCCAATTCAGTTTTTTTTGTTTGTCTGTTTGTTTGTTTGCGACAGTGTCTCACTCTGTCATACAGGCTGGAATGTGGTGGAGCAAACATGGCTCACTGTGGCTTCAACCTCCTGGGCTTAAGCGATCTTCCCACCTTAGCCCCCCAAGTACAAATTCAAATTTTAAAAATTGAGAGATAACACAAACATTGTAAAATCTAGAAAAATAATGTTTATATTAACTAGCTGCTTGGCAAACACCTCATAGTTTTTCTTCATATATCTTTTGTTTTATGCCCTTTGATTGCTTCTGTATATGGCAAATTGGTCATGTTTTACAAGCATAAACATAAAAATGTAATGTTTTTGTCTACATACACGACGATGTTTTTGATGTTTTCTACCGAGAAAGAAAAAACGATTAGTCGGCCTTTCCTGTAACATATTTGATCAAATTTTCTTAATATTGATTGATTTAAAAACTTTGTTTTGGCCTCACATTTAGTTCTTGGTAATGCCCTGTAAATCTTTTTACTTAAAAAATTACATGTATAGGCTGGGCGTGGTGGCTCACGCCTGTAATCCCAGCACTTTGGAAGGCTAAGGCAGGCAGATCACAAGGTCAGGAGTTCCAGACCAGCCTTGACAACATGGTGAAACCCCGTCTCTACTAAAAATACAAAAATTAACCGGGCATGGTGGTGTGCACCTGTAATCCCAGCTACTTGGGAGGCTGAGGCAGGAAAATTGCCTGAACCTGGGAGGCACAGGTTGCAGTGAGCCGAGATGGCACCATTGCACTCTAGCTCTGGGCGACAGAGCAAGACTATGTCTTGCAGGAAAAAAAAAAAAAAATATATATATATATATATATATATATATTTTTAAAGACAAAAATTTAAATCAACACCTGTGGAAAATAATTTAAAAATAATAGAAAATGTTTATGTAAATTTTTGTTTCATTTTGTTTTGTTTTAGAGATATGATGTCACTCTGTCACCCAGGCTGGAGTACAGTGGTGCAGTCATAGCTCACTGCGCCTCAGACTCCTGAGTGACGATCCTCCTGCCTCAGCCTCCCAAAGTGCTGGGATAACAGGCGTAAGCCACTGTGCGTGACCGTTTTGTTATTAAATTTGAGAAAACCATCCTCAAGTTTCTTCCATAAAAACACTAGGCTGGGCGCAGCGGCTCACGCCTGTAATCCCAACACCTTGGGAGGCCGAGGTGGGTGGCTCACCTGAGGTCAGGAGTTCAAGACCAGCCCGGCCAACACAGTGAAATCCTATCTCTCCTAAAAATACAAAAATTAGTTGGGCGTGGTTGCACATGCCTGTAATCCCAGCTACTTAGGAGGCTGAGGCAGGAGTAATCGCTTGAACCCAGGAGGCAGAGGTTGCAATGGGTCAAAATCACAACACTGCACTCCAGCCTGGGTGACAAGAGTGAAACTCCGTCTCAACAACAACAAAAGCGAAACACTCTACGGGGAGGCAAAGTTTTACCTTTATCCCCTAGGATTTTTGACTGGGCCTGAGAATCAAATTGATGTAAAACAGATTCACAGGAGAAAAGCACATACATTTCTATAAGTTTTATGTGACGTGGAAGCTCTCCTAAGGAAATGAAAGGGAAAAGAACTGGCAGAACCTAAATGCTTTTAAACTAGGTTGAACAAAGAGGGACAATTGTAGAAAAGTTACCAAATTATGTGGGGAGGCTAAAGGAAGATAAGAATCATGTTACCCCGGTCTGTTTGTACAGAATTCTCTTAGCTCTGACAACATGTGGTTTTTTCTCCTGGTGCCCGGAGAGCATCTTTCACATGCGAGTTTTTATCTCTTGTTTTCAGGAAGAAAAGAGGAAGATTAGGATGTCCTTCTTGTATCAAGTGCCTTTACCGCAAAATAATCCTAAGCCAAAGTGGCATATTTTGGAATGGCATATTCTGCCACCGCTTAACTGTAATGGGGGGGCATTTGACATTTTCTTGCACACTGATTATTCACAAATACTCTAACAACATAGAGAATTACTAGAGGCCATTTCTACACCAGGACAGATAGCAGTCTTTTGACTACGCGTGGAAGGTACTGTGAATCTTGGAAATTTTTCCCACTAAATCTAAATTAAGGCCGGGCACAGTGGCTCACACCTGTAATCCCAGCACTCTGGGAGGCTGAGACAGGTGGATCACCTGAGGTCAGGAGTTCAAGACCAGCCTGGCCAGCATGGTGAAACCCCATCTCTACTAAAAATACAAAACTGAGCCAGGCATGGTAGCACATGCCTGTAGTCCCAGCTACTCAGGAGGCTGAGGAAGGAGAATTGCTTGAACCCCAGAGACAGAGGTTGCAGTGAGCCGAGATTGTGCCACTATACTACAGCCAGGGCGACAGAGCAACACTCTGTCTCAAAAACAAAAACAAATGTAGGCTGGGCATGGTGGCTCATGTGTGTAATCCCAGTGCTTTGGGAGGCTGAGGAATGAGGATCACTTGAGGCCAGGAGATCAAGACCAGCCTGAGCAACATAGGAAGGCCTATCTCTACAAATTAATTAATTAGCTATGGTGGCACACGCCTGTAGTCCCAGCTACTTGGGAGTCTGAGGCGGGAAGATCACTTGAGCCTAGGAGTTCAAGGCTTCAGTGAACTGTGATTACACCACTGCACTCCAGCTTGAGTGACAGAGCAAGACCTCGTCTCAAAAAACACCCACACACACATAAAATGACCATGTGACACATGAAGTTCCATGAGTTCTGTGGTAACTCTGCCTTGATATCTTCATTCACATGCCTGTTGCCTCTTGATCATATGATAGGTACATGTCCTGGCACAAATCTGTGATAAACTCAGGAAGAAGGCCAAATGTGCAGGTCAGCCAAATCTGCCCCCTATAGTGTTTTCCTGAAGCTCCACTTGGTGACCTCCACTTACTAACTGGTCAAAACTGGGTCCTATGGCTCCTAGCTGCAAGGGAGTCTGGGAGGTATTTTTAAGTAGACACATTGCTGTGCTGACAAAATCAGTTCTGTTGGTCAGGAAGGAGAGGGTGAATATTGTGTAGACTGCTAACAGTGTCTGCCTCCCCTTTCAGATTATTTTCTGTGAGTACAGAGATAGGTAGATATAGATGATAGATAGATAGAGTGTACCTGTATCCTGTATTTTTTACAGAAATTTATACTGCTTTATAATATCTTTAAGTGATTCACAAATACTCAAAACCAATAAATGAGAAATTTTTTTTTACCTAAATTGACATGTTGACCAACTTTTACTACTGAATAAATTGCATTCAGCTAAATAATATGCTATCTTTTTTTATTGTGCTTAAATATGCTCCTTTTTATAGTAGCAGAACCTTCTTTCAAATAAAATCTCCATCCATAACGCTGATGAAAGCCGCGTCCTCTGGATGAGTACAGGTGGATGTCAGGAACCCTTGCTCTCCTCTCTCCCCAGACCCCAAAGCATTTCTGTGGAACTCAGTATAAACAGCTCTGTCTCAGCAGGTTGTTGGGCAAGATACCCTCTAAGATCCTTCAGCCCACAAAGTCTTCTTTGCAACTGAGACGCCCAAGAGTAGGCTGGGTGGCTCACACTGCAAGCAAGGGAAGGGGAAGTCCAGGCCAGCAAGAACAGGCTGGGAAGTGGCTGCGCTGCTGGGCCCTGCACACTGAAGCCGCTCCACTGTGGGCCTTTCTTAGGCATTTTTGCAACAGACCAGGCTGTGCTGGCCCATAGGCCAGATACAGTTTCCCCATCCACGGGAAAGGAAAAATGCCACCCACTTTAAATTATTTTCCAGGTTTCTTTCTATAGTTTTAAGGAGATGAAATAACTGGCAGTCTAAAATATTCTCGAATACGTGACATCTTCTGTCATTTCTAGGAAGACATTGGGAGGAGCGAGCTCAGATGACTGTGACACTGGGGAAGTGGAGACAGAGGACTAGTCACAGACTCGAGAAAACCCACACGTTGACTGTTTCCCCTTTTCCAGTTGCCTTCTTCGTGTTTCTCTGTGGGAGGGCTCAGGGGTCCTCTGTCTTGAGGGACAGGAAACAGAGAAGGCAAGAGCCACCGTGGAGCACTGTGATGAGAGCGTGTAGAACCGACCCTGGATCCTGGATCGGGGAAGTGGGATGGATGGGGAAGTCACGGTGGAAGCAGACAGCAGTGTTAAGTGGTTGCAGTGGAAATATCCTGCCTTGGTAGATTTCTCTAGAGACAGAAAAGGCAACGCAACTGCATTTTAGTTTTGATTTACATGGCTTAGTTACATTCCACTTTCCCCAACAGGGTGAGCACCTCCCACTTTCTCACTCTCCCAGGCTTTTTCCCTTTCACTTTCCTTTCCATCCCTCCCCACCTCCTAGTCAGGGCAGGTTGTTTTTGTTTTTGTTTTTGTTTTGTTTTGTTTTTTGAGGTGCTCTTGTTGCCCAGGCTGGATTACAATGGTGCGATCTCGGCTCACTGCAGCCTCCACCTCCCGGGTTCAAGCGATTCTCCTGCCTCAGCCTCCTGAGTCGCTGGGATTACAGGCATGCACCACCACGCCTAGCTGTTTTTGTATTTTTAGTAGAGATGGGATTTCTCCATGTTAGTCAGGCTGATCTCGAACTCCCAACCTCAGGTGATCCACCCGCCTTGGCCTTCCAAAGTGCTGGGATTACAAGCGTGAGCCACCGTGCCCAGCCTAGGGCAGGTTTTGACCCCGCCTGTCACTTCCCTGGCTGAGACCTGTCCCAGGGTCCAGGTGAGGCTCACTGAATCCCATAGACACTGGCCCTTTTTCTCTTCCTCTCCCTACCTAAGATACTAGATAAACCCAAAGGAATTTTCAGCAGAAATCAAGAAATCAAAGATGAAATTCCAATGTTCAAGAAGTTTGGTTTTTTTGTTTTTGTTTTACTTTTTGTTTTGAAATAATTATAGATTCATAGGAAGTTGCAAAAGTAACACAGACAGTTCCCATGCACCCTTCACATAATTTCCCCTGGTGCTATTATCTTATGTAATTTATAGCATAATAGCAAAACCAGGAAGTTGACATTGGTATCATCCACAGCCTTCATTCACATTTCACTAGTTTTATAGTGATTTCCTTTTTAAACAATTTTTCTTAAGTATGAACATGATAGTAACCATATTACAAAAAATTGTGGCAGAAAAAAATATTCTTAGTTCTACTGTCCTATGTAGCCACCCTAATCATGTGAAGGTTCATTTCTTTCCAGTCTTTCTGTGCACTTTTAGCATAATTGAAAGCATTGTTTAGCTGGACACAGTGGCATGCACTTGTAATCCCATCTACTAGGGAGGCTAAGGCAGGAAGATCACTGCACTCCAGCCTGGGCAACATAGCAAGACCTTGTCTCAAGGGGAAAAAAAAAAAAAAGCATTATTTATGTACATTATTATAACCTGATTTTTATTTAATGTTTTAAATAAACATAGTTCTCCATAACCTGTTCTTTATCATTGTACATAGCTATATGATATATCAAGTGAATATGCCATATTTTACTTATTTATTCTCCTGTTACCAGATACTAGATTGCTTCAGTTTTACTCTTTAATAATTTTATAATGAACAACCTTGTTTATCTTACACTTTCCAAGGTTTGGATTCATTCACTAGTATTGACACTCAAGGATGTGTGAACATTTTTACAACTCTTGATAAAATGCCAAATTGCTTTCTAAGAGTTGTCTCAAATTTTAATCTCACTAATTAGTGTTAATTCCTTAAACTAGTGTTTTAAACTATTGGGAGCAGTGGACGGGATCATTTTTCTGTCATTCTTATAATAGTTGAAGACTGCTACCTTTTTTGTAAAGTTCTAATTTCTAGTAAAGTGGGTCTTTTTTGTTTCTTCTACTTACTGGTAATACTTTCTATTTTGTGACACGGTGGTTTGAATTCTTTGCCCAATTATCAGTTTCGTGTTTTACTTACTGATTTGTGGGAGCTCCTTAGCTATGAAAATGTTCACCTTTAATCTGTTAAACTTGCTTCAGACACTTCTTCCCAGTTTGTTGTTTTCCTGTTGATTTGGTTTATTTTTAACATACTGCGCATGTGGAAATGTTCGTATTTTTATGAAATCAAATGTCCGTCTTTTTTTCCCTTCTCATTTTTACATTTTTTTCCCTTCTCATTTTTCCCGTCTCATTTTTTTCCCTTCTCATTTCGGAGATGTGATGAGTTACAGTAGTCAACCGCTTTCTTCCTTTTCCTACAGTTTGTCCTTGTTTTAATTTATACTGCTAAATGGTATGATACGGAAATCCGTTAGCAGAAAAAGGGTTTTTCTCTGCAATTTCTGTTTACTTGAATAATTTGTGACATGATCCTTCCTCATTTATTTGCAAAGCTCCTTATCATTATAGAGTAGTTTATTCAGTGTATTCTGTTTGACTTCTAGGTCAGCTCTCCAGTAGATATTCCTCTAGCCCTTTTTTCTCTTTCCTTCCACCAGATCATGACCAACACGGGGAAGACAAGGCGGAAGGGGCTGGCCAATGTGCAGTGGAGCGGGGATGAGCCCCTGCAAAGGCCCGTCACCCCCGGCGGCCACAGAAACGGGTACCCAGTGTAAGTCAGGGCTAAAGGAAGCAGGAATTGACTTTCTTAGGCTTTGTTTTGATTCACTACAGTGTAAGATGTATGTATTTTTAAAATTCAAAATAAAGGATTCATTTTGAAAAGCATTTATCTCTTTATTTTGGGGGGATTTTTGGAGGGAAAGAGGTTGAGTCCTTCTCCCTTCCCCCAGGATTTTTTTATTCCAGAAAGAGAAGTGGTTGGATTACAGGATCTCCAGGGCCACTTCAGAAGACAAATGTTGGCCAGAGTAATTTCAAAAGAAGGGGCCTGAAAGGAGCCGGGCTGTCTCCAGAAGGACTCCTGTCGTGTTTTTCTGTGGCCTCTCGCCGTAGCACCAAGCCCTTCGTTGGCATTGGAATGTTACAGTTTAAGACTCGACATCAATTTATTTTAGATGACTTTTTGGAACAACTGGATGCTGTTTTAGCTGCCCAGCCTTATTCATTTTCCATAGCCTTGCTCGTGCCCCATTTATATAAATAAAATTTTAGTCTCGTTATGTAGAGCCTCTGGTCTCCCTGGGGCCTAGACCCCTTGTGGGCTAAGGAGCCCCAGATCAGACAGTCCAGTGGGCAGCAGAGGAGCCACTTCTGCGGTCTGGGTGGCCTCTCTTTTCCTGTCTAGAGAGAATATTACAGCCAAATATTACAGAGAGCAGGCTAAAAACCTCCATATATTCATTCAACAAATAATGTAATACTTTAAAAGAATAGACCGTGTTGTACTTAGTTATCCCCTGAAACTGGGCACTTTATTTTTTCCAGTCTTACTCTGTTGTCATTTTGTAATGAACAACCAGGCACTGGGAACTGAGCAACAAAACTCAGAAATGCCTGCCCTCATGGAGCTCTGTGCTGCCACAGACACGAGGGACACCAGGCAAGACAGACCCAGCTCCTTGATGAGTTCTGTTGCACATCAGGATTTGTCCTATAAGTATTTCAGGGCCCGTGCTATAGATGAGTGCTCTGAGATCTGTTTGGTTTGATTTCATAATTAGGTATGATATGATTATATTTCTAGGTTTTTATTTTTAGTTACTGATATATAAACTAGTATCATGCCCTTTTCTCTCTTAACCTTACAATCAGTGTTTTTAACCTACAGAGAAGTTGAAAGAATATTACACTGAAGATGGCCAGGCACGGTGGCTCACGCCTGTAATCCTGGCGCTTTGGGAGGCCGAGGTGGGCAGATCATGAGGTCAGGAGATCAAGACCATCCTGGCTAACACGGTGAAACCCTCGCTGTACTAAAAAATACAAAAAATTAGCCCAGTGTGGTGGTGGGCACCTGTAGTCCCAGCTACTTGGGAGTCTGAGGCAGGAGAATGGCGTGAACCCAGGAGGCGGAGCTTGCAGTGAGCTGAGATCCGGCCACTGCACTCCAGCCTGGGTGACACAGCAAGACTCCATCTCAAAAAAAAAAAAAGAATATTACACTGAAGGGCTTCCAGTTAACATTTGTGTGCCCTATCTCTCTCTCTCGCTCTCTTTCTATGTGTATAATACATAATTTACAAGCATATACATTTTTTGCTGAACTATCTGAGAGAAGATTGCAGACTTTTGCACATAATCCCATTATCACAGCTAAGAAATTTAACATTAATAATATGGATATAGTATTATCAGTATTCCTTAGTTGTCCCCTAAATGTCCTTTACCTCTGAGCGGTTTTGGGTCATTTGGTTTTCATCCAGAATATAGCCAGTTACCAATTACTAGTAAACTAGTTGATAAATATAATACCTTTTTCAATGGAAGTAGTAACAGGAACTAATGAAATTCCCCTTGCTTGACACAGGAAAGAGGACACTGAACCATTGTCTTAAAAGTATTTTTCAATTATGTTTTAAAATAATTAAAACCCTGCTTTCCTGAGCGACAACAATGACACAAGGCTATTTTAATCAGAGATAAGAACAGGGAATCTCATAAATGCGGGGCTAACCAGTGGGCACAGTTAATTCTTGGGTCAGGTGTTCTTCTTTGTAGACAAATTCGAGGACGTTTTCCATGCCTAGGAGCACCTCTCTCTCTCCCCTGCGATGTGGGCGTGGTCCTATCAAGATCTTTGACTGTGGCAAGCTGCCAGGTCATGAGGGCAGCTCGTTTTCCTGAAACCACGGACCTGCCCACAATAATGATGCAGTCACCCCGTCACCAGCTTCCCCATCAGGTCTCAACAAACATTTTTATCACTTCTCTGCCACATGGTGTCCTCATGGCTGGAGCTGCAGAAATCAGTAAGATGTGACTCCCTGCCCTCAGGAGCACACAGACCAAGGTGTGTGGCAGGCAAAGGACTGGTCAGTGGAACGCAGTGGGCACTCCCCCCAGCGCATGGGTACTCTGGACAGCTACACGATGCTGGCGTGCAAGATTTGTAGTTCTGCCTTTGCACCTGGAGCTCACCTCTAAAAACGTTTGAATGCTGGGGGTCTTGGACATCATCCTCTACAGACCACTATATGTGATGTAAGATAGGCATCCTGGCTTGTTTTTCTCCAGGTAGAGAGCACTCTTCTCTACACCACCTATGAACAGCTCATTATTTCTCCACTGATTCAAGGTGCCACTTTAATTCTGTATCCCCTCCAATTACCCTAGCTCTCTATTTTGGCACATTGTCCAGTTGCCTGTTGCCACACCAGTGTTTATTGCAAAGGTTCTTAGCATATCTAAATATCGCATAGGATAAGCCCCTCTCCCCGCCTGCCTTCCGCCTTCTCTTTCAGAGTGGATTTAACTATGTAGAGACCTTTATTTTTCCATAAGCATTTAAAAATAAGTCTGGCAACTTCCTTAAAAAAATCCTTTTAGGATTTTGACTAGTGTCACATTAAATTTATGTAATGTTTTGGAGATAACTGAAATCTTTGCAATGTTAAGTCACTGCGCAGCATTACATCATATTAATTTTATATGTTAAGACAGAATAATGGTCCCTCAGAGATGTCCACATCCCAATCCCCACAACCTGTGACTAAATGACGTTACATGGCAAAAAGGACTTTGCTGATGTGATTAAGTTAAGGATCTAGAGATAGATGATTCTGGATAATCTGGGTGGGCCCAATGTAATCACAAGGGGCCTTACTGAAGGGAAGCAGGAGTGTCAGAAACAAAAGGAGATGTGACAACTGTGTCAGAAGTCTGAGTGACGCAAGGCCGTGAACCGAGGAATGCAGACACCCTGGAGAAACTGGAAAAGGCAAAGAAATAAATTCTCTCCTAGAGACTCCAGAAACAATGCGCCCCTGTTGACCCATTGTAAACTCTTGACCTCCATAATTGTGAGATAAGTTTTTTGTTTTTGTTGTTTTCAGTCACTAAGGTTGTGGTAAGACTGCAAATTATGAAACAACTACAGGAAAACATTGGGGAATATCTCCAGGACTTTGTTCTGGGCAAACATTTCTTGAGTAATACCCGAGAAGCACAGGCAACCAAAGCCAAAATGAACAAATGGGATCACATCAAGTTAAAAAGCTTCTATAGCAAAGGAAACAACCAACAAAGTGAAGACACAGGCCACAGAATGGGAGAAAATGTTTGCAAACTACCCATCTGACAAAGGATTAGTAATCAGACTTAAAAAGGAGCTCAAATAACTCTTTAGGAAAAAGTCTAATAGTTGGATTTTAAAATGGGCAAAAGATTTGAATAGACATTTCTCAAAAGAAGACATACAGATGACAAACGGGCTTATGAAAGGGTGCTCAGCATCACTGATCATCAGAGATGCCAATCAAAACTACACTGAGATACCCTGTCACCCCCGTTAAAACGGCGTATCTCCAAAAGTCAGGCAATAACAAATGTTGACAAGAATGTGGAGAAAAGGGAATCCTCATACACTGTTTGTAAGAATGTAAATTAGCACAACCACTATAGAGAAGAGTTTGGAGATTCCTCAAATAACTAAAAATAGAGCTACCACATGATCCAGCAGTCCTGCTGCTGGATATATACCCAACAGAAAGGAAGTCCATGTATCAAAGCTAGCTCTGCGCCCCATGCTTGCTGCAGCACCATTCACAGGAGCCAAGATTTGGAAGTAGCCTCAGTGTCCATCAGCAGATGAATGGACAAAGAAAATGTGGTACATATACCACATTTTGTGGTACAGTGGAGTACTATTCTGTGCAAAAGAATGAGATCCAGTCATTTGCAAAGCATGGATGGAACTGGAGATCATTATGCTACATGAAATAAGCCAGGCACAGAAAGTCAAACATCACATGTTCCCACTTACTTAAACAATCTAAACAATTGAGTTCATGGAGATAGAGAGCAGAGTGATGGTAACTAGAGACCGGGAAGAGTAGTTGGTTGGGGGTGGTGGTTGGGGAAGATGGGGAAGGTTAATGGGTGCCAAAAAAAAAACACATAGTTAACAAAGAATGGGCCAGGTGTGGTGGCTCACGCCTGTAATCTCAACACTTTGGGAGGCCAAGGTGGGTAGATCACTTAAGGTCAGGAGTTCAACCTGGCCAACATGGTAAAACCTTGTCTCTACTAAAAATACAAAAATTAACCAGGTGCGGTAGTGAGCGCCTGTAATCCAGCTGCTTGGCAGGCTGAGGCGGGAGAATTGCTTGAACCTGGGAGGCGGAGGTTGCAGTGAGCAGAGATCTTACCACTGCACTCCAGCCTGGGCAACAGAGTGAGACCCCCAACTCAAAAAAAAAAAAAAAAAAATGAATAAGACCTGGTATTTCATAGCACAACAGAGTGACTATAGTCAATAATAATTGAATTGTACGTTTTAAAATAACTAAAAGAGTATGATTGGATTATTTTTGTACACACAGGATGAATACTTGAGGGGATGGGTACTCCATTCTCCGTGATGTGATTATCACACGTTGCATGCCTGTATCAAAACAATCCATGTATACTATAAATATATACACCTACTGTACCCACAAAAATCTAAAAAAAAGATTTTTTTTTTGAGAGGAAGTCTTGCTCTGTTGCCCAGGCTGGAGTGCAGTGGCACAATCTTGGCAACTGCAACCCCACCGCCAGGTTCAAGCGATTCTCCTGCCTCAGCCTCCCAAGTAGCTGGGATTACAGGCGCCATGCCACCACAGCTGGCTAATTATTTTATTTTTTGTAGAGGAGAGGTTTCGCCATGTTGGCCAGGCTGGTCTTGAACTCCTCACCACCTCAGGTGATCCACCTGCCTCAGCCTCCCAAAATGCTGGGATTACAGGCATGAGTCACTGTGCCTGGCCTTAAAAATTAAAAATTAAAACATAAAAAAATTATGGTGCTTTGTTAGAACAGCAGTAGAAAATGAATACAGCCATCCTGTGTGCAAGTACAGGATGACTCTCCATTTCTTTAGATCTTGTTTGATGTATTTCCTTGCTAGGAGAAACCTGAGGCCAGGCGTGGTGGCTCACACCTGCAATCCCAGCACTTTGGGAGGTTGAGGCAGGAGCATTGCTTCAGTCCCAGAGGTCGTGGCTCCTGTGAGCTGTGATTGTGCCACTGCTCTCCAACCTGGGCAACAAAGTGAGACCCTCGTCTCAAAAAAAAAAAGAAAAGAAAAGAAACTTCGTATGGGTGAGCATGTTCTTCAGGAAAGGTTAAGACCCATTCTCAGCCCTGGAGGTTGGATTTGATTAATTTAGCCCAGTGTTTTAAATTTAACTCCCCTTGTCAATGATGATTTCAATGGGCATGCAATCCATTCCAGCCATGGGATCTAAGATTTTCCAACTTCTATGAAGGGCTTGAGAAATTCTGTACTTTCTTTTCCCCTTTTGGTCTTTGACTGTTGCTTGAGATGCTATGCTTGGAGGTCCTGCAGCCATCCTATTTGCACAAAAGTGACAATTCTTTTTTTTTTTTTCTTGAGAGGCAGATCTAAGCTCTGTCACCAGGCTGGAGTGCAGAGTGGCACAATAAACTCACTACAACTCCGTCTCGGTTCCCGCCATTCTCCTGCCTCAGCCTCGAGTAGCTGGGACTACGAAGCCGCCACCGCGCCCGGCTGATTTTTTGTATTTTTAGTAGAGACGGGGTTTCACTGTGTTAGCCAGGGTGGTCTCCATCTCCTGACCTCGTGATCCGCCCATCTTGGCCTCCGAAAGTGCTGGGATTACAGGCATGAGCCACTGCGCCCGGCCACAAAGTGACAATTCTAAAGACAAAAGCAAACCCACACCAGGAAGGCCAGGGAAACCCAGCGGAGAGAACCCGGATCTGCAGCAAAGTCACTCAGCTTCGCATTCCCCACCCTGTACTCGCTACCTCTGGAATTCTGTTTATGTTGAATATTACATTTCCCTTACCATTTAAACCAGTGGTGTTGAACTTTTGTTACTTGTAGTCAAAAACATGTATGGAATAAGTAAATATAAAGAAAATAAAAACTATTTATTCCAGCAGCCAGACAGAATTGTGATCATCATTTTAGTGCGTTACGTTTAGTGTAGTTTTTTTCCTACATATATTTTCAGCAAACAAGAAACCTTTCAGTGTTTGTGTATGTGTCTACATGTGTATATGGTTTGTTTGCAGTTTGATTTTTGTTTGTTTTCTTTTGCATTGTTGAACATCCTGCAAAAGATGATTTAATGATTTATATTATATTTACACCATAATTTATATAGCCATGCTACCGTTTCTGACATTCGTGTTTACTGATTTGGAGTTGTTATATACTTGGTGAACCACTAAGTACATAAATATTCCTAACCAAAACAAACAAAAAAAAATTATGACCTTTCCTTCACCACCAGCACCCTCTGGTATCCCGTTGCCAGGAGTGTGGATAAATCTAGACTCTTAGTCCTCTTGAGGACTATGACAGTATGTATTGTACACATTCAGAATACCAGGACTTTTTTGGTTTTGTTTTGTTTTGAGACAGCATCTGGCTCTGTCACCGCAGCTGGAGTATAGTGGCACAATCACAGCTCACTGCAGCCTTGACCTCCTGGGCTCAAACCATCCTCCCACCTCAGCCTCCCAGGTAACTGGGACCACAGGCATGCGCCACCACATCTGGCTGAATTTTTAATTTTTTGTAGAGACAGAGTCTCACTATGTTGCCTAGTCTTGAACTCCTGAGCTCAAGCAATCCTCCTACCTCAGCCTTCCATAGTGCTGGGATTACGGGTGTGAGCCACTATGCCCAGCCCAGCCACTAGTACTTTTGGAATCAGTAACTCCACTGCTACGACTTTTTTTTTTTTTTTTTTTTTTTTTTTTGAGACAAGAGTCTGGCTCTTGTCGCCCAGGCTGCTAGGATTTTATACTGAGAAGTAATCAGATGTTCACAGGATAGATAGATAGATAGATAGATAGATAGATAGATAGATAGATAGATGATAGGTAGGTAGATAGATACAAATAGATATCGATATATAAGCACACACAAGGTTATTTGTTGCAATATTATTCACAAAATTAGATATTACATTCCCAGGCCGGGCGCGATGGCTCACACCTGTAATCCCAGCAGTTTGGGAGGCCGAGGTGGGTGGATCACGAGGTCAGGAGTTCCAGACCAGCCTGGCCAAGATGGTGAATCCCATACAAAAATTTGGCCAGGCACGATGGCTCGTGCCTGTAATCCCAGCACTTTGGGAGGCCGAGACGGGCGGATCACAAGGTCAGGAAAACGAGACCATCCTGGCTAACACGGTGAAACCCTGTCTCTACTAAAAATACAAAAAATTAGCTGGGCGTGGTGGCGGGCGCCTGTAGTCCCAGCTACTAGGGAGGCTGAGGCAAGAGAATGGTGTGAACCCAGGAGGCAGAGCTTGCAGTGAGCCGAGATTGTGCCACTGCACTCCAGCCCGGGCAACAGAGGGAGACTCCGCCTCCAAAATAAATAAATAAATAAATAAATAAATAAATAAATAAATAAATAAAATACAAAAATTAGCCGGGTGTGGTGGTGGGTGCCTGTAATCCCAGCTACTTGGAAGGCTGAGGCAGGAGAATCGCTTGAACCAGGGAGGCTGAGATTGCAGTGAGCCGAGATCACGCCACTGTACTCCAGCCTAGGCAACAGAGTGAGACTCCATCTCAAAAAAAAAAAAAGAAAGAAATTACATTCCCAAAATAGGAGGCTGGTTATATAAATTATGATATATTCACACAAAAGAGTACTGAAGATGATGTTTTAGAAAAATATTGAATGACATGGGAAGAGCCTCACAATATATAGCTAAGTGAAAAAGCAAATTATAGAATGGTGTGAATATAGCATGCTAGCCATTTAGAATGAGCCCAAGCTAGTATTTTTAAGTGTGTATTTGCATATTTTTAAAATTTTTTATTAAATCAAATGTTTTTTTTTTTGTTTTTTTTTTTTTTTTTTTGAGACGGAGTCTCGCTCTCTCTCCCGAGCTGGAGTGCAGTGGCAGGATCTCAGCTCACTGCAAGGTCTGCCTCCGGGTTCACGCCATTCTCTGCCTCAGCCTCCCGGTAGCTGGGACTACAGGCACCGCCACCTTGCCCGGCTAGTTTTTGTATTTTTTTTAGTAGAGGGTTTCCACCATATTAAGCCAGGATGGTCTCGATCTCCTGACCTCGTGATCCGCCGTCTCGGCCTCCCAAAGTGCTGGGATTACAGGCTTGAGCCACCGCGCCCGGCCTAAAATCAAATGTTAAGTGGTTGTGCTTAGATATTGGGAGGGCAGGTCATGTATATATTCTCTATATTTACCTAATTTTTCATGATTAACACTTACTGGTTTTATAATCGAGGAAAAAAAAGGTTGCAGATAAACATATTTGCCCTGTGCGATGGAGACCCTCCTACCCCACCTCAGCCTAGCATCAGCTGCACCTCCCTGGCCATTTTCTTCCCACCCAACCCTGCCCCCTGCGTGGGTTCCAGATCCTTCTGTCTCCCCGATCTCTGTGCAATCCTTGAACACATCCTTTGCTCTGTCTTCATCCTCCCCTCCTGCTGCCTTCCTCGGGCCTCTCGACAGGCCCTGGGGCTCTGCCTCCCTTCCTCTCAGACCCTCTCTGGCTGTGTCCCTGCCCTATCTTCCTCTCCACTCAGCCCTCTGTGGCCAGGCGATGACTTCCAGAGGGTATTTCTGCCAAGACCACAGATGACCTTCCAGTTTCCAACCCCGAGGACACTCAGGGCACATTGTCCCCGCTCTTTCAGTTGCCGGCTGCTGACCCCTCCTGGGAGTCATTCCACGCCAGTCCCCATGTGCTGGCCTCGGCCTCTTACCCCCTTCCTCTCCAGAGGCCCCATCGAAGGCCCTCACTCCATCCTGCCTGTTCCCTAGTTTCCACTACTCACTGATGACACCCACACTCAGCCCAGATATGTGCCTACAGCACCCCCAATTCAGCATTTCCTAGACCAACACAGCTGCCATCTGAGTCCCCTGCTGCAGGGCATGGCATGAGTGCCCGCAGACAGCCAAGCCAGAGTCCAGCAGGTTTGCACGCTCCTCCCACCCCGTCCTGCCCACCACCGGCCTTCACGGCTCGGGGAGGTCCTCCTAACAGTGCTCCCTGCCACCGTCCACCTTCCACAACTGTGGACGGAATGATCTTTCTAGCAGGGAACGTCATTCCTTTGGTTCTTCATTACTTGGGGTTCAAGTTTAAATTCTGGCCTTACAGGGTGCTTCTCAATTGACACCCCTGCCACAAGCATCAGAGCCCCCCAGGACACCCTGCCCCTCCACGCTACTGTCACACAGGTCTTTTCAGGAAAGGGAGGTAGGGGGCATCCATATTTTCTGATTTTTTTACATCTTTCTGTAACAATGCAGCACAAATATATATATGTATACACACACACACACCATATATAGACGTATAGATATTTTTCCCCTCTTCACCTTGCTCATGGTGTTACTTCTGCTGGAAAACCTTCCCTCTTCTGGCACCTGGCAAACCCCAACTCAAGGGTTCAAAACCGAGTTGGCTAGAAGTGTGGTGGCTCACGCCTGTAATCCTAGGACTTTGGGAGGCCAAGGTGGGAGGATTACTTGAGCTCAGTTCAAAACTAGCCATGGCAACACAGTGAGACCTTGTCTCTATTAAAAAAAAAAAGACTGATCGCCCACCTTGGGAAGACTTTCCTGCCCACCTCAGGGTGGTTACATGTCTCCTTATCTTTGGTGTTGGGTTGAGCCACGTGAAGTTTTTTTTCTCTCTTTCTTTCTCTTTTTTTTTTTTTTTTTTTTTTTTTGAGACAGAGTCTCACTCTGTTGCCCAGGCTGGAGTACAATGGCACAATGTTGGCCCACAGCAACCTCCACCTTCCTGGCTCAAGTGATTCTCCTGCCTCAGCCTCTTGAGTAGCTGGGACTACAGGCATATGCCACCACGTCTGGCTAATTGTTGTATTTTTAGTAGAAATGGAGTTTCACCATGTTGGCCAAGCTGGTCTCGAACTCCTGACCTCAAGTGATCTGCCCTCTTCGGCCTCCCAAAGTGCTGGGATTACAGGTGTGAGCCACCACGCCCAGCCAGACATATGAAATTGACATTCAAGAACAGCCATTTGCAGGGCCCAGCCCTAGGCAGGCACGAGCTTGTTGTGTGCTCCCCACTGAGCCCTTGTTGGCATAGGTGGCCCATGTCTCCTTGTTGAAGGGGGAGCGAGTGCTCCATTGCCTTATAGATAACTAGAGGGCCTTCCTCGGGGATCTGTGGTCAAGGCTGACCCAATGAGGCTGTCCCAGCCAGCTGGCCCTCGCATCTGGCTGGATCTGGTGCATGAAGCTCTCAGCGCTTGCCTGCTGGGCGAGGGTGTCTCCCCCAGCTTGGGTGCCAACATTAGACACTGCAAAGGAGCTGTTCTGCACACATCCTTTAGGTAGTGTTATAAGAAAGTAAGTTCTAGGCCAGTCACAGTGGCTCACGCCTGCAATCCCAGCACTTTGGGAGGCCACGGTGAGAGAATTGCTTGAGCCCAGGAGTTCGAGACCAGTCCTGGCAACATAGAGAGACCTTGTCTCTGCAAAAAATTAAAAAATCAGTTGAGTGTAGAGGCGCCCATCTGTAGTCCCAGCTACTCCAGAGGCTGAGATGGGAGGATCACTTGAGCCTGGGAGGTCAAGGGTGCAGTGACCTGTGGTTGCACCATGACACCCCAGCCTAGGCAACAGAGTGAAACCCTGTCTCTAAGGAAAAAAAAAAAGAAGAAAATTCTTCAGTCTTGTTCTTGGCCAACACTTGCCACGGCTGACATGACTTGTTATGTCTTCTCTGGTTGGATTCATCCCTTCATTCATATGCTTAATCCTTGGAGAAAACCAGGAGATCGGTGCCTTACGTTGTTTGCTTGAAATGTCATGGCCCCATGTCACCCAGAGTGGTAAGACATAATTGTGTGTTAGGAATACACCACGCCATGTATCACTGTGAATACAGAAGGGGGCTAACAGGAGCAAGAGGAGGCTACTGCCTCACAGGGTCAGCCTCCTGGCTCCTGCCAAGACCCTTTAAAAGGTCTGATATGCCAATGATGGTTTAACAGGACTTTGAGGCACCGCCCCCTCCTGTATTTGTGATGCTGCACAGCATTCGGCGGTCCGAATCTCCTGGCTGGCTGTACTTACTACCGTTTTTCATGTTTTTCTCCAGGCTGGAAGACCATCACACACCTCCCCAGACAGCCCAACACCCCACAAACAGCCACCCGCAGGCCCTGCCAAACCCTCACGAGGCTGTCTACAGGGAGGGCAAGCCCAGCACCCCGGAGTCCCGCGTCTCCTCTTCATGTAAGAACACGGGCAGCACGTCGGGTCAGTTCTGGAACTGTGATGTCTAGAACCCACGCGAAACAGCAGCAGGAGTGGCAGACGCACACCTGCTCCCGGGAAGCCCTCTGGTCTCAGCCACAGCCCTGTGTCACAGAGGCTCATGGGATTCCCAGCCCACAGCCAGACCCACGCTGGGCTGGTCCTCTGCGTCCCCTTCTCGGAGCACTGCCTGCTGTCCCGTCTGGGAGTTCCTGGGGCAAGATTTCTGACTGGTGAAAGCCGGCTTTAATATGAAACTTCAGAGGAGAAATCCCAGGCTGATGTAGCTCAGAATCCCTGGTTCTGGTAGCTCAGATTCTCGTGCAGAGGAGGCCAGCCGCCTGCTGGAAGGCTGGACCGAGGCAGAAATGTGCAACTAAAAGCACAAACAACTCTGGGATCCAAACGCGTTTGAAACTTCCAGCTGAGTTAACCAGAGGCTGATGGGAGATAAAAGTATTTTTTAGATGCCAGAAAAAATATATATGCTTTGAATCAGAAATGTACAAAGTATTTTTTTTTAATTTTTGAAAGGAAATTAAAAGGATTATGAGCAGTTCAGATAAGACTCTAATTTCCATTTGAGTAGGAAAAACAACAGAGGAACGGGTTGGATTCCTGTCTGAGAAACATCTGAGAACTTGCATCTGCTCACAATTGGATTCAGACGCTTCCAGACCCAGGTGCAGAGCGGTAGCCAGTGACGAGTCAGCAGTGGCTGGGTTATGTGGGACCCTGGGTCTCTTGGTGGTGAGCAGTTTCAGAGGTTTTGCCAGCATTGATCATCAGTTATTTTGCCCGTGCTTTACTAGAGCTGTCAATATTCGTGTGCTCTCTAAAGGTGAGCAGCTTAGT
The DNA here is from genome assembly GCF_008728515.1 of Papio anubis. Lineage (NCBI taxonomy): Eukaryota > Metazoa > Chordata > Mammalia > Primates > Cercopithecidae > Papio > Papio anubis. Next base: position 115,133,085 of record NC_044985.1, read on the forward strand.
AATTTCTCCAGAGATTTCTGCTGTCAGGGTGGAGGTCTTAGGGGGCGTCTAACAAGTTTTGCCAGTTTGACTGAATGCTATTGAGTTAAAACTGATTTCAAATTCTTAGGCCTGGACTTCCTAAAAGGCTCCACAGTACATTCAGGGCAACGTAGCGGTAACATCCTTGCTTTACCAAAATGACCACTAAGAGGCCCTTTATTTTTGCACTGATTGGACGTGCCTTTGGGAAGCTGCCATGCTGTTACCTGCAGAGCGGAGGCACTTGAGGTTGGCATGGATGGAAAAGGCCAAGGAGCGGCTGCTGCAGTGTTCACGTTATTGTTCTTTTCAAGAGCAGTTTACTTGAGCCCTGACAAAGTCTGGGCCCAGGCACATTCCGGGTCCTTGCATGAAAAGGGTGGGCACCCACCAGGAGACTCAGCCTTGGTGGTCATGGGTGGTTGCCAGTGCTGCTTCCTAGGGAGGCAGCAGCTGCCCATCAGCGCCCCCAGTTGGACCAGCTGGAGCCAGAGCAGTGCTCTTCCCAAATCCTGCTGTCGATGCCCCCATTAACCTGCCCCAAATGCTGAGACTGTGTTCTGAGTGTCCCTCCTTCAGGCCTGCTCCTATTGGCTCAGCCTGGCTGGGACCCAGGACACTGACCCCCCGCCCTGCTCTTCTCCACCTGCCAGAGACCAGGAATAGTCGCTACCCTCCCTGGTCCTGCCAGGCCCGCTCTGAGCCTCAGGCCAACACCCCTAGTCCTCCTTCTATTTTATTTTATTTTATTTTACTTTATTTTATTTTGTTTTATTTTACTTTATTTTATTTTATTTTGAGACAAGGTCTCACTCTGTCCCCCAGGCTGGCGTGCAGTGGCCAATCATACATAGCTCATTGCAGCCTCACACTCCCGTGCCTAAGCGATCCTCCCACTTCAGCCTCCTGAGTAGCTGGCACTACAGATGCACCACCATGCCAAGCAAAGTTTTGTTTTCTTTAAATTTTTTGTAAAGATGGAGTTTTTCTGTTGCCTGGGCTAGTCTTGAACTCCTAGTCTCAAGTAATCCTCCCGCCTGAGCCTCCCAAAGCACTGGGATTACAGGCATGAGCCATCATGCCTGACCCTCTTAGTCTCCTTTAAAATCCTTTTACTTGACAAAAAGTTCTTCCTTTGGAAAAACCAAGCCCCAGGTGAAGTTTCCTCTAGGTCATGAGTAAGCCTTTGCCATGCCTGGAGTAGATTCCCATTCTGAGTTACTTTCTTTCAGACAGGCCTGCCCACGGCCTGCTGCGTCTCCCCGGTTGGCCTCCCTGCCCCTCTCCCTATCCTGTCACCTGCCTCTGCCTAAGGGATAGATGGCAAACAGGCCTCTGCTTCTGTGCTCCGTCTGGGCTCTGCAGATAAGGGGACTGCAATTAAGCCCGTTAAGCCAGGGGATGAGTGATGTGGAGGGGGATGAGCATCAGGGAGAGCAGAGAGCGGGCAGTGCTGGGCTGGGCGTGGGCACCCCTGAGCCACACTGCCTTCTGTTTCATTCCTTCCCTGCTCAGGAGCTTGCTCTGACTTCCTCCAGACAGTCCTGCTTCTCCATCCCTCCCCTCCACTTCAATTGATTGATAGATAGATTGATTGATTGATTGTAGAGAAAGGTGTCTCTCTGTGCTGCCCAGGCTAGTCTTGAACCCCTGGGCTCAAGCGATCCTCCCACCTCAGCCTCCCGAAGTGCTGGGATTACAGGCATGGGGCCCCCTCCACTTCTCTTCTCTCGCTCACCTTGCCCCAGGCCCATCCTGGCCCCAGGCAGTACTCCCCACAGGTCTCCTTGCACACAGCTCGCTGCTGAGTCTGGCCTGTGCTGGGAACTAACGCCCCACCCAGAGACCCCGTGGAAACCCCCACCTTCACATTGAGTTTCTTGAGGAAGAGCCTTTGTGCTTTGCGTTCAGTCAGCACTGCAGGGAAAACTCATGAGGGGGAACCTGTTGGACCCTCAGACTGCTTGATCAGTTGAACGCAGGGCCAGAAAGAACATTCTAGGCAAAAGACTCAGCCCCAAATGCCAGGAGGAAATAGTTCCCAAGGGAAAAGGCCAATAATATGGCTTAGCATTTTGCAAAACATTGGCCTGAGGAAAGCTATTCTCATTTCCCCACCAACCGGGACTGTCTTCAATATCAAAATCACATGCCTTGGGACTTCATAGCCCTGGGAGTTAAAATGCCCAGCCCTGTCTGATGGACCAGCAGGCAAGAGATACTACTGTCCCAGGAAGCCCCCGGTGCACACCCATGGCTGCCCCATCTCCTGGCTCCTGGCTCTCTTAGTTAGGGAGTCTCTTGTTCTTTTTTTTTTTTTTTTTTTGAGATGGAGTCTCGCTGTCTCGCCCAGGCTGGAGTGCAGTGGTGCGATCTTGGCTCACTGCAAACTCTGCCTCCCAGGTTCAGGTGATTCCTCTGCCTCACCCTCCTGAATAGCTAGGATTACAGGCATGTGTTACCATACCCGGCTAATTTTTGTATTTTTAGTAGAGACAGGGTTTCACCATGTTGGCCAGGCTGGTCTCAAACTCCTGACCTCAAGCTGCCTGCCTCAGCCTCCCAAAGTGCTGAGATTACAGGCGTGAGCCACCATGCTTGGCTGGTCTCGGTGGGACCTCTGAAAGTCTGCAGTGTGTCCTGTGCTGGAGGAAGTAGGAGAGGAGAATGGGACAGTTGAACCAAGACCACCTCATGGTCTCAGGACACTCCAGCTCAGTTCCTCCTTTTTATGACCACCCCGTCCCCTACCCTCACACGCCCTGGGAAGCTCCTGATCCTGGTCCTAGAGGACTTGCCTGACGTGGGCACAGCTTTGTGACTCCACACGTTGTAATGGGGTTCCCCTGCGTGTAGCCCAGCAATTCAGTGTGACTTCACTCAAGTATTCTCTTGTACACCTATGCTTTGTCTCCTGGCCTTATTCTAAGCACATGGAGCAGGTGCCACCTGTCCTGAAGCTCTATTTCTAGACCCAGATACAGGTGGAGACCGCCCAGTGCCACCTGCTGGGTTCTGGTATCAGAAATAGATTCTCGTTTGGGTCAAAAGAGAATTATCTGGAAGTCAAAGCCCCTTGCTACAGGGAAACCTGCAGGGAAGATCCCTTTATATTTAAGATTAAATAGATCACATTGCAAAGCCGCAGAGCTGCTTCTAAAATGAAAGAGCTGAGAGGAGCTTGGCCTAAGGGAGTTGCGGATGCAGCCTCTGTCACAGTCACTGCAGCAGTGACATGGCCCCCCTCAGCTGTAGGAGAAGAGGAGAGGTGGGGTGGGAGAAGGGGTACGTGGCATCTGAGATGCAGGAACATCTGTCCCCAGGCCATTGGGGAGCCCTCCATATGCTATGATGCTCTCTAGGATTCTCCATCTGCTTCCCCGTGAAGGGCTCCTATGTATCCCAGGTGGCCTGGTTCCGGGTGGGCATTAGCTACGGCACCAGTCATTGGGAGTGAGGGCACTTCCTGGCCACCCCGGGTGTACTTAGGGGTTCAGCATTAAGGAGCCTTGGGCTGCTCAGTGAGGAGCACCCTACCTCTCAGGTTGTTGGTTTTAGCAGATAAAACTACATGCCAAAAAAAAAACAAAAAAAAAACAAAAAAAAAAAAACAAAAAAACTACATGCCACCCAGTTACATTTGAGTTTCAGATAAGCAAATATGCCTCCACGTTTCATCTGGAGGTGCGTAGCCATGGCCCAGGGAGACAATTCGTTGTTCTGAGGGCTTTCCAGAGGCTGAGGGGTGCCAGGAAGGCTGAGCGGCCAGGGTGATCTGCACCTCCCTGGGCCGTGCCTGTTGCCGCCAGCAGTGTGCCTGCCATCCCCCGCTGCCTGGCAAGTTCCCGGGCTGCACGAGTAAACAAGTATCCCAAGCCACAGGCGCCAGGGAGCCCGCAGGGCCTGGCCTGGGGTGTGTGCTTTTCTTGGCTTTCCAGCCCAGCCCAGGAGAGGGCATCCTTAGAGGGGCTCCACAGCAGATGTGGACTGAACTTTGTCTCCTCCTCCCCAGCAGCCATCAACGCCAAGCCAGGAGGAGAGTGGCTCCCAAGAGCACGCCAGGAGGAGCCTCATCCGGCCCCCACGGGGACCTCCCGCCAGCCAAGGGAGGTGCCCCAGGACCCAGGCAGTGGAGAGACCACCAGGTAAGGGGGATGTCACTAGACCTCGAACCTTACTCTCAGTGCTCTGGGAGTGGGTGCCCCACGCCGGATGCAGAGCACCCAGGAGACTTGGAAGGCTCCTCTGAGGCCCACCATCTGACAGGGGAAGCCAAGGAGCAGCATCAAGATTCCCGGTGAAGTGCAGCTACCACTCCTGGCCACCCTCGGAGGGCTGTGCTGCCTGAGAGCTGTCAGGCAGACGGGAAGGACACGGCACTCAGAGGCATGCCCACAGGACCAGTTTTCAGAACTGCCAGGCGGACATGTCCGGGGCTGTGTGATGGGGTGACTTAAGGACAGTGTCCTGTCTTAGCTTTTTGCATTTGGAGGAGGTGGGCTGGAGGGCAGAAAGATGGAGAAGGAGGTGAGTAAATGGTTTGGCTCAGAGGTCACTGCCTGAAACAGAAACTGGGCCTCCAGGCCGGGGCATGGTGGCGCACGCCTGTAATCCCAGCACTTTGGGAGGCCAAGGCAGCAGGAGGATTGCTTGAGCCCAGGAATTGGAAACTAGCCTGGGCAACATAGTGAGACCCTGTCTCAAATAAATAAATAAATAAATACATAAATAAATACATAAATAAATAAATAAATAAGAAGAAGAAACTGGACCCCCAAGCAGAAGAAAAACAGAACGATGTCCTCTCTTCCACTGTACCACGTGAGCACAGACTGGCCCCGTGGGTTATTAGGCCTTCTTTAGGGTCTAGAAAGGACCTTTCCAATCTCGCCAGCTCTTTCTTTTGGATCTGGAGAAACCTGTTCAGGGAGAGGGGCCTGGCCTGGGTCTCAGACGCTGCCTGTCCCTGACCACCAGGCACGCCAGCTGCCTCTCACCACTTCCTCTTGGCCATGAAGGAAGCCAGCCTCCTGGGGTGAAATACGGGGCTGGAGCAGGCTCAGCTTAGTTCTGGGGGCCCCGGGAGAGGACAGGCAGGAAGACCGAGCAGAACCTGCACCCACTGGTGGGGAAAATCAGAGAGAGAGAAAGAGGTAGGAGGAAAAATCCATGGGAAGTGGCAGACAGGAGGAGGATGCAGGAGAAAGGGGGTGCAGACGAGTGTGCTGAGCTTCCTTGGGTGGGGATGGGCTAGAAGCCGAAATTGGAACTGTGGGAAGGATGGGAAGGACTTTAGGACCTGGGCTAGGGAAGGGTGGGGACAGTCCTGGCCAAGAAGCAGAGGTGTCAAAGGTGGCCGCATTACTGGGGGAGGGGCCAAGCCCCTGGACTCCTGCAGTCCCACTGCCAACCTGCCTGGGGACCCAGGGACCCACCTCCCCTACCTGGGCCTCCCCTCTCTCTGTGGCTGAAGAGAACCCCTGAGACCAGGGGTTCTCAGGCTCTCAGCATCCCCCTGAAATGGGGACTCAAAATGAGAGACCACTGAGGGGTGGGCCACAGCTCTCTCATGCCGCCAGTCCAGACTGGATCCTCCCCTGCGGTTCAGCCAGGCCAAACGTGCCCTTCCGGTGTAGGCCGCTTCTTTTTACTTCCTGCAAATGCTGAGTTCATTTCTGAGGCTCTCCACTGGGACAGCCCTCTCTCCCCAGAAATAACTGTTTTCACAGTAAGTAGGCAGCCGACCCCGAGAGACCTCATTACATCAAGCAAGGTTGCCTCACTGGCCCCCCAAGATTCTGTTGGGCACAAAGACCCCTCAGGGTCCAGCCTAGAAGTGCCCTCCCCTTGGTGTCAGTCACTAAAGCCAACTCGCATTTTAAGCCTGGGGGATCAGTGTGAGGAAGAATAGGATGGAAAGAGGGAGAAGTACAAGTTGTTCCATCTCCCCCTTCCTCCCTCACTGGCAACATCATCTGGAATATTACGGCATTCTAGATGAGATATATATATATACCTCATATGTATGTGGTATACCTCATCTAGAATGCCATAATATTCTAAATGATAAGAGGCCATCTCTTGTCAGGCTGACTTCAGCCCCAATTCAGGTCTCAGCTAAGCATCCCTTCCTCCTGCCTGACCCCAAAGTGTGGGTCACGCCCTTCTGCCAGGCTCACAGGAGCCAGAGTCCCTCCGTGAGACTGTGGGGAGACCCCACTGTGTTGTCATGTGGCTGCCTCTCACTGCCTCAGAGACAAGCACAGTTTCCAGGCATAGAGAGTGTGCAGGGCCTGCTGGGTGTACGGGGAATGTAGGGCATGCAGGAGTGTGCACAGTGTGCAAGGTATTCAGGAAGTGCAGGGCTGCAGGGAGTGTGCCAGGAGTGCAGGAAATGCATGGCTGCAGGGAGTGTGCCAGGAGTGCAGGGCGTCTGCGCTGTGCTCCTGTGCCTGGCCTAGGTGGTCAGAGTACCTGTTGATGAACAAGTGGGAGAAAGGGAGAAAGAGTGGTTCTCTATATGGCTTTGGTGGGGAACGTTTGTCCCCTCAACTTCCCTGAGCTCTGCTCTCTTGCTCTTTCAGGTGAGGTCTCACACCCAGAAGAGGAATTGGTAGATGGGCAGGAAGCCCCTGGGACAGTGGGGCCCTGGGTCAGTGGTAGACTGAATGATGGCACTGGTTACTTAGCTCAGCTTTCAGGTGTTTTAAGGCTAATGGCCACTCAAGCTCTGCTCCAGTGAATTCCAGCAACTGTCTTGCTGTAAAATTGCTTTCTCGGAGGCTGGGGAATAAAAGTCCAGACCTGCCAGGCGTGGTGGCTCATACCTGTAATCCCAGCACTTTGGGAGGCCGAGGTGGGTGGACCACGAGGTCAAGAGATAAAGATCATCCTGGCCAACATGGTGAAACCCTGTCTCTACTAAAAATACAAAAATTAGCTGGGCGTGGTGGCGCGTGCTTGTAGTCCCAGCTACTCGGGAGGCTGAGGCAGGAGAATCGCTTGAACTGGGAAGCCGAAGTTGCAGTGAGCCGAGATTGCACCACTGCACTCCAGCCTGGACGACAGAGTGAGACTCCGTCTCAAAAAAAAAAAAAAAAGCCCAGACCCTACAATCGTACTGCCTTCCCCCAACCCCTGTGGTGAAATTTTCCTTTTCCTTGGTCAGCTTCTTAGACTCCTTAGATTAAGTAGCAGGAGAAAACTAGTGTTGATCAGGCTTTAAAGATGTATTTAAATTAAGAAAGAAATGCATATATCCTGCAAAGAGCCCAAGTGCTCCCCACGAAGTATGTCAGTCCACAGAGGCTGACTTGCGCCCCGGAACGTGCAGGAAGGTGATGGCAGGGCTGCCTTGACTGTCACCTGCCGGTCCTTCTCAGCATGGCCCTGCCACTCCAGAAGAGCAGCCCCAGCCGGGTGCCGGGTGCTTGTGCCTGGAAGTTCACCTCCACGTGGCCTGAGGACAGGTGAGGGAGGGGGCTCTGTCTGAGGAGCTCCTCGCACCCAGGCCCAGGACACGATCAGAAGCAAATGTCAAAGATCCTGTCCTGCCACAGATGAGAAGTGATTATTTCGCAAATGCTATGACATTTTTAAAATGAGAAGAGATTGTACATATGTCTACATGTATGCCTTTCCCCTCATGTTTGTCCCTGAGGATGGACAGCAGCTCCCAATGACACATTCATGCATCCAGCTAAAGAAACAACACATGCTCACGCCTGTAATCCCAGCACTTTGGGAGGCCGAGGCAGGCGGATCCCCTGAGGTCCAGGAGTTTGAGACTAGCCTGACCAACATGGGAAACCCTGTCTCTACTAAGCTCTAAAAATTAGCCAGGCATGGTGGTGCATGCCTGTAATCCCAGCTACTTTGGAGGCTAAAGGGCAGGAGAATCCGCTTGAACCCAGGAGGGAGGTTGCAGTGAGCCAAGATTGTGCCACTGCACTGTAGCCTGGGTGACAGAGCAAGACTGTGTCTCAAAGAAAAAAGAAAAACGACACATGAAGCCTCAGGAGGCCGAGGAGCTTGAGACGTGTTGCCCAATGTGTGCCCACGGCACAGGAGCTATGTGTGCAGCTGGTTCCTGTCTGCCTTTATCTGGTGTACTCTGTTCTGGCCCATTTCCCCACCTCTGCCCCTTTCTGGGTTTTCTCATCACCCAGATGAAATGTCCGCAGCAGTAACTGAGAGCCGGTTACGAACCCTCTGGGCAGAGTCGCCTAGGGGCCCTGAATGCTTTTGTTTGGCCTTAATGCAAACAGAAGGGACACAGGATCCTCTGCTGGGTGATGCTCAGCAGCCGGATTATGACTCAGCAGCATTCCAAACACAGGGAAAGATTCAGCATCTCCCGAGGCATGTTGTGGCTCTTCCCTCTCAACACAATGTTCCTGTTGATAAGCTGAGATCCCATAAGGGCCAGGCTGCTCTAATAAACAATCAGCTACCTTGCAGAGCACCTCCCAACTTTCCCGTATATCACCCTTTACGTTTTTGCCAGGACCCAGTCCCGTGCGTTTCTGCGGCACATGACTTCCCGTATGTCATAGGTGACTGCCGTCCTGGACTTCCTTTCCACATGGTTTCTCTGCTCTGCCCTAATCTGGCCTCATCTCGGGCCAGACCAGCACCATTTCCTGGCCCTGGCTCCTGGCTGCCTCCAGGCTGCTGAGCTCACCATGCTGGGGGGATGGCGGGCCCTGAGGCCACCAGGGGCTCAGCTGACGCTTACCAACAGCCGTCCACCCCACCTCCCACTGCATCCTTCCCAGAGCGGCTAGAGCGTCCAGTGCAGGGGCCTAGCCTCCTAGGTCCACACAGGCACCGCCTGCAGCAGCCCCCAAGGTGGTCAGACTGCCTCACGGGGTGGGCTCTGCCAGGCCAAGGGGCAGCTCCCTGATGCTCTGCTGAGGGCCACTTTCTTTTTTTTTTGAAACAAAGTCTCGCCCTGTTGGCCAGGAGTGCAATGGTGTGATCTCAGCTCACTGCAACCTCCACCACCTGGGTTCAAATGATTCTCCTGCCTCAGCCTCCCGAGTAGCTGGGATTACAGGCATGCGCCACCGCCCGCAGCTAATTTTTGTATTTTTAGTAGAGACGGGGTTTCACTATGTTGGCCAGGCTCGTCTCGAACTCCTGACCTCAGGTGATCCACCCGCCTCGGCTTCCCAAAGTGCTGGAATTATAGGCGTGAGCCACCGCGCCTGGCCACGAGGGCTATTTTCTCCAGTTCCAGTGGGAGGGGCCAGCCAGCGGGAGCCCCAGTCTGAGGAGGCTCATTGCCACCACTCACAGCCATGTCCTAGGGAGAGGGGGGCAGGCTTAAGGTATATTAGTTAGGACTCTCCAGGGAAGCAGAGAAGCTGATTTTAGGGAATTGACTCGTGATTGGAGAGGCTTGGCAAGTGCAAAATCTGATGGGGTAGGCCAGCAGGCTGGAGAGTCAGGGGAGAGTTGCAGTTCAGGTCCAAAGGCCACCAGCTGGCAGAACCCCTTCTTGCTCAGGGAATGCCAGTCTTTTTCTGTTATGGCCTTCAGCTGACTGGATGGGGCACTCATGTTATGGAGGGTGATCTGCCTCACTCAGAGCCCACTGATTTAAACGTTCATCTTGTCCAAAACAGAACTTCACAGAAACATCTAGAATAATATTTGACTGAATATCTGGGCACCATGGCCCAGCCAAATTGGGCCACCATGCCTGGCCCATAAAAATAACCATTATGGGCCAGGCATGGTGGCTCATGCCTGTAATCCTGGCACTGTGGGAGGCCAAGGTGGAAGGATCTCTTGAGGCCAGGAGTGTGAGGCCAGCCTGGGCAACATTAGCGAAACCCTACCTCTAAAAAAATAATAAAATTTTAAAAATTGGGCCAGCCGCGGTGGCTCGTGCCTGTAATCCCAGCACTTTTGGGAGGCCGAGGTGGGTGGATCACGAGGTCAGGAGATCAAGACCATCCTGGCCAGCGTGGTGAAAACCCTGGCCAGGGTTTTCTACTAAAAATACAAAAATTAGCCGGGTGTGGTGGCAGGTGCCTGTAGTCCCAGCTACTCGGGAGGCTGAGGCAGGAGAATCGCTTGAACCAGGGAGGTGGAGGTTGCAGTGAGCCAAGATCACGCCACTGCACTCCAGCCTGGGTAACAGAACGAGACTACGTCTTAAAACAAAACAAAGCAAAACAAATTTTAAAAAATTATTTGTAATGACCATCACATAAGGACTTTGATACCCCGTGCCAAATTGCTCTCCAAAAAGACGGTGTCCTCTTCCGGTTATCCTTGGGGTGGGAGGTCACGTAGTCCTGGGCCCTGCTGCCCAGGCTTTCTCTCCCTGGGCTTCTTGTTGACTCACCTCAGCTGACCCTGACCCTGCAACTTGACCTTGCTGCCCATTGGCTTTAAGGCGCCATATGGAAGCCAGTTATCCCTCCTGGACTTGCACAGCCAGCTCCTCCAACCCTGGGGGGCCCTGGCTGCCTTTGAGGGCTGCCTCCCAGGCTAGCTGGTGCTGGCTGCCCTGCCCCCCAAGACCATGTGATGGTGCAGGGGCTAACCAAGCACTAACCCCTGCCCTTACCACTGCCAGGAATAGTACCGCTATTCATGTGAGTCATTTTTACTAGGTTTTCTGTTGTTCCTTCTTAAAATATGGCAGGGCTACACTTAAAAATGCTAAAGATGGTAAATATTGTGGATATTTTACTACAATTTAAAATAAGTGAACTGGCCGGGCGTGGTCGCTCATACCTGTAATCCCAGCACTTTGGGAAGCAGAGGTGGGTGGATCACCTGAGGTCAGGAGTTTGAGACCAGCCTGGCCAACACTGTGAAACCCTGTCTCTTCTAAAAATACAAAAATTAGCCGGGCGTGCTAGTGCATGCCTGTAATCCCAGCTACTCGGGAGGCTGAGTCACGAGAACTTGAACCCAGGAGGCGGAGGTTACAGTGAGCCGAGATCGCACCATTGCACTCCAGCCTGGGCAACAAAAGCAAAACTCCATTTCAAAAAAAAAAGATAAATTAAAATAAGTTAACTATTATAATAATGACACAAAATGTCAAAATATGAATAGTAAAACATAAAAATTTGAATCAAATAATATTAAAACACCACATTTGATGGTTACACACATTATACCTGCATCAAAATATCACACTGTACCCCATAAATATGTACAATTATGTATCAGTTTAAAAAAGAAAGAAGCCACCTCACTAGACCATGTACAAAGCTCCTTTGTATGTGTAAACACATCAGCAAAGCTTTCATGTAATGATTTGACAACCCAGTTCCCTGGTCAGATAGCCCCGTGTATCTGTGAACTCATCCCATCAGGAGATGCATCCTGATCTCTGATCCCCAGCCCCTAGCAGAATTCTCAGCACCATGAGCTCTATCAATGAACGAAAGAAAAGCAGAGCATCCATTCATTAAATCCGAGTATATGCATCAGAAGAAATAATACCCAACTCTTGTAAATGCTAACGACAGTCTGCGTGGACGTGTGGAGAGGGTGGGGTGAGACTCATAAAAGCAGAGTGGTAACAGGAGCCTATTACTGTACCTACAAGTAAGCAACAATGTCACATAGGCAAAAGGTAGAATGTGGAAAATATTTAGGGGAGTAGTGTTATGAGTGATACAAAAATTTTAATTTTTGAGACAGGTCACACTTTGTTGCCCAGGTTGGAGGGCCGTGGTGTGAACAAGGCTCACTGCAGCCTTGACCTCCCAGGCACAAGTGATCTTCCTGCCTCAGCCTCCCAAGTAGCTGGTACTACAGGCACGTGCCACCATGCCCAGCTAATTTTTGTATTTTTTTTTTTGTAGAGATGGGATTTGGCATGTTGCCCAGTCTAATCTCGAACCCCTGAGCTCAAGCGATCTACCTGTCTCGGCCTCCCAAAGTGCCGGGATTACAGGCATGAGCCACCACACCCAGCTATGTTACAATTAAAAAATAATAATAATAGGGCTAAATCCCTACTATACTTTTGAACCTAGTTTGAAGACTTCTTACCTAAAAAGTATGAGCAGTTTGTATACCACTGTTTTCCAATTTGGATTTGGAGACTTTTCAGATGTAAGTATTATTTTTTAAATTATTTTATATATGTGTGTGTGTGTATGTGTGTGTGTGTGTGTGTATATATATATATATATTTTTTTTTTTTTTTTTTTTTTTTTTTTGAGGCAGAGTCTCACTCAATCGCCCAGACTGTAGTGCAGTGGCACAATCTTGGCTCACTGCAACCTCCACCTCCCAGGTTCAAGTGATTCTCCTGCCTCAGCCTCCTGAGTAGCTGGGATTACAGGTGCGCACCACCATGCTTGGCTAATTTTTTGTATTTTTAGTAGAGACGGGTTTCACCATGCTGGCCAGGCTGGTCTCGATCTCCTGACCTCATGATCTGCCCGCCTTGGCCTCCCAAAGTGCTGGGCTTACAGGTGTGAGCCACTGCGCCTGACCTATTTTTCTCATTATTAAAGTGGTATATTGTCAATGTAAAAAAAGGCATATAGAAACAAATCAAACCAAAGAATCCCACAGTCTCCTCCCAAGTCCTACTCCCCAGAACCATACCTCCATCTAAGGGGTCCTAACAACTGGGCCCAGGATATGACCTCACTGAATTTTCACAGCTGTTCCTTAGACATTTTACAGGCAGGGGAACTGAGGCTCCCAAGGTATCAGGGAACATCCGTGCAGTCACCTTATGGAGAGCAGTGGGGCCGGACCCAAAGCTCCGTGGCGCAGGGATTCTTTCCCATTGGTGCCTGCATTTCCCCACCCTATGCCCATTGTCTCCTTCTGCCTGTGGTTTCTTTTTTATGTATTTGTTTGTTTGTTTATTTATTTATTTATTTATTTTGAGACGGAGTTTCGCTCTGTCACCCAGGCTGGAGTGCAGTGGTGTGATCTTGGCTCACTGCAACCTCTGCCTCCCAGGTTCAAGCAATTCTCCTGTCTCAGCCTCCTGACTAGCTGGGACTACAGGCGTCTGCCACCACGCCTGGGTGACTTTTGTATTTTTAGTAGAGATGGGGGGTCTCACCATATTGGTCAGGCTGGTCTCCAACTCCTGACCTCAGGTGATCCACCTGCCTCAGCCTCCCAAAGTGTTAGATTACAGGCGTGAGCCACTGTGCTCGGCCAGTTTCTTTTTTTCTTTTCTTTTCTTTTTTTTTTTTTTTTTTGAGACAGAATTTCGCTCTTGTCGCCCAGACTGGAGTGCAATGGTGCAGTCTTGGCTCACCGCAACCTCCTCCCAGGTTCAAGGGGTTCTCCTGCCTCCTGAGGAGCTGGAATTACAGGCACCCACCACCCCGCCCAGCTAATTTTTGTATTTTTAGTAGTGATGGGGTTTCACCATGTTGGCCACGCTGGTCTCGAACTCCTGACCTCAGGTGATTCATCCACCTTGGCCTCCCAGAGTGCTGGGATTACAGGCGGGAGCCACCACATCCGGCCCCTCCTGTAGTTTCTAACACTGTGGTAGCTGGGACTCCAGGTTGCACGTTTTGTTCTAGGGAATGTGCATCAGCCTTCACCTGCAAGCCCCCGGCCCCCGGCACTCCAGAGATGCTGGACTGGAACCTACCCAAGGCAAAGGCGTCAGTTCTGGCCCCTCCGTTCTCTTCGTGTGGCCCCCAGCAGGCCAGCCGCCCCGGCTCCACAGCGTCCTCCACAAGGGGCCTGCCGAGTAAGTCAGCCTGGGCCCCGCTGGCATGGGAGGATGGCTACCCGCCCACCCGGAGGGAGGGGCATTTTGCTGCTGTATTTGGCCCCACGCTCCTGTGTGTGCCAGGCCAGGCCAGAAGGGGAGAAGGCTGCTTCCCTTCCAAACACAAACAGGCCCCAGCGGGCGGCTTCCTTTCCTCCAGGGACAGGTTCTGCATGAATCTTCCTTCCTATTAAATTCCCTTTGGCCTCAGTGACTCAAACTCAAGCTGAGGAGGGAGACCTCCAGGCAGGTCACTGAGAGAGAAGCCCCTTCCCCCCACCCTCTGTGGAGCTTATAGATTTGGCCCTGAGCTGGCCCTACTGCCCTAGGGTTAGCCCTGAAACTCAGACCTGCCCTGGTGGAAGGTGGTCCAGCCCCTGGTCCAGCCGCTGTGTCCCTGCCTGGCCCAGCCTCTCAGGCCACCCCCAGGTCAAACAGAAGCGGGTGTCTGCTCGCAGGCTGCATGGAGGGGCTGTCAGAGGGCCTGCAAATGGGATGGGCCCAAGGGCCCCCACTCTCTCCCTGGGGCCTCCCTCTCACCCTCTCACCTGAGGCTCACTGTAAGGACAACTTTGTCTTTCTCTGTCGCCTTCCAGCCTCTGCCAGTTGATAGCCCCTCCACCTCCACGCCCCAGCTGAGCTGAACCTTTCCAGAGGGCTTTACCAAAACTCAGGGGAAACAAAAGGACAGAACAAAAGAAGGTCAGGCAGGATGAAAGGGGTCCCGCTCAGGATATGCGCATTTCTGTGGCCGCCCCCAGCCCGCCCCACCCCACTACCTTCCTGGCCGGGCCCTGGGCGCTCTGGTCAGCTGGGGACATGCTGGGTTGGAAGTGGGGGTAATGGCCATGGCTGGGGAGCCAGGTTGGGACCCCTCCCGCCTCCCACTGGGAAACACACCCCAAACCCCAGCCGAGCCAGCCGTAGCCCAGGTCAGGTGCAGAGGAAATGCGGCAAATCCAGGAGTGGCTCAGCCAGGAGGAAGGTGCCACTGGGGCAGGGATCCCCAGTTCATAGCGACAGTGACACCAGCAACTGGCGGCTGGCCTGGCCCCACATCTAGCAGCATAGCATGGTCGCTGTGTGGACGGCTCAGCTAGCCATGGGCGTTGTGTGTCCTGTGGGCTCAACTAACCTGTGAGCTGTTGCCAGCAAAGCTGGCTGAGCAACCTGCACCAAAGGGCCTGCTTCCTGTGAGGAAAAACTGGCCTGCCAGTCGAGCCCCGGCCACAGAACAGGCGACCTGGGGGAGGGAATGTTCCCTCACTTCTAAGCCGGCTGAAAGAGGGACTGAGTGGGACAGAGGGGATTCTGTGCGGAGACCGCACAACGCTGGCGTCTTGCTCTGGCTTTTCTCTCCAGGCAGCCAGTCTCACAGGAAGTAAGGATGTCCCCGGGTGTCCCCATCACGTTGCCAGAGGACCAGCCAGCTTCCCGCTTCCAGCTGGCAGCAGCTGCCAGTGACGGATGTAAAGGGACAGTTGTCCACAAGACTCTGGGAGCTGAGGGGAGGCCGGCTCTCCAGGCGGCACCAGACAAAGACCATCGCAGCCCCACCGGCCGGGTCACTTTCTCCCAGGGCAGAGCCACCAAGGAGGGCCAGGGAGAGCCTGGAACTGCGTCCTGGTGAGGGGGATTTCCTGCTCACCCTTCACACACACAGGAGGGGGTGGCTTTTGCCCGCGGGAGATCTTCTGGCCCCAGAAACAGCAGGTGCTGGATTTGCAGCCCTGGCCCTCCAGGCCCCAACGGGGCGACAGTGTGGGGCCAGCCTGGAGCAGGGCCTTTCCAAGGCTGCTGAATCCAGCTCTCCTCACTCAGACCGACTACCGGGACCCAGAAGAAACTTAGGTGAAGCTCATTTTATTCTCAAGCCTGTGTCTCAGCAGCAAAGTTGGTGTTTTCTTCCTCTGTTAAAATCTGAGAAAGAAGGCCGGGCACAGTGGCTCACGCCTATAATTCCATCACTTTGGAAGGCCGAGGCGGGCAGCTCACGAGGTCAGCAGATCGAGACCATCCTGGCTAACATGGTGAAACCCCGTCTCTACTAAAAAAATACAAAAAAATGAGCAGGGCGTTGTGGCAGGCGCCTGTAGTCCCAGCTACTCGGAAGGCTGAGGCAGGAGAATGGCATGAACCCGGGAGGCGGAGCTTGCAGTGAGCCTAGATCATCTCCCTGCACTCCAGCCTGGGCGACAGAGCAAGACTCCGTCCCAAAAAAAAAAAAAAAAATCTGAGAAAGAATATGGCGTGCTCCACCCTCTTCAAAGCTCTGTGCCTCTGCACACGTTTTTTGAAGGCCTTAAAAAGGTCGCTGGTGTGACCAGGGAGCACCTTCTGCCTCCCTCCCTGCACCGGGACCATAGACACAAACAGCTCTACCCACAAAGTGGCCCGTCCTGCGGGGCAGACCTGTGCACCCCTCACCAGGGCTGTCGTCAGAGTCCAGACTTAGGGCAGAGGAAGGATGTTTGCCTTCAGGACCAGCAAGTCACAGATGTCCTGGATGTTACCCAAGCTCTAAAATCAAATAAAACCCATCAGTATTTAATGCTGTGTGTGTGTGTGTGTGTGTGTGTGTGTGTGTGTGTGTGTGTGAAGGGAAACGGAAAGCAGATAAAAGTCATGTGCCCTCCCCCAGGCACCTGATCTGCCCACCAGACCCTTCAATGGGGACATCTCTGTGGTCCCAGTGGTCGTAAATAAAGGCTAAGCGCTGGATTTTTCCACAGCCCCCTGACGCCTCAGGAGCGCAGGGAGAGGAGGCAAACAGGAGGCCAGGTTACCCAAGGGATGACCAGAAGCTCATCCAGGGCCAGGACCCCGGTTAATCTTGTGAGTTCTTGGCAGTGGCTCCAGGCTGGGCACATTAGATACTGTCGTGTGACTGGCCTGGTAGCCACCTCTTGATTCTCCGGAAATGTGTGAGGCCACTCTGTGCTCCGGGAAGAAGGTTGCCGTCCTGACCTGTCAGCCTCCAGGCCCTCTCTGAACTCCTTACTTGACCTGGAGGCTTCGGGAGCAAACCCACAGCTCGCCCCTGGTGTCAGTGGTGCAGACAGAGGAAAAGTACAGAGTTCCCAAATGCTACTCCTCCGTGGTGAGACTTTGAAAAGGTGTAGAGTGGTTGCAGACGAACAGCAAAGGAGTAAAATGGAAAAATCTCTCTCGCTCCCCACAAGAAGTCCACTCCCCTCCGGATTCCTCAGATGCCACTGGCTGGCACAGCCTTTCCCGCCCTTGGTGTGGGAGCAGCAGAAATCCAGGGAATGGGAGAATCATCGGGGTCAGGTCAGTGTCTACCTCGTATGAAGTCAACAACTACTTTTCCCTCGAGCCTACCAAAGAGCTAAAGTCTGATCTGTAGTTGTCTGATGGTTTGAGGAGAAAAGATAGTCTTTTAGAGAAGTGGGGAGTATCCAACTTAGGGTCAAAATACACTGAGATTAGGCTGGGCGCAGTGGCTCACACCTGTAATCCCAGCACTTTGGGAGGCCAAGGCAGGCGGATCACTTGAGGCCTCCAGGAGTTCAAGACCAGCCTGGCCAACATGGCGAAACCCAGTCTCTACTAAAATACAAAAAATTAGCTGGATGTGATAGTGTGCACCTGTAATCCCAGCTACTCAAGGAGGCTGAGGCACAAGAATCGCTTGAACCTGGGAGACGGAGGTTGCAGTGAGCCGAGATCATGCCCCTGCACTCCAGCCTGGGCGACAGACAGAGACTCCGTCAAAAAAAAAAAAAAAAAAAAACAGTTGAGATTACCAGGTGAGATACGGGTGGTTCTTCCGGGAAAGTGCTGAAAATATCACCCAGGCCTCAGCACCACACCCTGGGAGAGTCCACTCCTGGGCGCACGCCTCTGCATTCCAACGCTGACAGCTAGAAATATACTTTGTAAAATACCAACAACTTATTCACAAATATTCCAACTATCTACTGGCTCCAATGAGCTTGCTGAGGATGGGTATGACCAAAGTCTAAGGGGAAAAAATCGGAAACACAAATAAACCTGCTTAAAGGTCAGGTCTCCAGATGGAGATCCGAGCAGATGGCTCCTAAGGTTTGCCCCTGAAAACTACCAAGGGAAGCCACAGAGAAGGATATTTGGACCTTCTAGAAAATGGTAAGGCCCCAGGTGGATTATGCTTCCTCTGCCCTGGAGGCTGAGCCACCCCTCTGGTTACCTCGTATCTTCTGGTTTCTTCTGAGTGGGACTTGATCTCATTTCTGCATTAACAGCAAAGTGGAACTGTCTGGCAAGAGCTTAAATTAGGACCTGTGGTGGGGACTTTAATAGGCAGGTGGAGGTTTGAGATCCAGTTCGCTGCCAGAAATTAGTCAACAGGTGAGGAAAGATTTGACCCAAATCAAAAGAGCTAAAAAATAATAATAATAAGATAAAAATAAAAATAAAAAACCCAGATGAACAAATAAGGTTCATGCAAAAAAAAAAAAAAAAAAGCCATGATAAAATATCAAACTTTTTAATAAAAACAAGTCTGGCCCTGTACTTGGATGACCCCACCTGTCTTGTCTAACCCTAATCCCAGCCCCAGTTTTAATAAAACTGTATTTACAAAATGGGCAGCTGGGACGTGGACCAGAGTTACCAATTTGATTTTTTTAAATATTGCATTAAAGTATTACATCATTTGTCTTCATACTGAGTTTTGGAGTATCCCTTTAAATTTTGTATGCAAGGTGAATACCTCACCCCCTCTTCCTAATCCTGGCCTAGAATCTGGGGGATCCCTCTGACCCTCCCACAGTGCCTGATAGCACAGCCTGTGGCTGGTGGTGTGCCTGTTTGCCTATCTTTATCTCTCCAGATACTATTTGGGGTGTGCTGTTCTAAGAAGTGATTAGGTTAGCTTTTGCATATAACAAACTACCTCTGAAACTTAGTGGCTTAAACCAACAAATATATTAGCTTTATAATGATGTGGATCAGTGATGGGGGCTGGGCACAGACAGGCAATTCTTCTGCTGGGCTTGGCTGAACTCAACTGTATCTTGTGGTCAGAGGGCAGTCAGGAGCTTCACTCATGTCTGGTAGTGGGCTGTTGGCTGAGCCCTTAGTTCTCCTCCAGCTTAGGCTCGTTCACATGGTGGCCTCGGGGCTCTCATGGCAGTAAGAGAAATCAAGCCCAAGTCTCATATCCACGTTCGCTATTCTCCCATTGTCCAAAGCAGATCACATGGCCAAGGCACAAGTCTGTGTGAGAGAACGTGGATACAGGGACCCCGAATGAACCAGGGGCAATACTGCTGCAATCTACCACATAGATACTGTTCAGAACTTTGCAGAACTGAATCTTTTAGGGCTGTTTTTCCATTGTGGTATACCCTGTCCATTTAGATTCCATTGAACAAATATATTCTCTGGGGCTGCAGTGTGTCAGGATGTGGAGACACAGTCCCATTGGCTTTCAAGTTGCCATCCATCTTGTAGGGAGAATTTCTGGCCTTTTCAGATGGCCACAGTCCAGGCCGGAGCACCAGCCCCCAGGTTGAAGCATCAGGCAGGTTTCTAGGAAATAGTTGCAAAATTAACAAAAAGTCAGGCCTACAGAGCCCCATCCAGAGTCATCTCCTTAAGTTGTCTACTGAAGCCTGGGGGTCAATGGGATCTCAGAAGGGGGACTAGAGAAATAGGAAACAGGATAGAACCGGGGGGTGAGAAAGAAGAGGGCGGGTGCAGGAGTTTCAGGGAAGGAGGAGGAGGAGGACTAGGGATGCAGGGAGGAGGACTAGGGATGCAGGGAGGAGGACTGGGGTGCAGGGGGAGGACCAGTGATGCAAGCTCTGGAACCCAGGGAGGAAAGCAGGGGATGGAGGGCGGTTGCCATAGTCAGGCTGTAGAGGAGATGGGGAAGAAGATAACAGGCTGAGGCCAGCTTGAGAGCAGTTTCCTTAGAGCACTGGCCAGAGGTCAGCCTGCACCCGTGCCTGTCAAGGCAGTGAGCTGGTTGCCAAAGGCATTGAGGTCAGAGGGGAGACCCGGAGAAGGCAGGAAGGTGGATGGCAGGAGCTCTAAGAAGGGAGGCTGGAGCAACGGCCTCAAAGCTGTGATCCTGAGGGATGCTGGGAAGCAAGGAGTCCACCAGGCCGTCCTCTGGCCCCTGGGCAGGAGGCAGTGGTGTGTGGCCAGTTTGGGACAGCTCACGGAGCTGATTACTAAGTTTGGGGGGAATTCTTTTTTTTGTTGTTGCTGTTTTTGTTTTGTTTTGTTTTTGAAATGGAGACTCGCTCTGTTGCCCAGGCTGGAGTGCAATGGCACGGTCTCAGCTCACTGCAACCTCTGCCTCCCAGGTTCAAGTGATTCTCCTGCCTCAGCCTCCCAAGTAGCTGGGATTATAGGCACGTGCCACCATGCCTGGCTAATTTTTGTATTTTTAGTAGAGACAAGGTTTCACCATGTTGGTCAGGCTGGTTTCCAACTCCTGACTTCATGATCCGCCCACCTCAGCCTCCCAAAGTGCTGGGATTACAGGCATGAGCCACCATGCCCGGCCCAGTTTGGGGGAATTCTATGAGCTGCTTTTAAACATAGCCATTACCAAACTTAAGTTATATAAACTTATAGTAAAATAAATTCTATTAAAAACAAAAGGAATAAATAATCAAAACATCTTTTCCTAAGGATTTTCCTGCATCCACTGTCCTCTGTCCTGGAGGTTATTCACATCTATTGCATCTGTATGGTGGAAATATGACAGAATTAACGAAGGCTGCTAGACATCCCTTCCCAATTCTGTATTCAGTGACATCATTTTGGTAGCTTGAAACTGGCCATAGTGGAGGTATTTAAATCACAGAAATTGGCAAGCACCACAAACCAGAGCTTTAGCCCCCACCTCCAAGAGCTGGTTGTTAAATGTTTACCAGCACACCACTGGCAGAAGCAGTGCAAGACGGTGCAGCCTCAGAGGCAGGATGCTGGCTGGAACAGGAACTAAGTCAGGGAGAGCTAGAGGAAGCAAGGCAGTGTGCGTCCCTGAAATGGCAAAGCCAAGGGTGTGTCATGCGTGATGGAGAGGCAGCGGCTGTCTCTGCCCACGTCTCTTTCTACAGGTCCTCAGGTCTCACACTGGCCCGAAGTACTTGTGTCAGCTCCCCTTCCAGCATCTGGCCCAGAGCCTCTCCCCGTTTCTGTGATCAGTGGGGGCTTCTTCCAGTTGTCCTAGGTGTCGCTTGGACACCTTCCTGCTTGGCACAGCGTTGCTGCTAACACTGTCACCATCCCTCTGGGCCTCTGGAAACGTGCCCGCCCCAAGTGTGCACAGGTGTGGAGCTGCTCTTTGTCACCAGTCTTCAGTGATGAGTAACGAGATCCTGGGAGCGAAGAGTTCACTGGATACGTGAGAAGTGTGGCCTGGGTCTTAAACAGCCTGGAGTGAGGCGCACTGACCAGGCTGAAGGGGAGGGGAGTACAGGGTGCCGCCCCCCGACCGGCAAGTTTCCAAGTAATGCCAAGCCAGGCCTCAACTCAGGCAGCGCTGTCTTCAAGGGAGAAGCCAGGCAGAGGGTCCCAGTGGCTTATAGGCCCTGAGGGGCAGGGCCAGGGACCCTGGGTTTACCAAGGAAAGGTGGGGTAGAGGTTGGATAAAGTACCTCAGCCAAAATCAAGAAGAGTGGGGCTGAAGGGCTGGGGCCTGGAGTCGGGAGGCCATTACCATTGCCATTCCCAGCCAAAGGCCAGTCTTTTTTTTTTTTTTTTTTTTTGAGACAGTCTTGCTACGTTGCCCAGGCTGTCGTTAATTGATCCTCCTTCGAGGCCTCCCAAAGTGCTGGAATTAAAGACACGTGCCAGCATGCCCAGCCAAAGGCCAGTCTTTCAGGCCCCGTGATTAGAATGTATGCACAGCTTGCAGGGCGCGGTGGCTCACGCCTGTACTCCCAGCACTTTGGGAGGCCGAGGTGGGCAGATCACGAGGTTAGAAGTTCGAGACCAGCCTGGCCAACATGGTGAAACCCTGTCTCTATCAAAAACACAAAAATTAGCCGGGCATGGTGGCACGCGCCTGTAATCCCAGCTCCTCAGGAGGCTTGAGGCAGGAGAATTGCTTGAACCCAGAAGGTGGAAGTTGCAATGAGCCAAGATTGTGCCACTGCACCCCAGCCTAGGTGACAGGGAGAAAAAAGAATGTGTGCACAGCATCCGGGGAGGCCCTTGGCCCCAGGATCTGAGGATAGGCCAATGGCTCAGCCTGGCCTAGGGCATCCCACCTGGGCCCTGTTGGTATCACTGCCCTGGGGCTGTGTGGCAAACCAACAAGGAGGTGGCTGCTGTGCACTGAGCACCCTGGACAAGGCCCAGGGAGGCTGCAGCAGAGACGGGGAGTGGGGGAGGGAGGCTGGGGGAGAGGGAAATCAGCATCCCTGGGAGACCCCAGCGGCAGCCAAGACTCCGAAAAGGGCATGAAATAGTGATCAGGTGGAAAAATGCGAAAACCAAGCCAAAGAGGAGAGAAGGTTCAGATTTTGTGAAACCCCCCTCCCCCGGGGACCCTGGAAATGGTGACAGGGAGGAGACCTGGCTCTCTGACTCACTGCTATTGCTGTGCCACATGAGTGCACATGAGTGGGCAAGGCTGCTGGGGTACCAGGAGACCCCAGGACCAACGCCCCATCCTAGGAAAGGAGGCAGAGTCCGGCAGGGCGAGGCCACTCTGGGGTGAGGCCAAGGCCCAGGCAGCTGGAAGTTCGTTGTTCTCATGGCTGAGAGGAAGAATGGAGGGAGTGGCCACTGTCAATACAAGGATCTCAAGGGCAATTAATTCCTGAGTCAGGCCAACTAGAGCTAACAAGGGGGGCCACGATCAACGATGCCGCTTCCAGAGGATGGGTGGAGAGTGGCATCGCACAACACCTGGAACTCGGGCTTCAGGGCGTCCTGGTGCTCTGCTGAGCCCATCCATGAGGGTTGTCTGGTGTCGCTATGGTGCTGCCGGGCCAGGGTGAGGGTTGGGCGTGGCCTCCCTCCAGGTGGAGGCTTCCCCCCCCCCCCCCCGCCCGCACTCTTGCCATGTGGTCCACATGGGAACTGCCTGACTGCCCTGGTCGGGAGCAGATGGGGCCCCCCACTTTCCGTTTCAAAGACAAAGCTGAGATGAGAGCTGCTGGTGGCTGGGCCTCCATCTCTGGAGGAAGCCATGGTACAGGAGGAGAGAAAGAGCCGCTATTCAGGAAGAGGCAGAGGGGCCGATCGCCCGGTGGAATCTGGTTGTTTCCAGCAACACCCGGCCTCGCTCAGCTTATCTGAGCCAATAAATCCCTGCCTTTAAAATAAAAAAGATACTTCAGGTTGGGTGTTGCTAGGAATCCAAAGGTTTATAACCAAAACACTGACCCTGGTCACTCAGACTTGGGATTGCTGCTAGAGTTTTATGTGCCTCATTGCTCCCACCTTCATTCAAAACCCACCTTCAAGCCCAGTGTAACTCCGGTCCTTAAATTTTTAACTGTGAAACCACCTCCAATGCTCCACAGGCCCTTTACCCTTCCATCAGGTGGTGCTGATGGATGCCCAGGGCTTGGGTCCTGCCAGGGAAATCAGCATTTGGCTGGGCCCCTTCGGGTTGCTTAGGAGCAAACACCTCTTTCTTTAAGTTCAAAACCACTCCAGGTTCCATTCCATCCTCCACTCTCTACTCCATTCACCACTCTCTTCTCCACTCTATCCTCCATCTCTCCTCCACTCTCGTCCACTCCATTCTCTACTCTGTCCCCCACTCCCTCCTCCACTCCATCCTCCACTCTATCCTCCACTCTCGTCCACTCCCTCCTCCACTCCCTCCTCCACTCCCTCCTCCACTCCATCCTCCACTCCCTCCTCCACTCCATCCTCCACTCCCTCCTCCACTCCCTCCTCCATCATCCACTCCATCCTCCTCCATCCTCCATCCCTCCACCCTCCTCCATTCTCCTCCACCCTCCCTCCACTCCATCCATCCATCCCTCCACTCCATCCCTCCTCCTCCCTCCTCCCTCCCTCCTCCCTCCATTCTCCCTCCTCCTCCCTACTCCTCCTCCCTCCTCCAGTCCTCCTCCACTCGTTCACCATCATCATCCTCTCTTTCCTCCACTCCATCCTCCACTCCCTCCTTCACTGTCTCTCCTCCACTCTTCTCCACTCCATCTTCCACTCTCTGCTCCACTCAGGAAAACAAGCTTCCACCTTCACTTTTATTTCAAAATCATGAGGGTTCTCTTGGTTTCGTGTATAAATGCAAGATGATGAAGGGACAAAAGAGGGGATGATGTGGCCTGTGATTAAGGAATTCAGTACAGGGATTAATGGTGGGACAGATGGTGACAGTGGCAGTGCCCGGCTTGAGGTCCAGACTCCACTCTAGGCTCTTTTGATGGGTGAGACCCGGGCCAGAGCCTTGGCCATGAGGCCCAAGGTTCATGCTGAGGATTTTAAGGTCTCCATCGGGCACAGGCAGCAGTGGGCCCAGCAAACTGGACTGAAAAGTTCAAGGTCATAATTGTAGTTAAATAAAACTCAGAAACTCAATCTGGCCCAGGGAGGAAATACACCAGTTTTTTCCCACACAGTGGTTTGGCTAACGAGAAGTTTACAGCTGGACTCTGAGGCTCCATGACCAGTGGCTGTGGGTGGGGACAGGCAGGCACTGCAATGCCTTGGCTGGGCTTCATGCCCCACCTAGGGGCTCTGGCCTTGCAGCACTGTCTCCCGGCCCAGGACTCTGCAGCACACTGCACTGGCCCTGCCCCTCTGCCCTCACCCACTCCCTGGCTGGTCTCGGGTCAGACAGCAAAGCAGGTCCTCTAAGCCAGACAGACGTGGCATCAAACCTCATAGCCTTGCAAAGTGATGGAGACACAGCAAAAGCTGACACCTGTCACCTGTGAATCAGGCTCCAGTTCTCTCACTGAGGCCTGTCACCAAAAGCCCTGATTCCCGGTTACAGCAGCCTTCTGCGCTTACAGCAGCAAACCCAGCACTGGGCTTTTCTCTTCTCCTCTGTTGGTTCTCCAACATCTACCATCAGTGGCCACCCCTTCTCCTGATGCCACCCTCCTGTGTTAAGGACAGATCCTAGTTCCACTGTCCAGAATCTTGGGTCCTCTGGCTCTGAAATGCCCTGAATCTCTCCCACCCTCATATCAGCCCATCAACGACCCTCTTCCTGCCAGCCGCCCCTCGTACACCCAGGGGTCCTGTTAACCTTCCAACCCTGACTCCTGCGGGATGACAGCCCAAAATAAGAGGGCACAGGGGTTCCATCCAGCAACAAGAGGGTCTAAGCAGAGATGAGAGGAGGGGCCCAGCCTCTGCTCCTCCTCTTGTCCTGGTGCCTCAGGCTCCATAAATTCCCAGAAGCAAGATGGCGCCATGGGCCTAAAGCTGGCATTAAACCAATATGATTTCAGGGGCAAGACCAAACTGCTGTTCCAAATTTTAGTGCATGATTGGGCCAAAATGGCATTATCACTTTCCTGGGCAGAGGATCCTCATTTCTGAGTCCTTGCCTTATGCCGGGGCCAAGGGCTCCAGCCGCAGTGGCAGCAAAGCCAAGACTCTCCCCCAACTCAGCATGGAGGGGAAGGAAGGAAGACCAGGGCCAGGCAGCGGGCTGGTAGTGGGGGGTGTGGGAGCCAAGAGGGGGATCAGACTAGGGCCAGGGAGGGCCCTGGAGGTAGTTGCTAAGCTGAGGTGTGTGAGGGACCCTCTGGGAGGGCTTAACCCTTTGGGATGCAGAGTTGGGTTTTCCTAGCTCTGGCTCCTGCCTCCATCCCCCTGGCCCATAGCCCCTGCGTGCCTTGGTCCCTGCCTGCTCCTCCCAATGCCACTGCATGCCACCTTCAGGCTCTGCTGGGACCTCAGCTCCTCAGCTTCCTGCCCCTCTCCACCTCCAGCTCTCAGAACTTTCTCCTCCCTGTCACTGAATGCACTGTGAGGTCCTTGCTCTGAGAGGGCAGGGAGGGCTTGGGACTCTTCCCACAGTGTCCTGTCGGGGCCTGGTACAAGCTCAAACTTGAATGTGCATATGGGTCACCCAGGTAGGGCCTCGCGGGCCTGGGAGCTTGCACTCTAAGGAGGCCAGGTGCTGTCTATGTTGCTCAGCTTCCGGTTGCAATGCAGGGCTCCCTTCCTGAGCTCACCACACACTGGGGTCACTCTGAGCTGTGGCTACTGCTGGGCCTCGACTCTGCCTCCTCCAAAAACCACAAACTCCCCAGGGCAGCACATGTGTCACAGATGTCTAACAGCTTTATTGGGGTATAATTGACAGCAATCAACTCTATGTTTAAAGTATACAATGTGGTCAATTTTGACATATATAAACAACCATAAAATCATCGGCACAATCAAGATAGCCACAGTAAACATCACTCCCAACAATTCCTCCCACCTCACCCCATGTTTAGGCAATTCACATTTCTTGTCATGATAGATTAGTTTGCACTTTCTAGAATTTTATACATACAATGTAAGGCAAGATAGGTGGGTGGGGACAGGCAGGTGCTGCAATGCCTTGGCTGAGGTTCATACCCCACCCAGGGGGCTCTGACCTGGCAGCCCTATCTCCAGACCCAAGACCCAGCAGCACGCTGCCCTGGCCCTGCCCCTGCCCCTCTGCCCTCACCCACAGCGAGGGAACCTCATCACACAAGATGTATTTTTGTCTGGCTTCTTTCATTCAGAATAATTATTTTGAGAATCATCCCTGTTATGGTGTGTGCACCAATAATTTAGTCCTTTTTATTTTTTTTTATTTGTATTAATTTATTTTATTTTATTTTTTTGAGATGTAATCTCTTTCTGTCGCCCAGGCTGGAGTGTAGTGACATGATCTCGGCTCACTATAAGCTCCACCTCCCAGATTCACACCATTCTCCTGCTTCAGCCTCCCAAGTCACTGGGACTACAGGCGCCCACCACCACCACGCCCAGCTAATTTTTTTGTATTTTTAGTAGAGACGGGGTTTCACTGTGTTAGCCAGGATGGTCTCAATCTCCTGACCTCATGATGCACCCATCTCGGCCTCCCAAAGTGCTGGAATTACAGGCATGAACAACAGCGCCTGGCCTAGACCTTTTCATTAGTAGTAGTATTCCATTGTATAGATATGTCACAATTGGTATATGTGCCTACTACAAATAAAGCTGCTATAAACGTCATGTACACATCTCGGTATGGACACACATTTTGTTTCTCTTCAAAACGTATAAAAGTATACATTTAACTTATTAAGAAACCATCCTGGTGGGGTGCGTTTACTCATGCCTGTAATTCCAACACTTTGAGAGGCCAAGATGGGAAGATCGTTTGAGGCCAGAAGTTTGAGACCAGCCTGGGCAACATACTGCCACCCTGTCTCTACAAAAAATAATAGAAAAGAGAAAGAAAGAAACCGTCCAACTGTTTTCCAAAGTTATACCAATTTATATTCCCACCAGAAGTGTATGAGAGTTCCTTCCAGTTGCTCCACATCCTCACCAACACTTGGTATGGTCAGTCTTTCTAATTCAAACATTCTAATAGGTGTGTAGTGCTTTCTCATTGTGGCTTTAATTCATGTCTCCCTAATGATGAATGACATTGAGCAATTTTTCATGGGAGTATTTGTCATCCAAATGTCTTCTTTGGTGAGGTGTCTGTTCAAATCTTTTGCTAATGTTTTGATTGGATTGTTTATTTCTTATTTATCACATTTGAGAGTTCTTTACATAGTCTTGATACAAGCCCTTTATCAGACATGGGTTTTGCAAACAGTTTCTCCCAGTCTATGGTTTGTCTTTTCATGCTTTTCCAAATGTCTTTCAAAGAGCAGAAGTTCTTAATTTTGATGAAGTCCAATTTATCAATTTTTTTCTGTATGAATCATGCTTTTGGTGTTGTGTCTAAGAAATGTTTGTTTCCATTTCAGTGCCTGGCCCTAGGCATGTATGCCCTTGTTGCTCAATCAGTGCTTGTGTCCAGCAGAGCAAAGGATGAGGCAGGCTGGCCGGGGGACTTTGGCTGTAGATGAAGGAAGACTAGAGGTGCTAGGGGATATGGCTCCAGAGGGCTGAAGAAACAGTGGTGGTACCTTGAGATGTCCCAAGAGGTGAGCAGGGCAGGCTGCAGCTGGGGAGGGAGGCCTGGGGCAGGGAGGTGCAAGTTGGGAGCTTGGATGCTGTGTTCTCCTGCCATTGGTGGCAAATGGCATCTCTCCCCTTTCCTTTCTCTCCTTCCTTTCCTCCTGTCCTTGCTTCCTTCTTTATTTCTACCTTCTTTTTATTTCTTGCTTACTTGTTTGTGAGCTGGCTTTACATCTCTTTTGTGAACTCTTTGCTGTATTTCTCTCCTGGGCTCTTCTTGTCTGTCTATCTAGGGGACCTCTGCATGTAGTAAAGGCACCAACCTTTCCTATTGCTCCCAATCTTCCTTGGAATCACGATTTTCTTTCTCTTGACGCTGCCAACCTTTGCAGGCTTTGACCAAGCCACCATAGAACATTCTCAGACAAGTCACTTATCTCAGGCTCCCAGGTGTGCTTTCTCTCCCCAGTGACCCCAGACCTACTGGGGTAGAGGGAGGGGTCCATCTATTTAAGTGAGGAAGGGGTAGATCTGGGTCTTCTAGAAGAACCTTTGAAAGCTCTGTAGCTGGATGGCGTGGCGCATGCCTATAGTACCAGCTACTTGGGAGGCTGAGGTGGGAGGATCACTTGAGCCCAGGGTCAAGGCTGCAGTGAGCCAAGATTGTGCCACTGTACTCCAGCCTGGGCAACAGAGTGAGACCATGTCTCAAAAAGAAAAAAAAAGAAAGCTCTGATGCTCAAGAAGACTTGTCATTCTCACAGCCTTTGCTGCCCCCACCAAAAGTTTCCCCATGCTCTGGTGCCCCTGTCTCCTCCCCAGCTGCTAGGGCAAGCTGTTTGTGGGAGACAGATCACAATAACAGCATCAGTCTGGAATCTTCAGTCATGAGTGACCAAAACCACAGATGAAAAATTATTGGCTCCTGTAACCAAACCAGGGGAGGCAGGGTGGCACCTAAATTGCCACACAAACATAGTGGCTGAAAACAGCTCACATTGACCCTCTCACCGTTTCTGCAGGTCAGAAGTCCAGGCCGGCTCAGTTAGTTCTCAGCTCAGGATTTTATAAGGTTGGAATCAAGGTGTCTGTCAGCCACCGAGGCTTTACCGGGAGGCTCAGGAAGATCTTGGGTCTAGGCTCATGAGAGCATGGGCAGCATCCAATTCCTTAAGGGTGTAGGACTGAGGTTCCTGTTTCCTGGCTGGTATCAGCCAGGACTGCCCTTGGCTCCTCAAGGACCCCTCTGGTGTCTCTGGACCAAATATGGGTCCAGTAAAGGAGGCCAAAGCCTTCTCATGCCCGGAATCTGCAACTTTCTCTTCTGCTGCATCGCCTCTGCTTCCAGCCAGAGAAAGTTCCTTGCTTTTAAGGACTCGTGTGATTAGGTTGGGCCACCCCAGACCATCCAAGACAATTTTTCTTTTTTAAGGTCCATGACCTTAATTACATCTGCGAAGGCCCTTTTTTCCCTGCCCTAACATAGTCCCAGGGTCCAGGGACAAGGGTATGTAACATAGTTCCCAGGGTCCAGGACAAGGGTATGTAACATAGTCCCAGGGTCCAGGACAAGGGTGTGGATATCTTTGGGGAAAGGGCATTCATTTGCCCACTGCAGGGCCTCGAAACCAGGATTCCAGCCCTGTTCAGACTCTGGCTTCTCTGTTTTGCTTTGCGTGTTGTTTTAGTCTTTTCCCTGCAGCGAAGGGGCCTGGGGCGCACAGTACAGCATTTCCCCAATATATTCAGAGTCACACCCTGAAAACCCTGATGATCAGAGACCAGTGCCCTTTGAAAATGCCCCGGGAAGAGCCTTGATTGGCCCAGCTCAGGTCACAGGCCCATCGCTTGGACCAAGCACATTGTTGGGGTGCAAGGGGTATAAGGTACCATGACTGGTTCAACCTGGCCGAGAGGTCACCCCTGAGACTAGAGGAGTGAGGTCTCTACTAAAATACGGAGAGAGGTGCCAGCTACAAACTCAGAAATGATGTTGTGATTATCATCATGGGGGCCACCTGTGGACCTGCTAGCGGTGCTCAGGGAGCCTGCTGCCTTAGTGCTTCACTGCAACCCTGTGAGGCCACACTATTAATTTTTTTTTGAGAAAATATTTAATATTACTATTATTTATTATCATTTATGCTGGAAAGCAGTGATGCAATCATGGCTCACTGCAGCTTCAATTTCCCAGGCTCACCTCAGCCTCAGCCTCCTCTCACTTCAGCCTCCTGAAACCACAGGCACACACCACCACACCTTGCTAATTTAAAAATGTTTATAGGCCGGGCGCGGTGGCTCAAGCCTGTAATCCCAGCACTTTGGGAGGCCGAGACGGGTGGATCACGAGGTCAGGAGATCGAGACCATCCTGGCTAACACGGTGAAACCCCGTCTCTACTAAAAAATACAAAAAACTAGCCGGGCGAAGTGGCGGGCGCCTGTGGTCCCAGCTACTCGGGAGGCTGAGGCAGGAGAATGGCGTAAACCCGGGAGGCGGAGCTTGCAGTGAGCTGAGATCCGGCCACTGCACTCCAGCCTGGGCGACAGAGCCAGACTCAGTCTCAAAAAAAAAAAACAAAAAAAACCAAAAATGTTTATAGAGATGGGGGTCTCACTGTGTTGCCCAGGCTGGTCTTGAACTCCTGAGCTCAAGCGATCCTCCTGCCTCAGTCTCCCAAAGTGCTAGGATTACAGGCGTGAGTCACCACACCTGGCCAGGTTGCATTATTAATGCTACTCTAATGGCACCAAGTCCCAGCCCCACCACCGACCCGCCTGTTTCCTTCTCTGTAAAATGGGACTAATAAGAATCTGTGCCTAGCCAGGCTGTAGGGCTGCTGGAGAAGCAGAGAGGAGGGTGTGTGTGAAGAGGAGATTTCATGTGTGTGTGAGTAGGCCTTTGGCCAGAGGCAGGGAAGGACCTCTGGAGCCCTCCAGCTCTCCAGCCCACCTCTCTCCCAGGGCAGCAGAGCCACAGGCAGAGAGATCGGGCGGGCCCAGTGGGAGCAGGGCTGCCCAGCCTGCACCTGGCCAGGCTCTGCTCCATGAAAAGGCAGCCATTCAGGGCCAGCTTGGACGGCAGCCGGGTGACGAGAGACAGGGAGCCCTGTGCTCCGGAGAGGAAGCAGGCCTCCGCGTGGCCTCAGCATGGGGCTGAGCTGCCAGCCTGGGAGGGGAGGTGCCCGAGAGGGAAGACTAAGCTAGTGTTTGAGGCCGAGGGGCTGAAAGGAGGCTGTGTGTACCCAGGCCGGCCGCCCGGCGGGTGGGATGTGAGTCATGGTGGCCTGGGGGAGGGTGCTGCCTGGGCCCAGCTGTCCAGGGTGAGGGGCACAATGCCCACCATGGGTGAATGTGTGGCAGTGTGTGCTGGGGGTGGGTCTGAGGCTCTGCACATCTGCCCAGGCCGCCCCGGGCTCCCTGGGGTGGGCACACCCCACTGCTCTCTGAATATGGCTGCCCCTCCTCCCTGCCCGGGTCTCCTCCAGGCGGCCACGCTGGCGATGTGGTCCTGCAGTTGCTCAGCCAGTGGGCATCAGCCCCGCCCTCCTGCGTGTTGCCCACCAGGAACACGGAAGGGCCGATCCCTGCTCTTAGCAGTGCCCCGTGTGGTGGGACAGGTGGAGGAGGTACAGACAGAGGAGGCTCGTGCAGGGGAGCGCCGGCCAAGGAGGGAGCACCTGCTCCAAGGGAGGGGGCATTTGAGGTGGGTTTTGAAAGATGAGCAGGCACTCACCGGATTCTCAAAGGCGGTGGGGAGAGCACATTTGAGCAGAAGGAAGCTGGGATCTGAGTGAACGGAGACAGGGTTGCTGGATTGAGGTGGGGGCAGATGCGGGTGGTGTTAAGGGTGTGTGGACAGCGCCCAGAGGGCCCAGAAGGTCATGGGAGGCACAGACTTGAGGACTTGGGCAAGGATCACAAGGGCTGCTCACGGATGTAATACGGCCCTGCGTGGTCCTGAGCCCCTTCCCGGTCCTGAGCCCCTTCCCAAGGGTCTACCAGGCAGAGTTTCACTGGTGGCAGATAAGCTGGCTGGGGGAGGCCCCTTCCACCTGGGAAAGACCATGGCATGGTGTGTGTGTGTGTGTGTGCGCGCGTGTCTCTGGCTGTGTGTGTGTGGATGGGTGTGTCTGTGTTTTTTACCAAGTATGCATGGATGTCAGGTGTGTGAGTGTGTACGTGTGAGGGTTACGTGCATGTCTGTGTATCTGACCTCTATGTGTATAGGTGTGGTTTGTGTCTCTCCAAATACGCGTGTCTGTGTGTGCATGCATGTCCCTGGGTGTGTGTGTTCATGTGTCTGGGTTCACACGTATGCCTGCATGTTTCTGCGTGTGTGTGATTGTGAGAGTGTGTGTCCATGTGTGCCCAACAACGCCCCTGCCGACAGTTGCCTAGGTGCAGCCCCACCGCCCTGTGTCTGGGGCGTGCTGCTCCACTCCTTCTTTGCCTTCTGAGCCCTCTCTGCTGGGCTTCCAGTTCCTCAGCATCTGTGAACTCCAGCTTCTTTCTCTGGCTGCCCAGCTCTACCCTGACTTGCCTGGGTCCCACACCCAAAGAGCCCAGAGCAGCCAGTGGGTGCCTGGCCACAGGAAGGAGTCCAGAGAGCTGCTCAGCCCCAGAAGGAGCTGCGTCCTCCCTCTGCTGGCCAGCCTGGGGCTCCCCCCACCCCAGAAAGAAGGGGTGATCAGGAGCATGTGTGGAGGCATTTCCCAGCACCTCCCACCTGATTCTCCGGCCTTCGGGGACTCTCATCTAGGGCTTTGTTTTGGATGACCTGAGAGTCCCAGGGGCTTGGCGTGAGGGGAGACCCAGCCCGGGCATCTCTGCGGCTGCTGAGTGAGCCTCTGGAACCGGGTTTTCGTGATAACAGCAGCTTCTTTTGATGGATCTGCCCACTCCAGGCTGTTCCTATGAGGCTGCAGATCTCAGGACTTGTCGCAAACACAGAAGGGAATGCATAACCCAGGCCTGGCCAACCGTGGTGTCCCCGCCTCCCCAACGTGATCATTGGCCCAGGTTGGGGACATGACTGAAGCGAGACTAGTGACAGTCCTTCCCTGGACATCTGTATATGGAGGTGAGAGAGGGAAAAATCTCTCTTTTCTCTGAGGTCCCTGAGATGAGGTGACAAGTGCCTCAGCCCATGTGTGAGCCTGTGTTTCTCCTGCTCTTCATGAAGAAGCCCACGGACCTTAGGGAACTGCCAGGGGCTGGGCAACTGTCCAGAGAGAGAGGCTGTGTAGGGAGAGGGGGATCCTGTTATATGAGCCAACAAATCCCTCTGGCTGGAGCCACCTTGGGTCAGGCTGTTGTCTGTCACAACCAGAGGAGCCCTGGGCGATCCCTGCCTGGAACCGCACAGCTGGGTTTCCCAGGAGCACCTTTGCCTGGCCCTCGACATGCCTCATCGTTCCTCCCTGACCTTCTCAGATCCTGCACAGAGGCTGTGGACACCCTCTTCCACTCTTCTCAAGCTCCTAAACCTACTTCTGCTTCCTCAACTGCCACCTATTTCAGTGGGAACGTTTAACTTCCTTAACTCATTCCTTTCTGGCTCCAATCTCCTCCATTGCTGCTTCCCCATTCTGTCCTTCTCCTGCCCAGGTTCAGTGAAGCAGTGGCCCTCCTCTGGCCCTGGCTCAAGGCCGACCAAGAGAGCAGGCATTGGAGGGCTCAAAGCCGGTGGTTCCCAAACCTGCCTACACTGTGAGAATCACTGGGCATCTCTGGGGAATTACAGTCTCCTAGGCAGCATCTCTGCATGCGGGCTCTGGAACTGGTAAGAAGCACCTCCTCGGGGAGGGCGAGGTGTCTTCCTGGTTGGTGGGCTGGGCTTTATTGGGCAGGACTGGGCCATGGAAGGGCACCTCAGGGTTCGCCGCAGCAGGATGCTGCCTGGCATGCTTCCTGGCATGCTGCTTCTATGAGGGCCCTGCTTGCAGCCTTTTTTATTTATTTATTTATTTATTTTTTTAAGACGGAGTCTCACTCTGCCGCCCAGGCTGGAGTGCAATGGCACAATCTCGGCTCACTGCAACCTCTGCCTCCCAGGTTCAAGTGATTCTCCTGCCTCAGCCTCCCAAGTAGCTGGGATTACAGGCACCTGCCACCACGCCCAGCTAATTTTTGTATTTTAGTAGAAACGGGGTTTCACCATGTTGGGATCAGGCTGGTCTCGAACTCCTGACCTCAAGAGATCTGCCTGCCTCGGCCTCCCAAAGTGCTGGGACTACAGGCGTGAGCCACCGCACCCAGCCGCATGCAGCCTCTTTAAACTTTTTCCTGTTTCAGCTGAATGCCTTGTGATCTGGGCTTCTTTCTAGCCCAGTCTTCCCTTGGGCAAGGGGACTTCCCAGACTCCAGACCACCTCACGCCTTGAAGACACGGTCATCTCCTCCTACCTCTCTGCTTGCTCCATCCTGGCCTCCTCCTCCTCCCACCCCTTCAAAGGAAGACCTGTCCCCCGAAGAAATGTGCTCTCCCTTTTCATTTTCCATACCTACTTCCCTTCCCTCTGCCCTCGATCCAGACACTGCCTTGGCTTCACACGGGAGCCATTTCTGGGGGACGCCAGTTTACCTGGGGGCACTCACCCAGTGCTTGTCTGGGCAGTGACCCCCTTGACTCAGCAGCCTTGAGGTCCCTCCTGCACTGGCCTGCAGGATGGGTCGGGTTCTCTGCAGTAGATATTGGTGGCCTTCAAGGACCAGAGGTAGTTGAGAAAGCGTAGGTCTCACCCCACACTTCCCCATTGGGTGGCATGTTACACGCAATCAACTCTCAGACCCAACAGCTACCCTACTGGAAACATCTGTTAGCACGAAGCACAGAAACAGACACCCCGCCTCTGCCCATGAGCTCCGGGAAGTCCCACTCTGTCCCGTCACAAAAGCTTTTGTCAGGGCGAATTCAAGGACATGCTCACCAATGACTAGCTAACCTCCAGTCGGAGCATCAACTGTGGGGGCCCAGAACCACTCAGAGAAAGTTCCAGACCCAGGGCACTGCCCTGCTGGTGGCTGGGCTCGTCCAGGCACAAGCAGAGGGGACTTGTGGTGCTTCTTCCCAGGCACACATATTCAGTAACACTTTTTTTTACTACAGAACAATGATTTCTGACCCTCCCGTGCTAATGCACAGACCCTCTGCTGTGACAGTAGACAACCACATTTTAAGTGCTGGCTGTGGCTGCCCCTGGAGGGTAGACTGCTGCTCAGGTCTTTCAAAAACACCAACTAAAATTAACTCACATGCCCACAAAATCACAGCAGCGCTGAGGCGATTACAGCCAGCACAGCTGCCTGACCGTGGCCCCTGCTGGGCTCCGTGCTCTTGCCCCACGATGGCCACCTCTCTGCAAGGCACGCAAGACACCTCACCTTCTGCTTCGGGGGTCCCTCTGACCCAAGTTGGCCCCCACCTTGTCCAGTCAAGCCACTGACCCAGTGTGTTTTCTGGCCAGTCAGATACTCCCACCCTTAGGTCTCTGCAGCCCTCACCTCTGGGCAAAGGCCTGTGCTGGGGTCACCAGCAGGGTCGGATTCCAACCTATTCTGGAAGGTTGAAGGGGTGGGATATAAAAGAAAGTGGAGGTGGAGGTGGGGATGAGCTGAGGGGCCAAAAGATGTACTGGGGAAGAGGGCATTTCTTGGGGTCCTCCAACGTCCCGGCTCACGAGCTTCCCCCTCCAAGGGAGCAACCTGAGGTGCACAGAGTGGCCTTGTGACAAGGACACAGGACACACCTCCACCTTGGCTTGGGACTCCTGCAGCCTATGCAGCCAGCTCTTCTTCGCCCACCCTCTTCTCCTGGGATCTGCTGCTCTGGAACTTCCCTCTACCTCTGGACTCTGCCTTCAGCCAGGGTCGGGGACAGCAGGAAGGCAGATCCCATTGCAGACAGGCCTGCCTTCCTTGGGGCCTCGCGTAAATCCACAGGAATCTGCTGGGGCTCTGCCCTCTGGCTGGGGCAGGTGGAACTGGCTAGATTGGCGGTGGGGGGACCACTGTGCTTGCCATAGGGACTGACTCAGCTGCCCCACAGGGGAGCACATTGGAGTAACAGGGGAGGCTGACCCGAGCCTGGCCCGGCTCCACACTCCCCACTCCCACCCCACCATCAGAGACTCACATTTAATTGTCATTCATTTCCCCTCTCTGAATTCAACCTAGGCACAGATCAAATGATTCCATGATGACAAACCGCTTGTCTTAACTGACCAGATTCCTCTGGCAAACACTCCGCTGACCTTGGGCAGCTCCCTCTGCTCCCACCTCCTCGGGTCCTTGTGCTGCTGGGGCCTTGTGGAGTAGGCTGGACATCAATGATAACACTAACAGTAGCCGGCCTTCCACCAAGCTCTTTACGTAGAGGACACCTATGTCTGTGCTTCATTGGCGTCATCTCACAAGGCCCTGAGCTGGCAGGAAATTGAGGTCTCAAGGGGAAAAGCCACCTGCCCCCAGTGACAACCAGGAAGTGCAAGACTCTGACCCAACCCCCATGCCTGCCATCCCCAAACATGGGCTCAAAACCCCTTCCCAGGGACAGCTGTGTCCACCCCTCAGCAGGAGGAGGAGACCCCACAGCACCAGGTGAGAGGTCAGTGCTGAAACCAGGGAGGCAGCTCTCAGGAGGGCACCTGTGTGGAGCCAGGGAAACCAGGGCCACACTTGCAGGGTGAAGTGGGGAACCCGGAAGCCTGGGCAGCAGAGCAAAATGCTTGGTGCCCTGTGGGAACAGGTAGCCAAGGCGACACTGGGATGAAGGGAGCCGTGGAGCTGTAGGAATTGTGGGTGGCCCTCAGTGGCAGGCAGCCAGGCCAACAGGGGCTTTGGGCTGCAGGTCAGCCCCTCTCCTGCTCTCGAACTTTTGGAGGGCCATTACAAAGGGCATCAGCCCCAAGGTACTCTTCTGGAATTCTGCCTGAAAGGCCCTTCACATTCCCTAATTGGCAGTTACAACATTCCAGAACATTCTATGGTACCTTAAGTTTCTCCTCCCCCTCCAAGGGCCCTTAAAACTTAAGGACAGGGCAGAAGGGGCTCCTCACCCTGGCCTCGAGGGCTTAGGATCCAGCTGGGGACTCCTAGCCTCCCTATGTGCTGGGCAGGAAAGTACCTCCTTGTCACTGCTGTCCCTGGGAAAAAAGGTTGAGGAAGGGCTCAGAGCCAGCCTTCAGACCAGGCAGGCCTCCTGGATGTGCTTACTAACTCTGCGCTAGCTGTTCACTGAGCTGGCTGGGAGTTCCCCTCTGCACCCCCATTTCTTCCCCTGTAAGGTGGGAATAATAGTGCATGCCTCTAGGATTAAGTGAACCAGTCGTTCATGGGCGGAGAACCAGGTTTGGCATATTGTAGCTGCTCAGTGGACGTTAGCTATTATGATTGGACAACAGCGTGTTTCCGTTTCAATTCTATGGGCATTTTGGAGGTCCTGCTGGATGCTAAGCACCGAAACCTCAACCCGGAACAATACCAGAACAACCTGAGCAACAGCAGGACCAGCGATGGCTCTCTCTGCTGGAGGATTCCGGAAGTCACCTGGCTGGACCAAGCCCCCTCCGTGTTCTCTGTCGGCCCACTCCCCACAGCAGCTAGGCCTGGTGT
This sequence comes from Papio anubis, assembly GCF_008728515.1. NCBI lineage: Eukaryota > Metazoa > Chordata > Mammalia > Primates > Cercopithecidae > Papio > Papio anubis. Next base: position 115,170,516 of record NC_044985.1, read on the forward strand.
GCACAAGCAGACTAATAAAGGCTTGAGGACAAAAAGGGTTTTGAGTGATAGGTGAAAAAAGAAAGGAGATAGGGCTGGGCCAACAGGCCGTCCCTGGTGGTAGGGAGCCCTCAGAGGTCGGAGGAACCCCAGAGGTGGAGAGGGGGACACGGTGGGGGCACAAAGAAGGCTTCCAGAGCCACAGCCTGGGCGAGTCCTGACATGGAGCCCAGCCTCATACGGCCTCTTCCCCTAGTGGCTGGCTTTGCTCCTGGCCGGAGGTAGCCCAACAGCTGGGAAAGGGGTCTGCCTGGGCAGGGGAAAGGTGCAGGGGCAGAAGGTAGCAGAGGGAGAAAAGGGCCCCCTGTCTGCCTCTGGCCCCAAAGACAAGTCCGAATGGGGCCAGAGGGAAATGGCCGGCCCTTGGGGTGCCCCAGGGTCTTGGAGGGGACCGGGTGTTCAGGTTTCGCACAAGTCCAGGAGGCGCCGGCGACCCCCACCCCCACCCCAGGAGGCTCCGCCAGAACAGGCGTCCCCGGGATTGGAGGTGACCCCCGCGGGCTCCGAAGCCCCGCCTCGGCCGTACACTGTCTGCTAGGCGCGTTTGGGGAGCCTAGGGGCCGTCTCGGAGAAATGGGGTGGTCCCCGCCAGGCGGCGGCGGGGCGGGCCCGGGGTGCCGAAGGGGTTAAGGCACCTGGGCCACCGCCCCTGCCGGCCCCTCCCCCCGCGGCCGGGAAGAGGAAAGTCGCGGCGGGGGCGCGGCCCGGCCTCCGTCCCCGCCCGCCCGCCGTCCCGCCGGCCCGAGCCGCGGCGCCCAGAGCTGCGAGCTGCTCGCCCCTCCGCCGCTCCGGCCCGGGCCGCCATGTCGCTGTGGTGAGTGGGGCGGGGGACCGTCGGGGGCCTGGGCGGGGGTGCGGGCCCAGGACTCTCCCTCCTCTGCGGCCACAGACGGGCGCCGGGACTCCCGGGATGGGAGATGCTCCCGCGCGCGCGCCGCGCCGGCCTCAGTTTCCCGGTGACGGACGGGCGGGCGCGGCGGGGCGGCGATGTTCGCGGTGCGCGGCCCTGGATCCTTGGGGGGTGGCGGGGGTTCTCGGGGCGCCGCGCTCAGCTCCCCGGCCCCGCGGCCCCGGACACCGCTCCAGGACCCCGGCGGTGACCCCAGGTCTTGCCGGCAGCCGGGTCCCCTCGCCCTTCCAGACCCCCGAGGGCCCCCTGCGCCCGAGCCACTCTCCTCCTCTCGGGGCTTCCTTCCGCGGGACCTCCGGCCGCCGCCCGCCCGGCCCCTCTCCGCCTCTCTCGTGCTTTCCCTACGAATGGAGCGGACCCGGCAGGTGGAGCGCCCGCAGCCCAGGGCCTCGCTGCCCTCCCGGTGCACCCCCCGACCTCCCCCGTCCCGGCCTCGGTGGGCGGCTTCCCTGGAACCCCTAGGGCTGGCAGGGCCGGATCCGGAGCCCTCCGTTCCCCTCCCGGGAGAGCTAGACCTTGGGTCACACCCCCAGCCCGCACCTAAGGTGCCCCTGTCTTCCTCCAACTATGTGCCCTGGCAACCTGGGGACCCTATGGAGAAAATGTCGCTCTATGGGGCTCAGCCTGCATTCACCCTGGGGCCTGGACCTGCAACCAGGCCAGCCCTCAGGGCATCCCAGGCGTCTCCACGGGCTCCCTGTCTCTCCTGCCACCCTGCTCCTCCCCCTTGGAGGTCAGCGCCATCTCTCTGCTAGGCTGACCCTGGAAGGCCACTCTGCATCCCCAGAGCTCTGAGCCCCCAGGTCTCCACTGGGGAGGGTCGGGCAGGTGTCCTGGCAGCCCCTGGAGGGTGAGATGAAGAGAGGAGGTCCTTCAGGACAGGGGCTCAGGCCCCAGGGCTTGGGACGACCAGCACTCCTGGCAGAGAGCTCTAATTTCTCCTTCTGAAATGGGTGTGACGGGGGTCTCTGGGCAAGGAGGGTCCCTCAAGGGCTGGGGCTGCAAATGTGTCCCCTCCCAGGGAGTAGAGCTGGAGCCTCATGTCTTCTAATGGGGTGTTATGAGCTGGGGATGTTAAGGTAGGGGAGAGCCAGTGCCATGCTAGAGGTACTCACTGCATCCTTGGGCCTCCATCAACCATGAGGGCTGCTCTTTGTTGCGTGAGACAGACTGGAGAAGGGGGAGGAGGGCCGGTCTTCCTCAGGTCCTAAGTTCAAGCTGCTCTCCAGTGTGCCCCACATGTGATGGAGCGCCCAGGCGGCACAGAGGGTCAGAGGGTGCCCTCTCAATGACTCTGGCTGTGAGTCATCTAATGATACCGATACCTATTGCTGTGGAGGTTGCACAGGGAAATGAAAGGCATTGGGGTTCCAGGGGTGGGGAACAGGGCAGAGGTTTCCACCTTCCTGATAAGGTGACAGCATTCCCCCAACTGCACACCCACTTCCTGGTGCTTTATACAGCACTCCAATCCTGTGTTTTAGCCCCATTTGGGGGAAGAAGAAATTGTGGCCCAGAGAGGTTGTAAACTACTCAGTGCTCCTTGAGGAGAGGGCAGGGTGGGCGAGAGAGAGGGCACGGTGGGAGAGGAAGCGGGACCCTCCCCTGACCACTTAGGGGCTCCGGGACTGAGCCTGTGCCCAGGTCCACTTGCCCATCTGGGACCACCCAGCTTTCCAAGGAGGGCGCCAGGAAAGTCCTGGGCTCATCTTTTCTCTCTCCTCTGTACTGTCCACTCTCCCCCACAGGAAGAAAACCGTCTACCGGAGTCTGTGCCTGGCCCTGGGTCTGCTCGTGGCCCTGACAGTGTTCCAGCGCAGTCTCACCCCTCGTCAGTTTCTGCAGGAGCCTCTGCCACCCACCCTGGAGCCACAGAAGGCCCAGAAACCAAATGGACAGCTGGTGAACCCCAACAACTTCTGGAAGAACCTGCAAGATGTGGCTGCGCCTACGCCCATGGCCTCTCAGGGGCCCCAGGCTTGGGACGTGACCACCACTAACTGCTCAGCCAATAGCAACTTGACCCGCCAGCCCTGGTTCAAGGGCCTGGAGCCGCAGTTCCGGCAGTTTCTCTTCTACCGCCACTGCCGCTACTTCCCCATGCTGCTGAACCACCCAGAGAAGTGCGGGGGCGATGTCTACCTGCTGGTGGTTGTCAAGTCGGTCATCACGCAGCACGACCGCCGCGAGGCCATCCGCCAGACCTGGGGCCGCGAGCGGGAGTCCGCTGGTAGGGGCCGAGGCGCAGTGCGCACCCTCTTCCTTCTGGGCACGGCCTCCAAGCAGGAGGAGCGCACGCATTACCAGCAGCTGCTGGCCTATGAAGACCGCCTCTACGGCGACATCCTGCAGTGGGACTTTCTCGACACCTTCTTCAACCTGACCCTCAAGGAGATCCACTTCCTCAAGTGGCTGGACATCTACTGCCCCCACGTCCCTTTCATTTTCAAAGGCGACGATGATGTCTTCGTCAACCCCACCAACTTGCTAGAATTTCTGGCTGACCGGCAGCCACAGGAAAACCTGTTCGTGGGCGACGTCCTGCAGCACGCTCGGCCCATCCGCAGGAAAGACAATAAATACTACATCCCCGGAGCCCTGTACAGCAAGGCCAGCTATCCCCCCTACGCAGGTGGTGGTGGCTTCCTCATGGCCGGCAGCCTGGCCCGGCGCCTGCACCATGCCTGCGACACCCTGGAGCTCTACCCGATCGACGATGTCTTTCTGGGCATGTGCCTGGAGGTGCTGGGTGTGCGGCCCATGGCCCACGAGGGCTTCAAGACTTTTGGCATCTCCCGCAACCGCAACAGCCGCATGAACAAGGAGCCGTGCTTTTTCCGTGCCATGCTCGTGGTGCACAAGCTGCTGCCCCCTGAGCTGCTGGCCATGTGGGGGCTGGTGCACAGCAATCTCACCTGCTCCCGCAAGCTCCAGGTGCTCTGACCCCAGCCGGGCCACTGGGACAGGCCAGGGCACGTGCTCCTGAGTCCCCATGGTATTGGAGCTGGAGCTGCAGTGCCCAGGCCTAGCCCTTGGTACCCAAGGGGAGGTGGAGGGTTGAGGCCTACGTGCCACTGGGTGTGGTGGGGTGCAGGTAGCCAGAAAGTGACCTCCCTGTATGGATAATTCTAGGAAACTGAGGCCCAGGAACAGTTGGAGTTGCCCAGTCTGGAGGCCCTCTCTGAGGAGCAAGGCGCCAGGCCCTGGCGGCCCTCCTGACCTGGGTCCGTTGCTGGCCCCCTCAGACGTGGAGTGGGAGGTCCTGGTGACCTCTGGAGCAACCCTGTGCTCAGGTACCTGGGCTAGGCCTGACCTGATGGGTCTGTGACCACCCCTTGTCTTCACAGGGAAGAGTCTTCTGTGAAATGCCTCAGTCTCCCCAGAGGCCAGGTGGCCCTGGCAGGAGAAACTCAACCCTGTGCAGGCTCACAGGCACCCAGCAGTCCACACCCTGGTCTCCTGGGAGAGAGGGCCCAGCAGGCTCTCCGCAGCCCCAGGCTTGCCTGGAGACGGCTGCCTCTGCTCCAGGGCCTCGGCTCCTGGCTGTGTCCTGTAAGGTCTGGAAGGGCGACCGCTCTGACTACCTCAGCACCCCTCAGAACCTCCCTGGGGCTGCAGTCCTACCCTACCCCGACACAGGGCAGAAGAGCAGTGCTCCTGGCCCCCCGAAGTCCCGGAGCTGCTGACCCCCACCCAAGGCGAGTTCCTCCCGCAGCCCCCACCAGCCCAGGCCTGGCTCCCTGGCTGGAAAGCAGCCGGTTTGGCCCTGGAAGTGGACATTCCTCTATTACTGTGAAGTTTTATTTATGAAGAATTTGGAGGGAGAAGGCTCCAGGCTTCAGGAGGGGGTGGTGTCCTCCCTTCCCTTCCCTCATTCCAGCTGCCTGCCCTCAGCACCCCCAGGCCCCTCACAGCCCAGCCCCCTCCAGAGCCCTGCCCCAGCGCACCCTGCTTCTCCAGGGCCTAGCAGACCAGCATCTGCCCGGTGAAGGGATGGATCAGCCGTGGGGGTGGGTGCAGAAAGTTGCCACCTCCTACCTCAGCGGGGGTCACCTAGGAAAGATGGAGGGATTGACACTATTTTCTCAATAAAATGGGACCTTTTTTTTTGTTTTTTTGTTTTGTTTTTGGTGTGAAACTTCCTGTTCCCAGCTCCATCAGAGAGCCTGTCTGAGGCCAAGGTTACCAGAGATTTCTGAAGACACAGCTTGTTCCTTGTTCTTGGCTGGTGGGTGCACAAGGACTTCTAGAAGGGATTTAGATGGGGCTGAGTGCTAGGATTAAAGTGGGCATGGGAGTACAGCAACAGAAAAACCTGGGAGCTAGCAATGCACCCGGCCCTTGACTGTGCCCTGGTGGACAGCTGAGCTGTGGCCGAAGCGTGGGCCAAGACCTTCCTGTCCCTGCCGAGGGTGAGGCCAGAGTTGGCCCCGAGGCTAATATTTCAGTGGGTGGGATTAGGTTGGCCGTACAGAGGCCGGTGGGCTCCCTGATGTCCCTTCCAGTCAACCTGAAAGCACTGAAATAGCCTATAGCCGTGTGCCAGGGACCTTGGCCCAAGCTGCTGACCTCCAGGGTGGGGAGGGAGCTGCCCCCAGGAGAAGAGTCACTCGGGCAGCAGTGTGAGCAAGCCAGCCAGCAGCTCCCTGCCTGTACCCAGCTCAGGGGAATCCCAGGGCGCTCAGATACCCAGGAAGGAAAAGGGGACAGTGCTGCTGCTGTTTCTCCCTCAGCCCAGGTCTTCCCACAGTTCCCTCTTGGCCAGCTGGCTGCATAATTTGCAGAGCCCAGTACAAAATGAAATGACAGGACCCTGGTTCTAAAAAGGTATTAAGAATTTTAAAGGCCAGGCTCATGCCTGTAATCGCAACACTTTGGGAGGCTGAGGTGGGAGGATGGCTTGAGCCCAGGAATTTGGGACCAGCCTGGGCAGCATAGTGAGACCCCTGCCTCTATGAAAAAAATTATTATTGTTATTATTTTTGAGATGGAGTCTCACTCTGTCGCCCAGGATGGAGTGCAGTGGTGTGAGCTCAGCTCACTACAAACTCCACCTCCCGGGTTCACACCATTCTCCTGCCTCAGCCTCCCGAGTAGCTGGGACTACAGGCACCCGCCACCATGCCTGGCTAATTTTTCTGTACAAAAAAATTTAAAATGACCTCAGAGTCATGGCATACACCTGTCTGGGGCCAAAGTTGCCAGATATTGCCTTGAGAAACTGAGGTGGGAGGATCCCTTGAGCTCAGGAGGTCAAAGCTACAGTGAGCTGTGATCGCATCACTGCACTCCAGCCTGGGTGACAGAGCGAGACACTGTCTCAAAAAAAAAAAAAAAAAAAAAAAAAGAATTTAAGATTGCCACAGCAGAGCATTGAGCATTAAACCAAGTGCTAGAAGCTTCTGAGGGAGGCCTGCGACCGTGATGCCAGCCCTGTTTGTCCCTCCTCACCCTCAGAAGCCAGGTCCTGCTCTGGGCTGTAGAGAAGGGATTGGGGCTCACAGTTCAGCATGGGAAAGGGCAGCCCAGGGACACCCAGAAAACGGAGATGGACGGGTCACAGGATCCAGGCCCAGGTGGAGGCCCAGAGGCGGTTATGGGTTCAGCTGCCCCGAAGGATCAGGCAGAGGGAACCATGTATACCAAGGGCTGCTGGGAGCAGAGTGGATGCATTCTGCAGCAGAAAGGAGCTCCTCTTGGGGCTGGACCTGCGGTGAGAGAAGGGATGGGAGGCTGGGAGGCAGGCAGGATAGGTTCTCAGGTCTTCTAGGTTCAGGAGTACTTTAACTTTATCCTGAGCACAGAGGGACAAGGAGCAGGGGTTCCTGGCAGCCTGAGGGAGCAGAGGGCAGTTTTGAGGCACCTCCACCCCTCCCTCTGGCTCACTCTGGCCCATTGTAAATCAGGCATTTAGTCTTGTTTCCTGGTAATAACAACTGACATTTTATGGAGCACATTTCATATGCCTGGCACCCTGGTAAACAGTTAACGTGTAGTCAATATGATTTTAACTCAGGGTACAAATACAGTTACTTTTTAATTTTTCTCATTGATTGCTCAAATCCCTCATGGATCATTATTGGCAGAAAAATCCAATATCACCCTCTTGGAACCCACTCTCAAATTGTCCAAGAACCTCGTAGGTTTCCCTCCTCCAAAGAGAGGGTTCTGTGGAAAGTCTGAGCAATCATCTCCAGTTGTTCCCTCTCTCTCCACACAGTGGCGCTGTGGAACAGCGGGCCTGCACAGTCCTGTGGCTTCTGAGGCTTGGCTACCTTCACTGCACAGGCTGTGGTGGGGACTATGCTTCCAAAACAAAGTTACCCTTCTCTCAATCACCCTCACAAGCTCAACGACCTTTCCCCAAAGAGCAGCAGCATGCCGGGGTGCTGGGTCCTGTGGCTCCCAGTCAGCTACACAGTCTGTGGGGGAATCCCACAGACTCACTCAGGTTCTCTCTGGCCTGGTGAAGCAACTTTTTAGACAGTAGATTTTAGTTAAGTTAGTCCCTTAACTCTTTCCTCCTCAAAGGCCCTGGCTTTGCAAAGTGGTTCCCTCCTCCCCTGCAACCGGCTCTGCATTCCAAGGGGCCTTGAAAAGGGGCAGCTTTTGTCAGGCCTCAAAAAGTCCAGTTCCACTCTTCCCCCAGGGTAATGGGTGCCTACTCAGCTACATTTACATAACTAAAGGAGACCACTCAAAGAATCCTACTCTTAACAAAGAAAGCCTGTTCCTAGGTGACTTATTCTGTGCACCTAAACTGAGAAGGAGCAGGGGGAAGCTTCTGGAATCCTGTTATACACCATGTAAACCAGTAAAATGGAGGGCCCTAAGAGAAGGATCCCACAGCTATTGTGTGACAGGCACAATTTGAACTCTCTGCCCTGCACACCTAACCCCCATACCCTACTGTCTCCCAAGAGCCTCCAGCCTCCCCTCCTTTTTACTTAGTAGTAACTTAGTCATAAATCTGTTTGTTGTTTCTGTCTAAAAGGAGGAAAATGTTATGTCCAATGAGCGATTGAATTTGTGGTGTTTGGGGGAGCCCAGAGTTATTAGGGCTGTAAGAAATAAATGTTTCCAGATAGTTATTTAAGCTATTGTGAAGAAAAACTTTTTTGTTCCGATGAAACACTATACATTATCTAAAGCACAGCCGGACCTGTCTGCTTCCAGCCCCATTCACGGTCTTTGAGCTATTTTGCACCTCTTTTTAAGTTGCAGGTACTGAGGGCTTTGCAAACTGTCTTGTCAGGTGAAGTTTCCATTGACTTCTCTTCCACACACACCCCCCCACACCCCCACGGTGGAAAAACCAGTTTGCCTCTGTTTGCAATTCAATTCCTTCACTCCATATAAATTTGTGCTTTTTGATGTCTCCTTTGAACCAGTTATAACATCTGCCTTGCCCTTCTTATGAGTAAAATAAATCTTTAACACATGCTCATTTTTTATTTCTGAACAAGGGTCATGAATTTATCTTTTTCTGAAAATTGCCTTTTACCAATTGCCTTTACGTGAAAATGAACACAGATACGTTATCGAACAGAATGCAATTTTTGCTTGTATTTCTAAAACAAAACTTGAATCTTGTAATACATTGTATACTCGCTATAGACCCTTCCAAAGTGAGCCAAAGCTTAGAGCTCAATCCTTTTAGAGGCTTTTGCCCCCCGGGGATTTGAGAAAATATCTAGTCCAGATCGCAACCAGACAGAATGAATCCGAACGAGTGAGTGGATGGGGCGGGAGCCCAGGCACTTTTTAAATCGCTCCCAGGTAACTCTGGCGAGCACCCGGGTTGGGAACTACTGGCCCGGGCTGGGATTGACTGACCTTGCCGTGCAGCCTGTGACCTATCACCAATCACCTTGGCTTTGTTTTTCCTCGGTGCGACCGAATCCCACAGGAATGCACGGAATCCTTGCCTTCACCCCTGGCGAAGCTTACCCCCTCGGGCTCCGACTGCCCCCCGCGGCTCCTCGTCGCCGGGCAGCCAGGAGCTGCCGGGTAGGCGCGGGCGTCCCGGGGCGCTGTGCGACCCAGAGCCCCTCGCGGAACCCGCCTGAGCTGTGCAGGGGACAACGCGTTCGGCCGTCGAGGGTGGGGTGAGCCCTGTGTGTGTGGTGGGGGTGGCATCCGCTGGATCCCGGGGGCCTGCGGAGGAGGTGGGGATCTCGGCGCCACCCGGTGCGCGACCCGAGCGAGGGCATCTCCTCTCGGGACTAGCCGGCGGGGTTGGGCGAGGCGTGGGGTACAAGGCGGCCTAGACACCCCCCAGTGCCGGCTGCAGGGCCGCGGGTCGGGACGGGACCCCGCGGGGAGCAAGGGGCTGGCCGGGCTGGAGGGCTGGGTGAGTCCCGGCCCTGGCAATCCCAGGAGAGGGGAGGGAGCGCCCCCAACTGACCGCCGGGGGCATAGTAACGCTGAGGTGGATGGGGTTGTGTGAAATTTGGAACTCCATTACTTGTACCCCAAGGCATCCTTTTTATGCGGATTTATGCTGGAAAGCGCCACACCAAGCTGTTAACAGGAATTGCTTGCTGGCACTGAGATTCCAGGGGCTGATCGTTCCTTTCCCTGGCTCATCTGTGTAAGGAAGACTTTCCTCCATGAGCCCTTTTTTTTTTTTTTTTTTTGAGAGACAGAGTCTCGCTCTGTCGCCCAGGCTGGAGCGCAGTGGCCGGATCTCGGCTCACTGCAAACTCCGCCTCCCGGGTTTACGCCATTCTCCTGCCTCAGGAGACTCTGTCTCAAAAAAAAAAAAGAAAAAACCTAAACACTCAGAAAAAAAGAAAAATGTTGGCAGTACAAAGAGATATTGCCAGAAACACAAATACAGTGAGTCTTTAACATACTATTTAACAACCTAGAAGAGATTTAACTTACCAAAATCAAAGACATCGGCCCAGGCAGGTGGCTCACGCCTGTAATCCCAGCACTTTGGGAAGCCAAGGTGGGTGGATCACTTAAGGCCAGGAGTTCAAGACAAACCTGACCAATATGGTGAAACCCCATCTCTACTGAAAATACAAAAGTTATCCGGGTGTGGTGGCATGCACCTGTAATCCCAGCTACTTGGGAAGCTAAGGCAGAAGAATCTCTTGAACTCAGGAGGCAGAGGTTGCAGTGAGCCGAGATTCCACCACTGCACTCAGGCGTGGCCTGGACAACAGAGCAAGACTCCATCTCAAAAAATAAAAATAAATCAAAGACATCAAAGACCCAAACAATACCATGAGTAGTTTGAATCAAAGATCTGTATCAAATTCTGTACCACACACAGCTTGTATCTTCTTTTCACATATGAAACCTTTACCATGTATGTGTATTCGAAGGAAAGACAACATCAAGTATCCCCAAGGCAGAAATTAAACAGGCCAAACGCTATGTCCACAATATACGATAAATCATAAAATACCCACAAAAGTAAACCAAACAAGAACAATGACAAAAATCCTAGCCTGTTTCTTAAATAACTGTTGAGTCAAAGAGAAAGTAAAAACTATCATGGTTCATTGTTTTGAAATCGGGAACACCACATAATTTTAATGTCAGTTTACATCATTTTGACTTCAAGGGGTGTTACATGTCAGGCCTTGGGCTTAAGGCTGTAGCTGCTGAACATTGCCCAACTTAACAACTTTAAATGCATTTATTATTGTAAAAAATAAAATAAAAACAAGTGAACTAATGTTTCAACTCAACATTGCAGGAAAATAACTTTATTTTTATTTACTTTTTTGAAACAAGGTCTCACTCTTCACCCAGGCTGGAGTGCGGTGGTGCCATCTTGGCTCACTGCAACCTCTGCCTTCCAGGTTCAAGCGATCCTCCCACCTCAGCCTCCCAAATAGCTGGGACTATAGGCATGCCCTCCAGGCGCAGCTAATTTTTGTATTTTCGGTAGAGATAGGGTTTCTTGATGTTGCCCAGGCTGGTCTCAATCTCCTGGGCTCAATTCATCCATCCACCTCAGCCTCCCAAAGTTCTGAGACTACAGGCACGAGCCAGCATGCTGGGCCAGAAAATAACTTTATTTATTTATTTATTTTTTTGAGATGGAGTCTTGCTCTGTCGCGCAGGCTGGAGTGCAGTGGTATGATCTTGGCTCACTGCAACGTCCTCCACCTCCTGGGTTCAAGTGATTCTCCTGTCTCAGCCTCCTGAGTAGCTGGGATTACAGGCACCCGCCACCACACCCAGCTAATTTTTGTATTTTTAGTAGAGACGGGGTTTCGCCATGTTGGCCAGGCTGGTCTCAAACTCCTGACCTCAGGTAATCTGCCCTCCTCAGCCTCCCAAAGTGCTGGGATTACAGGCGTGAGCCACCACACCCAGGCCAGAAAAGAACTTTAAAACAGACTAAAACAAAACCAGAAAAAGGAAATAATGAAGACATAAGAGAGATGTGAGTCAAATTTAATGAATTTGAAAGCAGTAGATAAATAAATCCAAGTCAATTATTTTTTAAAAAGCATTAAAAGAGCTAAACCTATGCCAAATTCAATGATAGACAAATGTAATTAACAAGTTAATTAAATGCAGTTTAAAGTGTGAAAGTATAAGAATTATTCATATATGAATAGATTTTTAATTTTTTATTTTTAAAATTAATTTTTTTTTTACAGACAGAGTTCTGCTCTGTCAACCAGGCTGGAGGGCAGTGGAGTGATCATAGCACACTGCAGCCTTGACCTCCTGGGCTCAAGTGATCCTCTTGCCTTAGCCTCCTGAGGAGCTAGGACTACAGGCACCTGATACCACACCCTGCCATGAGTAGATTTTAAATCTTATTGAAACGTATGAAACCTGGGCAACATGGAAAAACCCCATCTCTACCAAAAATACAAAGATCATCTGGGCCTGGAGGGCACGCCTATAGTCCCAGCTACTTGGGAGGCTGAGGTGGGAGGATCGCTTGAGCCTGGAAGGCAGAGGTTGCAGTGAGCCAAGATGGCGCCACCACACTCCAGCCTGAGTGACAGAGTGAGACCCTGTTTCAAAAAACTAAATAAATAAAAATAAAGTTATTTTCCTGCAATGTTGAGTTGAAACATTAACTCACTTGTTTTTATTATTATTTTTTTTTTACAATAATGAACGTATTTAAAGTTGTTAAGTCCATGGACAGCAGAGCTACAAGAGCACTCTAACGTGGCCTCTGGGGCCCCAGGAGCCGCAGGCACCCTGCCTGGACACTGTCGTGGGGCCCGAACGAAGTTCACTGCTGCCGGTGCCCAAAAGCGCTCGCTCCAGCTCCTGCACCTGCTCACCTGTGTGCTCCCTTTCATGAGGGGTGGAATGCGGTGGATCTGAGAGAGTGGAGTCTGATCCCGCCCGCACTGAAACAGCTGGCCGGTTCCAGCACTCGGGCACTCCAGTTCTCGCCTCGTTTGCTCCTGTGCTCCCTCCCACGAGGAGTTGAGAGCAGTGGGCTGAGTAAATGAGGCACCCCTGTCACAAGTCCTGAGAAGGGGTCGAGGAAATACCCTGCTTCACTATTGATCAGTGGTCTCCCTGTCAGGGGCAGATCCGGCCTTCTCTTCTCAAATTATCCTGGGTGATAATACCCATGGGGTTTGTCTCCTGGGTGATTCCCTCCACGGCTGGGCCTCACCCACTGCCTTCTCATGCAGACGTGAGTCTGCATGCAGGTTACTATTGCTCACCCACCACCGGTGCCTCTGACCCTTCTAGGACCACCTGGGTTCCCTGTGGGTAGCCCGGGGGCATTGCTGACCAACTGTGGACCAGAAGGCTCCCTTAGGGCACCTGCTGCATGGTGGGACTAACTGTGGCTGCCCCCCAAGACCTGTGGGGTCAGGCCTTTACCTCTGATGTTGGGGTTGGGACCTTGCAGCGGAGTCACAGAGAGAAGCTTCGTGTTCCCTCCACCCTAGGATCCTCCACCAAGGTAAGTAACTTGGCACAGAGGAAACCAGATGCACAAAAATTAAAAGGATAAACCATAACTCAACTGAAATGCCCAAGGGTTGAAATTGCCAAAGGCCGTGCAAAATTCAAGGAAAATAAAGATTACGAAAGTGAAATAATAAAGGAATGAGATAGCCAGGAAAAGATAAACCAACTTAAATAGGAAAGCCAGGAGGAGCCAGGTAACTCAGAATGGTAGGTGTGCTGGATTGAACAATGTGTGTCTAAAGTCACACGTAAACACAACAATTTCCACCTATGTGCTTTAAAATTAAAAAACAAGAAGTAGCTGGGCACAGTGGCTCACACCTGTAATCCCAGCACTTTGGGAGGCCCAGGTGGGAGGATGGTTTGAACCTGGGGGTTCAAGACCAGCCTGGGAGACCCATCGCTACAAAAAATTTAAAAGATTAGCCCTGCGTGGTGGTACACACCTGTGGTTCCAGCTATCAGGGAAGCTGAGGCAGGAGGATCACTTGAGCCCAGGAAGTCAAGGCTGCAGTGAGCCATGTTTGCACCACTGCACTCCAGCCTGGACGGCAGAGTAAGATCCTATCTCAAAAAGGAAAAAAGAAAAACCAAAAGGACCTCCATAAAACAAGAAGTAGCAGGCAGTTGGGTGTGGTGGCTCGCCCTGTAATCCCAGCACTTTGGGAGGCTCCCTTGATTCCAGGAGTTCCAGACAAGCCTGGGCAACATCGTGAGACCCTATCTCTACAAAAAATTCAAAAATTAGCCAGCGCAGTGGTGCATCCCTGTAGCCCTAGCTACTCAGCAGGCTGAGGCAGAAGGATCGCTTGAATCCAGGAGTTCAAAGTTACAGGGAGCTATAATCGTGCCACTGCACTCCAGCCTGAGCAATAGAGCAAGACCTTGTCTCAAAAAAAAAAAAAAAAAAAGTAGCAGACGAAGAGCATGAGCTCATAAAGGGTCGTCTGGACTGAAATCTGGGGGTGAAGGAGAGGGCAGGGCCCCAGCACCCCAGCAGCCTGGACACACTCCTACGCCAGGTACAGCACCTTTTTCAGGGGATGAATGGGGAACTTGTCTTCCTCTGCATTCCTTGACCAGCCTGAGTGCCAGCCTCACATCACTGGCGCTGGAAGAAAAGCAGTGGCCTACAGAGACCCCAGTCCCAAACTGGCTCTCGTTCTTGCTCCAGACAGAACTTTTGAAGCCTCTGGTGTTGCTGGAAGTGCTTGTTTCTTGGCCCCGCTCCTCTCACTCTGGGGACTAGGAGGGCAGATGCTGTTATCCAGGTTGACAGGGACTGCTTTCTCCTTCGCTCAGGGCTCTGTCCTCACAACCTTTCCGGGCCTTCTCAGAGTCTGTGGGCCACCCCTTTGGCCACCCGCACTGCTGAGAGTCACGGGGCAGAAAATGCAGAGTCTCTGCATTCCGTTTGAAGTTGTTTGGTGTTCCATCTGAACAAACCATGGTGTATTTAACCAGCCCCTGTGGATGGACAGTGCTTGTTAATGTAATCCTTGTTAATCCTTGTTAATGTAACATCACTCCCGTCCCCTTGTACATCTCTGTGCATTTCCAGAGCCCCTTTCCAGTATGTCCTAGGCTGAAGTCTGCCCATGAAGGAGGCAGAAGCCACTGGTCTCCAGCAGCTGCTATGTATGGGTAGGCAGCAAAATTCACACCCTGGAGAAGGGGTCACCATGAAATCCCTGGGCTCCAGCCAAGCTGGGCCCCCACCATGTGCCCAGAAACCCTTTTCCGTGCGCAGAGGTGCCCTCCAGCTTCCATGCTACCTCTTTGGTTAGGTTTGTTTGTTTCTCTTTTTTTGGTCTTTGCTTTTTAACTATTTTACTTTTTGAATGTGTACATGCACATTAATATGGTTTGGCTGTGCCCCTACCCAAATCTCATCTTGAATTGTAGCTCCCACAATTCCCACGTGTTGTGGGAGAGACCCAGTGGGAGGTAATTGAATCATGGGGGTGGGCCTTTCCCATTCTGTTCTTGTGATAGTGAATAAGTCTCACACAATCTGATGGGTTTATAAAGGGGAGTTTCCCTGCACAAGCTTTCTTGTGTTGTCTACCGCCATGTGAGATGTGCCCTTTGCCTTCCACCATGATTGTGAGGCCTCCCCAGCCACGTGGAACTGTAAGTCCATTAAACCTCTCTCTTGTGTAAATTGCCCAGTCTCAGGTACGTCTTTATCAGCAGTGTGAAAACAGACTAATACATCGTATGAAATTACAAAAGAGAACATAGTGAAGGCAAGTTTTTCTTTCCCCCAACTCCCCGCCCCACCAGCCACCATCGTGCCATCTGCTGCCACCTGTCTTTCTGGATGCTCCACAGGCTCGTCCATGGGCATGCGAGCACAGATGGAGCCGTGGCCTTCTTTTTATATTTTACACAAAATGAAGCATGCCAGGCTTGATGCATTTTGCTTTTTCACTTAAAAGTGACTCTGAAAGACCCTTCTGCACCTGCACACGTGGAGCTTCTGCATTCCCTTTGAAGCTGCTTGGTGTTCCGTCTGAACCAACCATGGTGTATTTAACCAGCCCCTGTGGTTGGACAGTACTAGATCAATCCTCGTTAATGTAACATCACTCCCGTCCCCTTCTACGTTTCCCTGCATTTCCAGAGCCCCTTTCCAGTATGTCCTAGGCTGAATTCTGTCCATGAAGGAAGCAGAAGCCATTGCTCTCCAGCAGCTGCTCTGGGTAGGCAGCAAAACCCATGGCAGACTCCTTTCGTCGGCTTCTGGTCATCACCCTGCATGACCCCCACTGCAGTGCTATAAGCAGCTGAGATCTGGCCAGGCATGGTGGCTCACACCTGTAATCCCAGCACTTTGGGAGGCCGAGGCTGGTGGATCACTTGAGGTCAGGAGTTCGAGACCAGCCTGAGATCCTTGGTGACAGCTTCCGGCAGCTCCAGGTGTCCCCCTGGGCATCATGTGCTTTGGCCCTGCCAGCACCGAGGATCACTAGTGATGACTTCCTGCCATCTCCTAACTTCTAGAACTTTCCTGGCCTTTCCTCTCCCAGCCCTTCCAATGCTTCTCTTTGTACTCGAAATACCTAGAGTCGGCTTCTGTCTTCTTGATTGAATCCTGACTGCTACAAACAATACCTTTGCATATCCTTGCACATGCCAGGAACACATGCCAGTCTATCTGTAGTACAAATTGCTAGAAGTCAAATTTCCAGCTCAGTTTCAAGGTTGATGGTGTATTAGTTTGCTAGGGCTGCCATAACAGAGAACCACAGACTGGGTGGCTTAAACAACAGAAAATTTATTTCCTCACAGTCTGAGGCTGAAATCTGAGATTAAGATGTTGGCAGAGTTAGTTTCGCTCTATGCGTGTATGTGTCCAAATTTCGTCTTCTTATATAAACGTCTGTCATATTGGATTAGGACCCCACCCTAACAGTCTCATTTTTACTTAATTCCCTCTTAAAGACCCTGTCTCCAAATACAGTCACATTCTGAGGTACTGGAGGTTAGCGCTTCAGCTTGTGAATTTTGGGGAGACGCAACTCAGTCCATAACAGATAACTAGCTATTCCCAACTCACCCTCCCTGGAAATTGTCCCAAACAGCAGGTACATGAAATGTGTCAGCAAACCTGGTGATCATCACCAATCTAATAGGTAAGAAAATGCACACAGTGTTGTTTTAATTTGCATTTCTCCTACTCTTAGTGACGTTAACATCTTTTCATGTGTTTGAGTCATTCATATTTCCTTTCTTGAAAAAGATTTGTTCAAAACGATTCTCCAGGTGACCTTAAACCACCCTGGTTCTCTCATCTTTCTTGCTTGTAGTTCTGAAAAATAACTGTAGAATGCGCTAGAAATGCAACATCTTGAGATAAGAGGGAGATGGCCAGAATTGCTCAGGCTCTGTTCCAGTTCACCCTTAGAAACAGGGTGTCTTGGCCAGGCGCAGTGGCTCACGCCTGTAATCCCAGCACTTTGGGAGGCCAAAGCAGGCAGATAACCTGAGGTCAGGAGTTCGAGACCAGCCTGGCCAACATGGTGAAAACCTGTCTCTACCAAAAATACAAAAAATTAGCCAGGCATGGGGGTGGGCACCTGTAATCCCAGCTACTCAGGAGGCTGAGGCAGGAGAATTGCTTAAACCTGGGAGGCAGAGGTTGCGGTGAGCCAAGATCGCACCACTACACTCCAGCCTGGGCAACAAGAGTGAGACTCCGTCTCAAAAAAAAAAGAAAAGAAAGAAAGAAACAGGGTGTCCTTCAACACTGCAGCTCAGCCACTTACAGAGCATAAAGCTCAGAGCAGGCTGCTTCTCAGGGTTCAGCCACGGTGCAGGTGGGACGCATGCAGTCAAATTCCATCAGCCCAGCTGGTCTGAGCCTGGGGAACTGGCTCTGAATGAATCCTAGGCCTCTGTTGCCCTTGCTGCCGATCTGTGATAAACCCTTATCATGTAACTGGGTGCATGTGAGTGTGCTCCATCTCACCAGATGCAGACACGTTGGTAAGCAGTGCACGGTGAGCCTGCTTCACGGTTGGTTCATATCCTTTGTCTATTTTTCTATTGGTTTATTTGTCTTTGTCTTCTTTTCTATTTGCTACACCTACTAAAATGGGATTGACTTTTTCTTATTGATTTGTAGGAGGGCTTCATTAAAGACGTTTATCTGATACGCATTGAAAATATTTTTCCATTTGTCGTCTATCTTTTGACTTTGTTCATAATTTTTCTAGGATACAGTGATATTTTAATGTAAAATTTCCATCTTTTCCTTAATGGCTTCTAGGTACTATGTCATTTTTCTGAGAAAGTTCTCTCCTACCCAAAGAGCACTGAAAATTAAAAAATTAAAAATAAGCCTGGACGCAATGGCTCACACCTGTAATCCCAGCACTTTGGGAGGCTAAGACAGGTGGGTCACGAGGTCAGGAGTTTGAGACCAGCCTGGCCAACATGGTGAAACCCTGTCTCTACTAAAAATACAAAAATTAGCCAGGCCTGGTGGTGCACACCTGTAATCCCAGCTCCTAGGGAGCCTGAGGCAGGAGAATTGCTTGATCCTGGGAGGCGGAGGTTGCAGTGAGCCAAGATCATGCCATTGCACTCCAGCTCTGGGCAACAGAGCAAGAGTCTGTCTCGGAAAATAAATAAATAAATAAATAAATAAAAATTAAATTAAAAAAGCTCTTTCCAACTTTGAGTTATAAATTTTCCATATTTTCTTCTAGTGCTCTCATATTTCACTTTTTATGTTAACATATTTGATCCACCTGAAATTTATTTATTTATTTATGTTTTGAGACAGAGTCTCGCTCTGTCACCCAGGCTGGAGTGCAGTGGTGCCATCTCGGCTCACTGCAACCTTCGCCTCCCAGGTTCAAGCGATTTTCCTGCCTCGGCCTCCTAAGTAGCTGGGATTACAGGCACGTGGCCACCACGCCCAGCTAATTTTTGTATTTTCAGTAGAGATGGGGTTTCACCATGCTGGCCAGGCTGGTCTCAAAGTCCTGACCTTATGTGATCCACCCCCCAAAGTGCTGGGATTGCAGGCCTGAGCCACCACGCCTAGCTCCATGGCCTTTCAAATGGGCTCAAGTCTTTCACATGTTGAAAACAAACAAAAATGAGAAACTCCTTCAACCCCATGAACCTCTTCAGCTGTGAACGCTCATCCCACAGCCACATTCCCTGAGAGAATTGTAGTCTCTGCATTCTCTGCAGTCCTGTTCCCCAGTTACTCTTCAAGGCCCTGCACCCCACTCATCTAGAGTCAGAAGGAGTGAAGAGCTCTTGGTTTTGCTTGGTGTCTGGTCTGTCCTCCCAGCTCTGAACGACCACATCCTCCGCCAACATCAAGCAGGACTTCAGCTGGACAGGATTTGGCTCATGACAGCCGTTTTCCCATGGTTCCCAGAAGGGGAGCCAAAGTGTAGGAGGTCTCAGAGGTGGCAGCCTTCAGTCTCCTGCAAGAGGGAGTGAGAGGAGCCACTGGTCTTCTCTTCTGCAAGTGACCAGTCAGGAGTCCGAGTCCCCCTACAGATGCTGCACAAAGCGACAGAGCTTGCTCCAAAAGCCTGAACATCACTGGGGTCTGGGGCTGTAAGCGGGGACCGAGGGGCTCATGAGAGGGCAGCGTGTCTTCCTGCCCATCCTCAAGCCAGGCCCTAGAGCCAGCCACCTGCCTCAGCAATTTCCCCATTGCCAGTTCCAGGCCAGGTGAGACTTGTAAGATCACTCACAAAGCAGGATGTTCAGTCAGAGCTGAGGGGCACCAGCTTGAGGGGCAGGAGGCTAAAGTCAGGAGTTGTGTACTAAGGAATTCACACCCTCCCTCTCCCCAGAGAGATCTGGCCATTGTCCCTTTGTCCTGGCTCCTGGAAGACCACACCTGATGGTTTACCCTAACCCCTAATGAGGTCACTCATGACGGGCCCCTTAGGGCAAGAGATGTCAGAGCAACCCCCAGAGCGAGGAAACAAGCTAGAGACCCAGTTCAGCTTCACAGGTGATGATTCCATCGCTCCTGCCCACAGAGGGAAACTGCAATACAAACTCTGACATTAAAGCCCAGGGAAGCTTCCGTAGTTGGAGGTACTCTGTGAATTGTCACACATCACAGCAAGGAGGAGGTGATGCCACACACGTGGCCACCAGCTCCTCATCAGCACCCTCCCTGGACTCTGCCCTGTGTCTCTTCCTTTGGGTGGTTCTAGTTAGCATCATTTCCCGATCATAAACATGGGGGCCATGGTGCTGTGCTTAAGGAAGCACCAGCAACTGGAGGTGAACCCAGACAGGAAGAATCCAGCCCCAGCCTTGTCCTGCCGTCTGAGGAGGACACCAGGAAGTCCTCACCTCCCAGGACCTGAAGCAGAAGGGCGCTTGGTATGGTGACATGGGCGGGATGGTGCCACGGGGATGACCAGCCCACCTTTGTGATCAACCTAAGTAGATTAATTTCATTTTCTGGGAGGGTATAGTGGATAGAGGGCACAGATAGGCAGCCCAAGTATCACCCCAGATCCAAAAACTCAGGGGTTCTGTTTGCTTTTTTAAATAAAAAGAGATGGGGGTAAGTTTGTTCAGACGTGAGGAGCACTTAAAATCACAGGTAGAATAATTGGAGAACAGAATTGTCTGAGTTTAGTACAAGGAGAGGGAGGGGCCTCAGAGCCACTGGGGCCAAATCCCGGCTGGCCGTTGCAAACACGCTTCCTCAACACCTGTAGGCAGCCATGGTTTTTTTGGATGGATCTAGCTTGGGACAACCACAGCTTGAAGAAGAACTAGGGGTACAGTGTCTTCAGCTGGGGAGCAGAGCCCACAGGCCTGCTGAGCCCCCAGCCTCCAGTTCCCCGGCCAGGCCTTCCAGTTTCACTGCTTCCTCAGAGCCTGTGGGAACACTGCTGCCTCCAGCCTTTGCATTATCCTCTGTTAACCTGCAGGTGGTCTTAAGCTGGGGTCCCCGAATGCCCACAGGGTCCACAGAGAGCATTCAGGGGACTCATATGCTTGGATGGGAATAAATCGACATCTTTGTTTTCACCAACCCTTAACTTTTCTTCAAAATGTGTTAAGGTAGGCAAAAACCACAATAGTATTAGCAGTTCTGTGACGTTGTCACTATATCAGAGTGCAACCAGAGGAACACAGCCAGCAGGAGGTGCGGCCCATGCTCCTGATTCGTGGTGGTTGTGTTCTATAAAATCACCACAAACCCTGGATTAGCAAATATTGAAACTTTGCTCCTAGAAGTACAGGGTTAGGTTCCTGTGAGGGTCTGGTCACAATATTTTCTTTTTTCTTTCTTTTTTTTTGAGACCAAGTCTCACTCTATTGCCCAGGCTGGAGTGCAGTGGTGCGTGGTGCCTTCTCAGCTCACTGCAACCTCCACTGCCTGGATTCAAGTGATTCTTGTGCCTCAGCCTCCCAAGTAGCTGAGATTACAGGTGTGTGCCACCATGCCAGGCTAATTTTTTTTTTATTTTTAGTGGAGATGGGGTTTCACCATGTTGACCAGGCTGGTCTCCAACTCCTGGCCTCAAGTGATCTGCTCACCTCGGCCTCCCAAAGTGCTGGGATTACAGGCATGAGCCGCCGTGCCCGGCCTAGTCACAATATTTTCATCAGTTGACCAACACATAACCTTTTCTCATGTTTGTTCTGTTTAAAGGCACCTAAGTTAATATGCAGTTGATTCATTAATTTTTTTTTTTTTTTTTTAGATGCAGTTTTACTCTTGTTGCCCAGGTTGGAGTACAATGACACAATCTCAGCTCACTGCAACCTCTGCCTCCCAGGTTCAAGCCATTCTCCTGCCTCAGCCTACCGAGTAGCTGGGATTACTCGTGCCACCATGCCCAGCTAAGTTTTTGTAGTTTTTAGTAGAGATGGGGTTTCACCATGTTGGCCAGGCTGGTCTAAATCCTCACCTCAGGTGATCCTCCCACCTCGGCCTCCTAAAATGCTAGAATTACAGGCGTGAGTCACCACGCCCAGCCTGATTCATTAATATTGAACTCACGGCACCATAGCTCACACCTGAATGAAGCTTCTCTAGCACACGGATTTTCTCCCCATAGCACATCACAGCTTTCTTGCTCTCAGGAGCACCAGAAAGCTCATCAGCAGTTCACTTGGGGGCCACATGAAACAGGAAAACCAGCAACAAAAAGCACAAAATACAAAATAAGTAGCACTAAATAGACCACCAAAAGGACACGTGTTTACAGTGTGAGAACTGAAACAAGAAGGCAGGCTCGGCCAGGCATAGTGGCTCACATCTGTAACCCCAGCACTTTGGGAGGCCAAGGCAGGTGGATCACGAGGTCAGGAGTTCCAAACCAGCCTGGCCAAGATGGTGAAACTTGGTCTCTACTAAAAATACAAAAATTAGCTGGGCGTGGTGGCATATGCCTATAATCCCAGCTACTCAGGAGGCTGAGGCAGGAGAATCGCTTGAGCCAGGGAGGCGGAGGTTGCAGTGAGTCGAGATCCCGCCATTGCACTCTAGCCTGAGCAACAGAGCGAGACTCCATCTCAAAAAAAAAAAAAAAAAAAAAAAAGAATGGCATGGACACACATGGAGTAGTTTTAAGGAGCGGAGAGTTTAACAGGCAAGAAGGAAGGGAGAGGACAGAAGGAAAAAGCTCCCCCATATAGAGACAGAGGGAGGGGAGCTCCAAAGTCCAAAGAGGGAAGCCCAAGTGCGGTGGATACCAGCCGGGTATATGTAGAGGCTGGAGGAGGCAGTGTTTGATTTGCATAGGACTCAGGGGATTGGTTTGACCAGGCGTGTCATTCACGCAGCCCGTGAAAAAGCTGGCCCTCCCACCCTAGCCTTTTAGTATGCAAATGCAGGGTGCCATGCTGTTCTACACACATGGGGATATGTGGGGGTACCCATGTTGCCAGGAACATGTGGGGCAAGGGCAAGAAGGTCACAGGAATCGCCATGTTTGGGTGGACCCAGTTTCTAATGGCCTTCATTTGCACATCAAAGGTTGCCGGCCTGGATCTAAGAGCTGCTTTAAAAACGAAAACTTCCCAGGGACCCCTTTTCCTCTCTTATCTGCCTGCAATAATTTCTTAACAACTCCTACAACACTGTCATACCACATTACAGTTGTAGAAATGAAGAAAGAGACATATGATAAATATGTATTATCCAGTTTCATTTTTGGCAATGAACATGACAGTCCACAAAAGTCACCATATTTTTTATGCTGAAAAATTATTGTGAATGGAAGAATGAAACCAGCAAAACAAAAAGGATCCCTTCTGAAGATGCATTTAAAGATGCAGGGGTTTTTTGTGTAAGGAAAGCTCAATTCAAAAAGAGCTGGGGCCAGGTGTGGGGGCTCATGCCTGTAATCACAACATTCTGGGGTGCCAAGGTGGGAGGATCGCTTGAGGCCAGGAGTTCAAGACCAACCTGGGCAACATAGCAAGACCTTATCTCTTTAAAAGAGAGAGAGAGCTGGAGGACTTTATTTTTGTCAAACGCGTCCATGTGAAGTGCCCACCAGACAGGCTTTGTGTGAGCAATAAAGCTTTTTAATCACCGGGGTGCAGGCAGACTGAGTCCAGAAAAGGAGTCAGCGAAGGGAGATAGGAGAGGGGCAGCTTTATAGGGTTTGGGTAGGCAGTGGAAAGTTACAGTTAAAGGTGGTTATCTATTGTTAGCAGGGGAGGGGGTCACAAGGTGCATGGTGGAGAGATCATGGGACTCATTGTCCAGGAGAAGAATGTCACGGGGTCGATTGATCAGTTGGGGCAGGACAGGAACAAGTCATAATGGTAGAATGTCATAAGGTGGGTTAATTAGTTAAGGCAGGAACTGGCTATTTCACTTCTTTGTGGTTTTTCGTCTGCTCCAGACTTCCTGGCTCCCGCAGGCCATCTGGACGTATATGTACAGGTCACAGCAGTTATAATGGCTAAGTGTCAGGCCTCTGATAAGCCATCATATCCCATGTGACCTGCACGTGTACATCCAGATGGTCTGAAGCAACTAAGATCCACAAAAGATGACATTCCACCATTGTGATCTGTTCCTGCCCCACCCTAACTGATCAATTGACCCTATGACAATACACCCTCCCCACCCTTGCAATAATGTACTTTGTGATATTCCCCCACCCTTAATAAGGTACTTTGTGATATTCTCTCGCACTTGAGAATGTACTTTGTGAGATCCACTCTCTGCCCACAAAAAAACTGCTCCTAACTCCACCACCTATCCCAAACCTATAAAAACTAATGATAATCCCATCACTCTTTACTGACTCCTTTTTCAGACTCAGTCCGCCTGCACCCAGGTGAAATAAACAGCCTTGGTGCTCACACAAAGCCTGTTGGTGGACTCTCTTCACATGGCCACACGTGACATTTGGTGCCGAAATCCAGGACAGGGAGACTTCTTCGGCAGACCAGTCCCCTGTCCTCACCCTCACTCCGTGAGGAGATCCACTTCCACCTCAGGTCCTCAGACCAACCGGCCCAAGGAACATGTTATTAATTTTAAATTGGGTAAGCAGCCTCTTTTTACTCTCTTCTCCAACCTCTCTCACTATCACTCAACATCCTTCTCCTTTCAATTTTGGCAACACCCTTCAATCTCTCCCTTCCCTTAATTTTAGTTCCTTTCCCTTTCTGGTAGAAACAGAGGAGATGCATTTTATCTGTGAACCCAAAACTCTGGCTCTGGTCACGGACTCAGGAAGACAGTCTTCCCTTGGTGTTTAATCATTGCGGGGATGCCTGCCTGATTATTCACCCACATTTCAGAGATGTCTGATCACCTCGGGGATGCCTGCCTTGATCCTTCACCTTGGTGGCAAGCACCACCTCCCCAGGGTGGCAAGTACCCCCCACCCCTTCTCTCCGTGTCTCTACCCTCTCTTTTCTCTGGGTTTGCCTCCTTCAGTATAGGCAAACTTCCACCCTCCATTCCTCCTCCTTCTCCCTTAGCCTGTGTTCTCAAGAATTTAAAACCTCTTCAACTCACACCTGACCTAAAACCTAAATGCTTTATTTTCTTTTTTTTTTTTTTTTTTTTTTTTTTTTTTTGAGATGGAATCTCGCTCTCTCGCCCAGGCTGGAGTGCAGTGGCCGGATCCCAGCTCACTGCCTCCCGGGTTTACACCATTCTCCTGCCTCAGCCTCCCGAGTAGCTGGGACTATGGGTGCCTGCCACCTCACCTGGCTAGTTTTTTGTATTTTTTTAGTAGAGACGGGGTTTCACCATGTTAGCCAGGATGGTCTCAATCTCCTGACCTTGTGATCCACCCGTCTTGGCCTCCCAAAGTGCTGGGATTACAGGCTTGAGCCACCATGCCCAGCCAATGCCTTGTTTTCTTCTGCAATACTGCCAGGCCCCAATACAAACTCGACAATGGTTCCAAATAGCCAGAAAATGGCACTTTCAATTTCTCCATCCTACAAGATCTAGATAATTCTTGTCATAAAATGGGCAAATGGTCTGAGATGCCTGACGTCCAGGCATTCTTTTACACATTGGTCCCTTCCTAATCTCTGCTTCTGATGCAACTCATCCCAAATCTTTCTTCTTTCCTCCTGTCTGTTACTTCAGTCTCCACCCCAACCTCTAAGTCCTTTAAATCCTCTTTTCTACAGACGCATCTGACCTCTCCCCTCCTCCCCAGGCTGCTCCTCGCCAGGCCAAGCCAGGTCCCAATTCTTCCTCAGCCTCTGCTCCCCAATACTATAATCCTTCTATCACCTGCTGTCCTCACATCCGGTCTGGCTTACAGTTTCATTCCATGACTAGCTCTGCTCCATCTGCCCAACAATTTCCTCTTAAAGAGGTGGCTGGAGCTGAAGCCATAGTCAAGGTTAATACTCCTTTTTCTTTATCCGACCTCTCCCAGATCAGTTAGCATTTAGGCTCTTTTTCATCAAATGTAAAAACCCAGCCCAGTTCATGGCCCATTTGGCAACAACCCTTAGATGCTTTACTGCCCTAGACCCAGAGGGGCCAGAAGGCAGTCTTATTCTCAATATGCATTTTGAGAATAAGCAGATTGGGTACAATTCACTCCTGACATTTGAAAAAGCTCCAAAAATTAGATTCCAGCCCTCAAATCCCACAACAGGACTTAATTAACCTCACCTTCAAGGTGTACAATAATAGAGAAGAGTTGCAGTTACTTGCCTCTGCTGTGAGAGAAACCCCAGCCACATCTCCAGCACACAAGAACTTCAATCGCCTAAACCGCAGCGGCCAGGCACTCCTCCAGGGCCTCTTCCCTCAGGATCTTGCTTCAAGTGCTGGAAATCTGTCCACTGGGCCAAGGAATGTCAGCAGCCTGGGATTCCTCCTAAGCTGTGTCCCATCTGTGCAGGATCCCACTGGAAATGGGACTGTCCAACTCACCCAGCAGCCACTCCCAGAGGCCCTAGAACTCTAGCCCAAAGCTCTCTGACTGACTCCTTCCCCGATCTTCTCGGCTTAGCAGCTGAAGACTGATGCTGCCTGATTGCCTTGGAAGCCTCTTGGACCATCACAGACTCTTTGAGTAACTCTTACAGTGGAAGGTAAGTCCGTCTCCTTCTTAATCAATACAGAGACTACCCACTCCACATTACCTTCTTTTCAAGGAACTGTTTCCTTTGCCTCCGTAACTGTTGTGGGTATTGACGGCCAAGCTTCACAACCCTTTAAAACTCCCCTACTCTGGTGCCAACTTGGACAACATTCTTTTATGCACTCTTTTTTAGTTATCCCCACCTGTCCAGCTCCCTTATTAGGTCAAGACATTTTAACCAAATAATCTGCTTCCTTGACTATTCCTGGGCTACAGTCACACCTCATTGCCACCCTTTTCCCCAGTTCAAAGCCTTCTTCACATCCTCTCCTTGTATCTCCCAACCTTAATCCACAAGTATGGGACACCTCTACTCCCTCCTTGGTGACCAATTGTGTATCCCTTACCATCCCATTAAAACCCAATCACCCTTACCGCGCTCAGCGCCAATATCCCATCCCACAGCACACTTTAAAAGGATTAAAGCCTGTTATCTCTCGCCTGTTACAGCATGGTCTTTTAAAGCCTATAAATTCTCCTTACAATTCCCCCATCCTACCTGTCCAAAAACCAGACAAGTCTTACAGGCCGGTCCAAGATCTTCGCCTTATCAACTAAATTGTCTTGCCTATCCACCCTGTGATGCCAAACCCATATACTCTCCTATCCTCAATACCTCCCTCCACAACCCATTATTCTGTTCTGGATCTCAAACATGCTTTCTTTATTATTCCTTTACGCCCTTCATCCCAGCTTCTGTTCGCTTTCACTTGGACTGACCCTGACACCCATCAGTCTCAGCAACTTACCTGGGCTGTACTGCCACAAGGCTTCAGGGACAGGCCCCATTACTTCAGTCAAGCCCTTTATCATGATTTGTTTTCTTTTTGTCCATCTGTTTCTCACCTTATTCAATATTTTGATGACCTTCTACTTTATAGCCCTCCTACAAATCTTCCCAACAGGACACCCTCCTGCTCCTCCGACATCCATTCTTAAAAGGATATCACGTATCCCCGTCCAAAGCCCAAATTTCTTCCTCGTCCATTACCTATCTTGGCATAATTCTTCACAAAAACACCCATGCTCTCCCTGCTGATCGTGTCTGGCTAATCTCCCAAACCCCAACCCCTTCTACAAAACAAGAACTCCTTTCCTTCCTAGGCACAGTTAGGTACTTTCGCCTTTGGATACCTGATTTTGCCATCCTGACTAAACCATTATATAAACTCACAAAAGGAAACCTAGCTGACCCTATAAATCCTAAATCCTTTCCCCACTCCCCTTTCCATTCCTTAAAAAACAGCCCTGGCCGGGCGTGGTACTCACACCTGTAATCCCAGCACTTTGGGAGGCTCAGGCAGGTGGATCATGAGGTCAGGAGTTCAAGACCAGCCTGGCCAAGATGGTGAAACCCTGTCTCTACTAAAAATACAAAAATTAGCCAGACATGGTGGTGCACGCCTGTAGTCCCAGCTACTTGGGAAGCTGAGGCAGGAGAATTGCTTGAACCTGGGAGGTAGAGGCTGCAGTGAGCCAAGATCAAGCCACTGCACTGTACTCCAGCCCGGGCGACAAGAGTGAAACTCTGTCTCAAAAACAAAACAAAACAAAAAAAAACCAGCCCTAAAACTGCTCTCACCCTAGCTCTCCCTAACTCATCCCAACCCTTTTCATTACACACAGCCGAAGTACAGGGCTGTACGGTGAGAATTCTTACACAAGAGACAGAAAGGCCCTGTGGTCTTTCTGTCCAAGCAACTTGACCCTACTGTTTTAGTCTAGCCCTCATGTCTGTGTGCAGTGGCTGCCGCTGCTTTAATACTTTTAGAGGCCCTCAAAATCACAACCTCTGCTCCACTTACTCTCTACAGTTCCCATAACTTTCAAAATCTATTTTCCTCCTCACACATGATGCTTATACTTTCTGCCCCCCAGCTCCTTCAACTGTATTCACTATTTGTTGAGTCTCCCACAATTACCATTGTTCCTGGCCTGGACTTCAATCTGGCCTCCCACATTATTCCTGATACCACACCTGACCCCCATGACTGTATCTCTCTGATCCACATGACATTGACTTCATTTCCCCATATTTCCTTCTTTCCTGTTCCTCACCCTGATCACACTTGGTTTATTGATGGCAGTTCCACCAGGCCTAATCACCACTCACCAGCAAAGGCAGGCTGTGCTATAGTATCTCCCACATCTATCATTAAGGCTGCCACTCTGCCCCCCTCCACTACCTCTCAGCAAGCTGAACTCATTGCCTTAACTTGGGCCCTCACTCTTGCAATGGGACTGTGTGTCAATATTTATACTGACTCTAAATATGCCTTCCATATCTGCACCACCATGCTGTTATATGGGCAAAAAGAGGTTTCTTCACTATGCAAGGGTCCTCCATCATTAATGCCTCTTTAATAAAGACTCTTCTCAAGTCTGCTTTACTTCCAAAGGAAGCTGGAGTCATTCACTGCAAGGGCCATCAAAAGGCATCAGATCCCATCGCTCAGGGCAATGCTTATGCTGATAAGGTAGCTAAAGAAGCAGCTAGAGTTCCAACTTCTGTCCCACATGGTCAGTTTTTCTCCTTCTCATCAGTCACTCCCATCTACTCTCCCACTGAAACTTCCACCTATCAATCTCTTCCCACACAAGGCAAATGGCTCTTGGACCGAGGGAAAGATCTTTCAGCCTCACAGGCCCATTCTATTCTGTCATCATTTCATAACCTCTTCCATATAGGTTACAAGCTGCTAGCCTGCCTCTTAGAACCTCTCATTTCCTTTCCATCATGGAAATCTATCCTCAAGGAAATCACTTCTCAGTGTTCCATCTGCTATTCTACTACTACTCAGGAATTGTTCAGGCCTCCTCCCTTCCCTACACATCAAGCTCAAGGATTTGAGCAGTAATAACCCATATGAACCTAGTACATCCCTTCATTCTATTAGGTCTATTCACCCTTACCCTACTTTTTGTAACAGGGCTTTATGCAGTCACCCCCACTACTTGGACTGTGCCCTCAAAATCTGTCATCCCTACTATATTCTGTCTAGTCATACGCCTATTCACCATTCTCAACTACTTGTAAATGCCCTGCCCCTGTTTACACTGCTGGTTTACACTTTTCCTCCAAACCATTGTAGCGGATATCTCCTGGTACTATCCCCAATCCACCACTCTTGGCTCCCTTTTGGAGTGGATAGATGATCTTTGCTGACAGGGCACCCTCCAATACTTTCACCCTGATGAAGTCCTATTCTTTACTTTTATATTCACTCTTATTCTCCCCCCCCAACACCCCCCACTGCTATCTCAACCACACTATCAATCTCACTCACTCTCTCCTAGCCGTTTCTAATCCTTCTTTAGCAAACAATTGCTGACTTTGTATTTCTCTTTCCTCCAAAATTGCCAAGGCCTCGACTTACTCACTGTCAAAAAAAAAAAAAAGAGAGGGGGACTCTGTATATTTTTTAATGAAGAGTGTTGTTTTTACCTAAATCAATCTGGCCTAGTATATGAGAGCATAAAAAAACTCAAGGATAGAGCCCAAAAACTCTCCAACCAAGCAAATAATTATGCCAAACCCCCTTGGGCACTCTCTAATTGGATGTCTTGGGACCTCCCAATTCTTAGTCCTTTAATACCTGTTTTTCTTCTTCTCTTATTCGGACCTTGTGTCTTCTGGTTAGTTTCTCAATTCATACAAAACTGCATCCAGGCCATCACCAATCATTCTATACAACAAATGCTCTAACAAGCCCACAAAATCACCCCTCGCCCCAAAATCGTTCATCAGTTTAATCTCTCCCACTGTAGGTTCCCACGCCGCTCCTAATCCTGCTTGAAGCAGCCCTGAGAAACATCGCCCATTATCTCTCCATACCACCGCCAAAAATTTTTGCCACCCCAACAGTTCACCACCATTTTGTTTTGTTTTTTTTTATTAATATAAGAAGACAGGAATGTCAGGCCTCTGAGCCCAAGCTAAGCCATCATATCCTCTGTGACCTGCACATATACATCCAAATGGTCTGAAGCAACTGAAGATCCACAAAAGATGACATTCCACCATTGTGATCTGTTCCTGCCCCACCCTAACTGATCAATTGACCTTATGACAATACACCCTC
Source organism: Papio anubis (assembly GCF_008728515.1). NCBI lineage: Eukaryota > Metazoa > Chordata > Mammalia > Primates > Cercopithecidae > Papio > Papio anubis. The sequence continues at coordinate 115,200,569 of NC_044985.1, forward strand.
CCCGCCCTTGCGATAATGTGCTTTGTGATATTCCCCCACCCTTAAGAAGGTGCTTTGTGATATTCTCCCCCCTCTTGAGAATGTACTTTGTGAGATCCAGCCCCTGCCCACAAAAAAATTGCTCCTAACTCCACCGCCTATCCCAAATCTATAAGAACTAATGAAAATCCCACCACCCTTTGCTGACTCCTTTTTCAGATTCAGCCCACCCAGGCTGAATCTGTACCCAGGTAAAATAAACAGCCTTATTGCTCACACAAAGCCTGTTGGTGGACTCTCTTCACGTGGACATGCGTGACACTGAGCTTTGGCTCAGAGGCCTGACATTCCTGTCTTTTTATTTATAAAATATACAGTTATAAGAAAAGATAAAGAAAATGTAAGTTTCTTCTGGGATTATTGGCATAGGGGCGATGTTTCTCAGGACTGCTTCAAGTGTTACCAGGACTGCACGAACGCCTTAAAGAAAATGTAAGGGTAGAGGGCAGCATAAGAACGGGAATGAGGTTAAAAGTGAGTATAAAAGTAAAGAATAGGACTTCATCAGGATGAAAGTATTGGAGTGTGCCCTGCCAGCAAAGACCATCTATCCACTCCAAGAGGGAGTCAAGAGTGGCTCCAAACTCCAAAGGAAATCTCCAAACTGCTTTCCACAGTGGCTGAACTTTCATTCCCACCAACAGCATATAAGTATTATCTTTTCTCTGCAGCCTTGACAGCATCTGTTGTTTTTTGACTTTTTAGGAATAACCGTTTTGACTGGTGTGAGATGGAATCTCATTGTGGTTTGTTTTTGTTTTTGTTTTGAGAGCGTCTCTCTTTGTTGTCCAGGCTGGAGTGCAGTGGTGCCATCTCAGCTCACTGCAACCTCCGCCTCCCAGGTTCAAGTGATTGTCATGCCTCAGCCTCCCGTGTAGCTGGGATTACAGGTGTGCACCACCACACCTGGCTAATTTTGTATTTTTAGTAGAGATGGCGTTTCACCATGTTGGCCAGGCTGGTCTCAAACTCCTGACCTCAAGTGATCCACCCACCTCGGCCTCCCAAAGTGCTGGGATTACAGGTGCGACCCACTGTGCCTGGCGCAGCCCCTGATTGTGGTTTTGATGTGCATTTCTCTGATGATTAGTGATGTTGAGAATTTCTTCATGTTTTTTGGCCACTCTTGTCTTATTTTATTTATTTATTTATTTATTTATTTATTTGAGACAGAGTTATGCTCTTGTTGCTTAGGTTGGAGTGCAATGGCGTGGTCTCGGCTCACCAAAACCTCTGCCTCCCAGGTTCAAGCAATTCTCCTGCCTCAGCCTCCCAAGTAGCTGGGATTACAGGCATGTGCCACCACAACTGGCTAATTTTTGTATTTTTAGTAGAGATGGGTTTCTCCATGTTGCTCAGGCTGGTCTCGAACTCCCAACCTCAGGTGATTCACTGCCTCGGCCTCCCAAAGTGCTTGGATTACAGGCATGAGCCTCTGCGCCAGCCACTCTTGTCTTATTTTGAGAAGTGTCTGTTCAAGTATTTGCCTACTTTTTAATAGAGTTATTTATTTTTCGTTTGTTGAATTAAGTTCCTTATAGATTCCAGATATTAGACCTTTGTTGAGTGCATGGTTTGCAAATATTTTCTCCCATTCTGTATGTTGTCTGTTTACTGACAACCACTTTTCTGATTTCTGTGACCAGTGATTGTTAATTCTAGCTTCTGTCACTCTACATAAGATTTTTGAGTAATCCGTGTTGTTGGGTGAATAAGTAGGTTTTTAAAAATTGTTAAGTAGGCTGGGTGCAGGGGCTCATGCCTGTAATTCCAGCACTTTGGAAGGCCAAAGTGGGAGGATCGCTTGAGCACCAGGAGTTTGAAACTAGCCTGGGCAACATAGGGAGACTCTGTCTCTAAAAAAATTTTTTAAATAGCCGGGTGTGGTGGCATGCACCTGTGTTTCCGACTACTTGGGAGGCTGAGGTGGGAGTATTGCTTGAGCCCAGGAGGCAGATGCTGCAGTGAGCTGATATCACACCACTGCACTCCAGCCTTGGCAACAGAGGGAGACCCTGTCTCAAAAAAAAAAAAAAGTGCTAGGTGGTATTCCATTGCCTTAATACTTAATCTACTACAGCTTGTTTATCCATTCTCCTCTTGATGGACATTTGAGTTCTTTCCAGTTTTGGGCTATTATGAATAAAGCTGCTACAAACATTGTTATACAAGTCTTTTTGTGGACATATGTTTTCATTTCTCTTGAGAAAATAAGAGTGGAATTGAGTCATAAGAGTAGGTATACATTTAACTTTATGCTCTTATAAACTGTCAGAGTTGGTGTGTGTTTAACTTTATAACAAATAGTCAAACACTTTTCCAAAATGGCTGTGCTGCTACAGTAGGTGGCTGGTCAGGTATGAGCAGGCCAGGAGAAGGCTCCCCCCACACACACTAGGAGTGTTGGGCGACCATCAGGTGATGGTCAGGTGGTTGTTAACTGTGTCTCTAAAGTAATAATTGATCACAGCCAGTGCAGGGAAAGGCAGGCTCTTAATAGATAGAAAACACCTGAAATTGGTGGTCGGCAGCTTTCCAATAAGATCCGAGGAGTGGGGAGAAATAACTCAAGGCCCCGGAAGTATATGCCAATGTGCAAAACGCCAAGTCAAGAGGTCAAGCTGTGCACGAGGTCTCTCGAGTCGCCCGCTTGGCCCTCTTCCAAGTGAACTTTCCTTCCTTTCCTTACTGCTCTAAAGCTTTTTAATAACTTTCACTCCTGTTCTAAAACCTGCCTTGATCTCTCTCCTTATGCCTTACGGCCCTCAGTCGAATTCTTTCTTCTGAGGAGGCAAGAATGGAGGTTGCCGCAGACTCATACAGGTAACTACCACCACTAACTGCCATTTTTTATTCTAACAGTAACATATGAGAGTTCTCGTTGTTTACACCCTTGTCAACATTCGGCATTATCAGTGTTGTTGATTTGAGCTATTTGGTGGGTGCATATTGGTATCTCATTGTGGCTTTAATTTGTATTTCTCTGGTGACTAATGATGTTGAATGCCTTTTTTTCTTTTTTGAGACGGAGTCTCACTCTGTCACTGAGGCTGGAGTGCAGTGGCACCATCTCGGCTCCCTGCAACCTCCACCTTCTTTTTTTTTTTTTTTTTGAGACAGTCTGTCTGTCGCCAGGCTGGAGTGCAGTGACGGATCTCCAGCTCACTGCAAGCTCCGCCTCCCGGAGTTTACACCATTCTCCTGCCTCAGCCTCCAGTAGCAGGTTTGCAGCCATGCCTTTAGCTAGTTTTTGTAGTATTTTTAGTAGAGGCGGGGTTTCACCGTGTTAGCCAGGATGGTCTCAATCTCTGACCTCGTGATCCACCCATGGCTGCAAGTGCTGGGATTACAGGCTTGAAGACCCACTCGCCCGACCCTCCACCTTCTTGGTTCAACAATTCCCCTGCCTCAGCCTCCCCAAGTAGCTGGGATTGCACGCCACCACGCCCGCTAATTGTTTGTGTGCACCTAGTACAGGCGGTTTCACCATGTTAGCCAGACCAGTCTCAAACTCCTGACCTCAGGCAATCTGCCCGCCTTGTCCTCCCAGAATGCTGGGATTACAGGCATGTGCCACCAAACCTGGCTTATTTTGTATTTTTAGTAGAGATGGGGTTTTACTGTGTTGGTCAGGCTGATCTCGAACTCCCAACCTCAGGTGATCTGCCCACCTAGGCCTCCCATTACAGGCATGAGCCACTGTGCCCAGTCTAATTTTTGTATTTTTAGTAGAGACAGGGTTTCACTATGTTGGCTGGGTTGGTCTCAAACTCCTGACCTCCTGTTCCATCTGCCTTGGCCTCCCAAAGTGCTGAGATTACAGGTGTGAGCCACTGCACCTGGCCTCTTTTTTAATTGATTAATTAATTGTTTAAAAAGAGATGAAGTCTTGCTCTGTTGTCCAAGCTGGTCTTGAACTCCTGGGCTCAAGCTATCCTCCTGCCTCAGCCTCCTCCCCAAGTACTGGGATTACAGGGGTGGGCCACTGTACCTGGCCTTCTGTGCTTTTTTTTTTTGCTGTCCAGATATCTTCTTTTGTAAAGTATCTGTTCAAGCCTTTAGTTCATTTTGTTATCGATTGTCTTTTTATTATGGATTTGTAATTCTTTATATATTATGATACAAATGCTTTGTCAAAAATAGGTATTGGGCCGGCCGAGGTGACTCATGCCTGTAATCCCAGCACTTTGGGAGGCTGAGGCAGGCAGATTACTTGAGGTCAGGAGTTTGAGACCAGCCTGGCCAACACAGTAAAACCCCATCTCTACTAAAAATACAAAAAATTAGCCAGGCGTGGTGGCACGCGCCTGTAACCCTGGCTACTGGGTAGGCTGAGGCAGGAGAATCGCTTGAACCCGGGAGGCGGAGGTTGTAGTGAGATCGTGCCACTGCACTCTGGCCTGAGAGAGAGAGTGAGACTCTCTCAAAAGAAAAAAAAAAGTATTGTATTGCATTGTAAAGATTTTCTCCCAACCTGTGGCTTGTCTCTTCATTTTCTCAACAGTGTCTTTTCATGAGCAGACATTTTAGTTCTGATGAGTCCAATTTATCTTTTTTGTCCCATTTATGGTTAATGCCTTTTGTATCTTCTCTAAGACATCTTTCCCTACCCTTAATCATAAAGATATTCTTCTTTGCTTCAAAAGCTTTATGATTTTAGGCTTTGTATTTATATCTATGACCTATCTCAAATTAATTTTTGGATATAATATGAAGTAAAAGACAAAGTTCTTTTTTTCCCTTTCTTTTTTTTTTTTTTTTTTTTTTTTTTGGTCTCCCTCTGTCTGTTTCCCAGGCTGGAGTGCAGTGGTGTGATCCTAGCTCACTGCAGCCTCAACTTCCTGGGCTCAAGCAGTCCTCCTGCCTCAGCTTCCTGAGTAGCTAGGACTTTAGGTGCATGCCACTATGCCCCACTAATTTTATTTTTTGTAGAGATGGGGTCTCCCTATGTTGCCCAGGCTGGTCTCAAACCCCTGGGCTCAAACCTAACAAAGTGCCAGGATTATAGGTGTGAGCCACTGCACTCAGCCCATATGAATATTCAGTTTTCAAAACATTGTTTGATGAAAACACTCTTTTCCCATTGAATACCTGGGTACGTTTATCAAAAATATATATATGAGGAATGATTTCTGGACTTTCTTTTTTTGTTTTTGTTTCTGTTTTTTTGAGGCTGCGTCTCATTCTATCACCCAGGCTGGAGCGCAGTGGCCGGATCTCAGCTCACTGAAAGCTCTGCCTCCCGGGTTCACGCCATTCTCCTGCCTCAGCCTCCAAGTAGCTGGGACTACAGGCGCCCGCCACCACGCCCGGCTAATTTTTTTTGTATTTTAGTGGAGATGGGTTTCACCGTGTTAGCCAGGATGGTCTCGATCTCCTGACCTCATGATCCGCCTGTCTCAGCCTCCCAAAGTGCTAGGATTACAGGCGTGAGCCACCGCGCCCGGCGATTTCTGGACTTTCTAGTCTGTGTCACTGATGTATATATTTTTCCTATAACAATACTACACTATTTATTATTATTGTAGCTTTATACTAAACTTTAAAATCATTTAGTATAAGTCCTCCAACTTTGTTTCTTTAACTTTTCAAGATTGTTTTGAGCCAGACACAGTGGCTCACACCTGTAATCCCAGCACTTTGGGAGGCCGAGGCAGGCAGATCACTTGAGCCCAGGAGTTTGAGACCAGCCGGGGCAACTTGGCAAAACCCTGTCTTTACAAAAAAAATACAAAAAGTAGCCAGGTGTGGTGGTGCGTGCTGCATTCCCAGCTACTTGGGAGGCTGAGGCAGAAGGATCACTTGAGTCTAAAGAGGTCGAGGCTGCAGTGAGCCAAGATCATGCTACTGCACTCCAGCCTGGGCAATCAAGCGAGGCCCTGTCTCAAAAAAAAAAAGTTGTTTTGGCTATTCTAGTGTTTTGCATTTCTATATAAGTTTTCAAATCATCTTGTCAATTTGTTTTTGTTGTTTTTGAGACAGAGTCTCGCTCTGTTGCCCAGGCTGGAGTAAGGTGGCACGATCTCAGCTCACTGCAAGCTCTGCCTCTCGGGTTCACGCCATTCTCCTGCCTCAGCCTCCTGAGTAGCTGGGATTACAGGTGCCTGCCACCAGGCCCGGATAATTTTGTTTGTATTTTTAGTAGAGACGGGGTTTCACCGTGTTAGCCAGGATGGTCTCGATCTCCTGACCTTGTGATCCGCCCACCTCGGCCTCCCAAAGTGCTGGGATTACAGGCGTGAGCCACTGCGCCCCACCTGTTTTTGTTTTTTTGAGGCGGGTCTCATCTGTCACCCAGACTGGAGTGCAGTGGCAAATCTCTGCTCACTGCCAACCCCCCCTCCGGGTTCAAGCGGTTCTCCTGACTCAGCTCGCGAGTAGCTGGGACTACAGACACCCACCACCATGCCTGGCTAATTTTTGTATTTTTAGTGAAGACAGGGTTTCACCATATTAGCCAGGCTGGTCTCGAATTCCAGACCTTGTGATCCGCCCACCTCGGCCTCCCAAAGTGCTGGGATTACAGGTGGGAGCCACCGTGCCAGGCCCATCTTGTCAATTTCTATTCAAAAATTTTCTGAGATTATGATGATCGGGTTGAATCTGTAAATAATCTTGGAGAGAACTGACATGTTAACAATATTAAGTCTCTTAATTTACAAACATGATGTATCTCTCCAGATATTTAGTCAATTTCCCTCGACAATGCCCTGCTCACCTTGTATTAAATCTATTCCTCAGTATTTTTTCTTAATGAAATTATAATAATTTAAACATTTTCTGCTTTCCAGTCGTTTGCTGTTTGGTATATATGTGAAACCAATTTTTACATATATATTTTATGTCTTTGAAACCTTGGTACTTTTGCTTATTGTGACAGGTTTTTGTACATTCCCAATGATTTTTCTAAATATGTAATCATATTATCTATGAATAATGACTGTTTTAGTTCTTTCTTTCAAATCTTTATGCTTTTTATTTCTTTTCCTTGCCTTATTGTACTGGACTTCCAATAGAGTGTTACGTGGAAATAGTGAGAACAGACACCCTTGCTTTGTTCATGATCTTAGGGGGAGAATGTTCAGCATTTTACTACCAAGTGGGATATAAGCCTTAGGTTTTTTGTAGGTGTTCTTTATCAGTCTGTTAAAATTTTGTTGAGTTTTGTTTATCACAACTGTTAATTGTTGAAGTTTGACAAATGCTTTATCTACTTTTATTTGGACAATTGTATTATTTTTCTCCTTTAATTCTATAATATGGTAAATTATTAGGTTGGTGCAAAAGTAATTGCTGTTTTGCCAATGAAAATAATGGCAAAAACTGCAATTACTTTTGCGTCAACATAATACATTGATTTTTCAAATGTTAACCAAACTTGAATTGAGACTATACCCCTACTTGATCATGATGAATCATCATTTTTACATATTCCTTGATTCAGTTTAAATTTTTTTTTTTTTTTGAGACAAAGTCTTGCTCTTGTCCCCCAGGCTGGAGTGCAATGGCACAATCTTGGTTCACTGCAACCTCCACCTCCCAGGTTCAAGCAATTCTCCTGCCTCAGCCTTCCAAGTAGCTGGGATTAACAGGTGCCTGCCACCACACCCGGCTAATTTTTGTTTTTAGTAGAGACAGGGTTTCATCATGTTGGCCAGGCTGGTCTTGAACTCCTGACCTTAGGTGCCCTGCCCACCTTAGCCTCCCAAAGTGCTGGGATTACAGGCATGAGCCACTGTGCCTGGCCGTTAATTTTTTTTTTTTTGAGACGGAGTCTTGCTCTGTCGCCCGGGCTGGAGTGCAGTGGCGGGATCTTAGCTCACTGCAAGCTCCGCCTCCCGGGTTCATGCCATTCTCCTGCCTCAGCCTCCCAAGTAGCTAGAACTATAGGCGCCCGCCACTGCGCCTGGCTAGTTTTTTGTATTTTTTAGTGGAGACGGGGTTTCACTGTGTTAGCCAGGATGGTCTCGATCTCCTGACCTCGTGATCCGCCCGTCTCGGCCTCCCAAAGTGCTGGGATTACAGGCTTGAGCCACCGCGCCCGGCCCGTTAATTTTTTTTTAGAGTTGGGGTTTTGCTCTGTTGCCCAGGCTGCAGTGCAGTGGCGCTAAGGGAGGAGACCACCCCTCATATCGTCTTATGCCCAATTTCTGCCTCCAAAGAAAGAAGAAGTAAAAACTAAAAGGCAGAAATGAAATCCACAGGCAGACAACCTGGCGACGCACCCTGGGCCTGGTAGTTAAAGATCGACCCCTGACCTAATTGGTTCTGTTATCTATAGATTACAGATATTGTATAGAAATGCACTGTGAAAATCCCTATCTTGTTTTGTTCTGATCTAATTACCGGTGCATGCAGCCCCCAGTCACATACCCCCTGCTTGCTCAATCACGACCCTCTCACGTGCACCCCCTTAGAGTTGTGAGCCCTTAAAAGGGACAGGAATTGCTCATTTGAGGGGCTCGGCTCTTGAGAAAGAAGTCTTGCCAATGCCCCCAGCCAGGTGTCTGAGGAGTTTTGTCTGTGGCGCGTCCTGCTACAGCCCGACCATCACTTACTGCAGCCTCAACCTGCTGGGCTCAAACAGTCCTCCCACCTCAGCCTCCAGAGTAGCCTTGGGACTACAGGTGCATCACCACATCTGGCTTTTTTTTTTTTTTTTTTTAGTGTAGATGAAGTCTCGCTCTTGTCCCCCAGGCTGGAGTGCAATGGCGCAATCTCGGTTCACTGCAACCTCCGCCTCCCAGGTTCAAGCAATTCTCCTGCCTCAGCCTCCCAAGTAGTTGGGATTACAGGTGCCCACCACCACGCATGGCTAATTTTTGTATTTTAAGTAGAGATGAGGTTTCTCCATGTTGGCCAGGCTGGTCTCAAACTCCTGACCTCAGGTGATCCGCTCACCTCAGCCTCCCAAAGTGCTGGGATTACAGGCATGAGCCACCACGCCCGGCCACATCTGACTAATTTTTTAAAAATCTTTTGTAGAGACGGGGATCTTGCTATGTCGCCAAGGCTGGTCTCAAACTCCTAGACTTAAGCAATCCTCCTGCTTCAGCCTCCTAAAGTGCTAGGATTACAGGTGTGAGCCACCACGCCCAGCCTGCTAATATTTTATTTTATTTTATTTTATTTTATTTATTTCAGGTGTAAGCCACCATGCCCAGCCTGCTAATTATTTTATTTTATTTTATTTTATTTACTTTTTGAGATAGAGTCTCGCTCTATGGCCCAGGCTAGAGTGCGGTGGCATGATCTTGGTTCACTGCAACCTCTGCCTCCCGGGTTCAAGCAATTCTCCTGCCTCAGCCTCCTGAGTAGCTGGGATTACAGGTGTGTACCGCCATACCCGACTAATTTTTGTATATTTAGTAGGAACGGGGTTTTACCATACCATATTGGTCAGGCTGGTCTCAAACTCCTAGCTCCATAATCCGCCCACCTCAGCCTCCCAAAGTACTGGGATTACAGGCGTGAGCCACTGCGCCCGGCCCTAGCTTGCTAATGTATTTTTAGAATTTTTATGTTTCATGAGGAATATTGGCCTTTTTTATTGTAATGTCCTTGTCATATTTTGGTATCGGCACTCATAAAACAAATTGGAAAAAGTTTTCTTCTGCTTTCTGAAATATAGTTTGTGTAAGATTGGTATTATTTCTTCTTTAAACATTTTATAGAATTTACTCATAAAGCCATCTGGGCCTGGAGTTTTCTCTGTGGAAAGTTTAAATGATTAATTCAATTTCATCAGTACATGTAGGATTATTCATATTTTCCATTTCTTCTTATGCCGAGACCAGCTCGGCTGGGGAGACCCTAACCTAGTGGCACTAGAGGAACTGAGCACTGAGAGAAATACAGAAGAGGTGTGAAGTGATGGGAAATCGGGGGTCTGACAGCCTTCAGGCTGAGAGCCCTGAACAGAAGACTACCCACATGTTTATTAACAGCAAACCAGTCATTAGCGTTGTTTCTATAGATATTAAATTAACTAAAAGTATTCCTTATGGGAAATGAAGGGATGGGTCGAATTAAATGAATAGGTTGGGCTAGTTAACTGCAGCAGGAACACGCCTTTAAGGCATAAATCCCTCATGCTATTGTTTCTGGCTTAAGAATTCCTTTAGCCAGTGGCTCCGCCTGTAATCCCAGCACTTTGGGAGGTGAGGCGGGCGGATCACGAGGTCAGAGATCAAGACCATTCTGACTAACGGTGAAACCCGTCTCTACTAAAAGAATACAAAAAACTAGCCCGAGGCGACCTGGCGAGCGCCTGTAGTCCCAGCTACTCGGGAGGCCAGAGGCAGGAGAATGGCGTAAGCCCAGGGCCCGGAGGAGCTTGCAGTAGAGAGCTGAGATCACGGCCACTGCTGCACACTCCAGCCTGGCGACGATGAACTCCGTCTCAAAAAAAAAAAAAAAAAATACCTTTAACAGGTTTTCCGCCCTGGAAATTAGGTGTTCCTTGCCCTCATTCCCGTAAACCCACAAGCTTCCAGCTTGGGCGTGAGGACCATTATGGACATGTCATAGTGCTGCAGAGATTTTGTTAATGGCCAGTTTTGGGGCCAGTTTTTGGCCAGATTTTGGGGGGCTTGCTCCCAACATTCTTGTGTCCGTTTGGAAAGTTATGTTTTCAAAGAATTTGCTCATTTTATCTAAGTTGTTGAATTTTGTGAAGTAAAGCTATTCACAATACTCCTTCATTATATTGAATATCTGGATGGGGCATGGTGGTTCACACCTGTAATCCCAGTACTTTGAGAGGATAAGGAGGGAGGATTACTTGAGGCTAGAAGTTCAAGACCAGCCTGGGCAACATAATAAGACTCCATTTCTACAAAAAAAGAAAAAAAGAATTTTTTTTTTTTTAATTAGCCAGGCATGGTGGCATGCACCTGTGGTTTCAGCCACTTGAGAGGCTGAGGCAGGAGGATCGCTTGAGCCCTGGAGTTCCAGGCTGCAGTGAGCTACAGTCATGCTATTGCACTCCAGCCTGGCAATGGACAGCAGAGCAAGACTGTCTCTTAAAAAAATAAAAATAAATAAAAAATAAAAAAATCTGTACAATCTGTAATGTGATGATACACCCCTTCTTTCATTCCCAGTAATGGCTATTTGTGTTTTGTCTTTTTTCTTTATCAGTCTTGCTAAAGGACTATCAATTTTATCTTATTTATCCTTTCAGTGAACCAATTTTTGTCTTGATTTTTCTACATCATTAATTGTTATTCTTATTTTTATTATTTCCTTTTCTTACATATTTCTTCTTTCTTTTTTACATGCTTAAGCTGAAACAGACAGTTAACTTTAAAACTCTTTCTTTTCTAAAGTATTTTAAGTTATAAATTTCCATCTAAACACTACTTTAGCTGCATCCCAAAATGTGTTTTTATTGTCATTCATTTTGAAATAGTATCTAATTTCTCTTGTGATTTCTACTTTGATCCATTCAGAAATGTTTTTCAGAAATGTACTTAATATACAAATGTTTAGAAGTATTCTAGGTATCTTATTGTTTTTCATTTCTAATTTATTTCTGTCATGTCAAATTGTATATTTTCCAATCCTTTGAAATTTCTTGAGATTTGTTTGGAGCCTAGAATGCTTTATGTGCACTTAAAAAGAACATGTGGCCGGGTGCGATGGCTCAAGCCTGTAATCCCAGCACTTTGGGAGGCCGAGACGGGCAGATCACGAGGTCAGGAGCTGAGACCATCCCTGGCTGTATGGTGAAACCCGTCTCTACTAAAAAATACAAAAAAACTAGCGAGTGGTGGCAGGCACCTGTAGTCCCAGCTACTTGGAGGCTGAGGCAGGAGGAGATGGGGCGTGAACTCAGGAGGTGGGGCTTGCAGTGAGCTGAGATCCGGCCACTGCACTCCAGCCTGGGCGACAGAGGGAGACTCCGTCTCTAAAAAAAAAAAAAAAAAAGAACATGTGTTTTTCGGTAGTTAGGCCTAAATGACCGTTTTCAATTTTTCTATATCATTATTATTTGTCTATTTACTTTATCTCTTACTAAATGAGGGGTGTTAAAATCTCCAATTGTGATTGAAAATTTGTCCATTTCTCTCTTTATCGCTATCAATTTTTTGCTTCACAGGTTATAAAACTCTGTTATGATTTGCACGTACATTCAAGATTACTATGTCTTGCCGGGCGCGGTGGCTCACGCCTGTAATCCCAGCACTTTGGGAGGCTGAGGCGGGTGGATCATGAGGTCAGGAGAGATCAAGACCATCCTGGCTAACACGGTGAAACCCCGTATCTACTAAAAATACAAAATATTAGCCGGGCATGGCGGCGGGTGCCTGTAGTCCCAGCTACTCGGGAGGCTGAGGCAGGAGAATGGTGTGAATCCGGGAGGCGGAGCTTGCAGTGAGCTGAGATCACGCCACTGCACTTCAGCCTGGGCAACTGAGTGAGACTCCGTCTCAAAAAAAAAAAAAAAAAAAGATTACTATGTCTTTCTAGTAAATTTACCTTTTTTTTCCAATATGAAATGTTGCTCTGGGCCGGGCGTGGTGGCTCACACCTGTAATCCTAGCACTTTGGGAGGCAGAGGCAGGCGGATCATGAGGTCAGGAGATTGAAACCATCCTAGCTAACACGGTGAAAACTTGTCTGTACTAAAAATACAAAAAATTAGCTGGATGTGTGATGGCGGGCGCATGTAGTCCCAGCTACTGGGGAGGCTGAGGCGGGAAAATCGCTTGAGTCTGGAAGACAGAGGTTGCAATGAGCCTAGATTAAGCCACTGCACTCGTCTGGGTGACAGAGCGAGACTCTGTCTCAAAAAGAAAAGTTGCTCTGGCCAGTTGTGGTGGCTCACACCTATAATCCCAGCACTTTGGGAGGCTGAGGCACAGGATCATTTGAGACCAGCCTGGGCAATACAGCAAGACCCTGTCTCTATGAAAGAAAAAAAATTAAAAGAAAAAAGGAATTTGAAGGCAATTTGTATGCAGATTTTATGGTTTCTTCCTCTGTGTCTCCCTCATTTTCATTATTTCCCAAAATTTCCAGACTCATACTCTAACCTGATTCCTCAGCACAGTAAGACATCCACTTTCTGCTCTATTCCCTTAGAGTCAAGAAAGTTGGGTGATGCCCTCAGGGGAAAAGCTGGTTAAACATGGGTCTTATCCAGTGTGCTTCCCTTCTTTCCAGGATCGGTACCATCTTCCCTGGATTGCTCCAGTTTTCTATCTGGTATTATTGGAAGACAAATCAACTTTAGACATTGATCTTTAAATATTTTGCCCAGGGCCTGGTGCGATAGCTCATGCCTGTAATCCTAGCACTTTGGGAGGCTGAGGCAGATGAATCACCTGAGGTCAGGAGTTTGAGACAGCCTCACCAACATGATGAGACCCTGTCTCTACTAAAAGTACAAAAAATAACCGGCCGTGGTGGCACATGCCTATAGTCCCAGCTACTCAGGAGGCTGAGGCAGGAGAATCACTTGAACCTGGGCGGTAGAGGTTGCAGTGAGCTGAGATTGTGCCACTGCACTTCAGCCTGGGTGACAGAGAGAGACTCCATCTTCAAAAATAAAAATTAAAAAATAAAAAACTAAAAATAAAAAATACATATTTTACCAGAGTTTTTTTTTGGTTTTTTGAGACGGGCCTCCCTCTGTTGCCCAGGCTGAAGTACAGTGGTGCAATCACAGCTCACTGCAGCCTCAACCTCCCCAGTGGCTCAAGTGATCCTCGCATCTTCGTCTCCCTAGTAGCTGGGACTACAAGTATGCGACACCATGCCTGGCTAATTTTTTTTGAGACAAGGTCTTTCTCTGTTGCCCAGGCTGGAGTGCAGTGGTGCAATCTAGGCTCACTGTAACCTCTGCCTCCCGGGTTCAAGCGATTCTCCTGCCTCAGCCTCCCAAGTAACTGGGCCTACGAGCATACGCCACCACGCCTGGTTAATTTTTGTATTTTTAGTAGAGACGAGGTTTCACCATGTTGACCAGGTTCTTCTTGAACTCCTGACCTCAGGTGATCCACCTGCCTCAGCCTCCCGAAGTACTGGGATTACAGGCGTGAGCCACTGCACCCGGCCCGCCTGGCTGATTTTTGTATTTTTTGTAGAGACAGAGTTTCACCATGTTACCCAGGCTAGTATCAAACTCAGGGGCTCAAGCAATCCACAGATCTTGGCCTCCCAAAGTGCTAGGATTAGAGGTGTGAGCCACCTGCCTGGTCTGACCAGAGTTTATAATTGTCATCAACAGAAGTATTAGTCTGTCACAAGCCACTTTATCACTACCAGAACCAAACTACCTGTGTTTTCAATGTAAATAAATCTTACCTAATCTATTAATGAACATATCTATAATTCTATCACGTAAGTTGTGCTCAAATATTTTAATAACTAATTTCAATATAATTGGTCTCCCTTGTATTCCTTTTATATTTTAAAGTGATTTAGAAAACATTATTCTGAAAAGGATTCAAAGGCTTCACCAGACTCCCAAAATAATCCTTGGTACAAAAACATTAATTTAAAGTGGATGTGGTGGTATGTGCCTGTAGTCAGCTACTGGGGAGGCTAAAGTGGGATCACTTGAGCCCAGGAGTTTGAGGCTGTAGTGTGCTATCATAACACCTTTATATTCTAGCCTGGGCAACAAAGTGAGACCTCATCTCATTTTAAAAAATCATAAAATAAAGTAAAAATAACTTTAAAAATATGTTGGCCAGGTGCAGTGGCTCACACCTGTAATCCTAACACTTGGGGAGGCCAAGATGAGAGGACTGCTTGGGCCCAGAAGTTTGAGACCAGCCTAGGCAATGCAGTTAGGCAATGCAGTGAGGCACTGTCTCGATAAAAACATGTTTTTCTTTTTTAATTAGCCAGTGGTGGTGCACACATGTAATCCCCACAACTAAGCTACTCGAGAGACTGAGGTAGGAGGATTGCTTGAGCTCGGGAGGTCAAGGCTGCAGTGAGCCATGATTGTGCCACTGCACTCCAGCCTGGGCCAGAGTGAGACCTTATATGTAAAAAAAAAAAAAAATTTTAAATAACAAAAATATGTTCAGAACTCCTGGCCTAATGATCCTTTCCTGTTGCTACCTGACCCTACGTTAAGTTGGGGGGAAGGTGTTTCCCCTGGGAAACTTGCTGAGCACCTACTGTGTTAGCCTCTCTTCTAAGCTCGGAACAGCACAGTGAACAAAACCAAGTCCCCTCTGTCAGAGGGAGCATGCATTTCTTTTCATGTTTCCATGTACAGGGATCAGAAATAGGGTAACCCTCTTGGCCTCCTACTCCCCCCATTACTGGGTTGGTGACCTGATCAGTGGAGACAGCCATTGGCTCCCATCTGTGAATTGGATGAACCTGGGCTTTTGAATGGCTGCAGTCCTTGAGGATTTGTTCTTTTCCTTCCTAACCACTTCCACCCTTAGTGTGCCTAAGTTCTTTTTTACTTTTTCTTTTTTTGGTAGAGATATGTGTCCCACTATGTTGCTCAGACTGGTCTCTAACTCCTGAGCTCATGCTGTCTTCCCACCTCAGCCTCCCACAGTGCTAGGCCACGACCTACATTCCTTCTTCTTTTTTTTTTTTTTTTTTTTGAGACGGAGTTTCACTCTTGTTGCCCAGGCTGGAGTGCAATGGCGCGATCTCTGCTCACTGCAACCTCCACCTCCCAAGTTCAAGTGATTCTCCTGCCTCAGCCTCCTGAGTAGCTGGAATTATAGGCGCCTGCCACCACACCCAGCTAATTTTTGTATTTTTAGTAGAGACAGGGTTTTGCCATGTTGGTCAGGCTCGTCTCAAACTCCTGACTTCAGGTCATCCACCCGCCTTGGCCTCCCAAAGTGCTGGGATTATAGGCGTGAGCCACCGTGCCTGGCCCTACTGCCTAAATTCTTAATGGTGGAGGAGGAGTTTCAGCAGGAAGGAGGGAGAGTCTGTCAGATGCTGCAGGGAAGAAGGTGAACTGAGGGAAGACTGACCCCTGGCTTTGGCACCTTAATGATCACGATGGAGGAAGGGGGACAGAAGCCACACTTCGAGGAGGCTAGAGTATGCTCATCCTGAAAGTTTGGCAATGAAGAGAAGAGGAGACAACTGTGTGAGGTGGCAGGGTCGGGGGACAGTCTTTTGGAGTGAGAAAAGCTTTAGTTTTTCTTTTTAGGCTGAGGGGAGACAGTGAGACACAAAGATAACAGAGTGACTCTCAGAGAAAGGGCACAGGCCATGCCTCCAAAAAATCTTAGCTGTAGGATCCAATTGGAAACTCCTTTTGCAGGGGTTGTGCAGCATCACTCGAGGTGGGGGACTCTCTGGGCCTGTCCACTGGTCCGAAATCTGACGGTGAGTTTGGAGTTAGAGATGCACAGGCCTGCAGCCAGGTCATCACCAGGCCTCCCTCCGGCAGGAGTTTCCAGATCCTTGTGGACTTATGCTGCCACCTGCTGGAAGCATGACAAATGTGGTGACAACCATTTGCAGAAGAAAACTATCACTTTTCTAAAATGGCTCCAAACACCACCGAATCAGAAACTAGAGACAGGCACCAGGGAAGACTGAATTTGACTTCAGTCCCTAATCACAAGCCCCAGTGTCTCTTTCTGGCCCTGCAGGGTAATCTACCTTCCATCCTCTTTTTTTTTTTTTTTTTTTTTTGAGATAGTGTTTCGCTTTTGTCGAGGGCAGAGGCTCACTGCAGCCTCCACTCTCCAGGTTCAAGCAATTCTCCTGCCTCAGCCTCTCAAGTAGCTGGAATTACAGGTGCCCCCCCCTTGCCACGCCCAGCTAATTTTTGTATTTTTAGTAGAGACGGCGTTTCACCATGTTGGCCCGGCTGGTCTCAAACTCCTGACCTCAGCTGATCCGCCCACCTCAGTCTCCCAAAGTGCTGGGATTACAGGCCTGAGCCACCACACCCGGCCCTCATCTTCATTCTATAGGAAATCAGCGCACATGATTAGAACAAGCACTGACAAATCACAGGACTGGACCATCTCTACTTGCCTTAAGGAATAGGAAAGAAAAAGAATCAGGAGATAGGAACCTTAGTGTCCTGCCCTTGTCTTGCCTCACAGCAGGTTAGTAGAGGGGCTGAGGAAAACGCCCAGCTGCTGAGCACACGAACAGCAACTGTCCCATTATTAACAGCAACTTGATAGCAATGCAAGCCCCACCTTGGGAGCCATGAGCTCTTCCTGCAATTCAAGCCCTCCCTTGCACACAGCAAGGGAACCTACCAAAATCCCACTCCCATAGGCTCTCCAAGTGTTGAAAAAGCAGTGGCTGTGCTGCACCAGAGCCACCAGCAATCCCAACAGATGGCCACACAGCATATAGACTATCACTTACTTTAACCCATGAGCCTCCCAAAGATTGCACAAAGAAACCAGCTGCAGCACATTCTCAACTGGGTGAAGGCTGCAGGGAACCAAGGGGAACCCTGGAGGCATTTCATAGATTCCAGAAGACCTAGACACCAACTTCACAAGGTTTTTCAAACTGTTTCTGTCACCCAGACTGGAGGAATGCAGTGTCGGGATCAAGCAATCCTCCCACCTCAGCTTCCCGAGAACTGCAGGCTTATGCCATCACGACCATCTCTTGTAGAGATGGGAGTCTCACTGTTGTCTAGGCTGGTCTGAAACTTCTGGGCTCAAGCCATCTCCACACCCAAGGTTCCCAAGGTGTTGGGGTTACAGGTATGACTCACGGTGTGGTGCCCGGCCTCACAGGATCTTTCTTGAAAACCACTGTAGATAGATTCTTATGTTCATACTATTTCCCTTGCTGCAATCTGAGATTTAATCCACAACACCCCTGATGGGCTTGTTATCTAAAAGCCTTCAATTCTAGAATACAGACTGCAAGGCCTTCCTTTTTTTGTCCTTGGGCTTGCCTCATGGGAGACCCTCCCACTGCTTTTTATCATAGCTACAACCCTCACTGGCCGCCTTCCTCTCTAGAGCGTGAGTCTTGTAACTGGATTGTCACCACCCCCGTCCCCTGGACATGGAACAGGGCTGACAAGCAGTAGGTGATAAGCACAAGGATGTTAACATTTCAGCAGCCCAACTCAACCAGGGTAAACTTAAACCAGCTAAGGTTCTGCATGTTTCCTTCTAAGCTTATCAAAGTATCATAGTTTGATTTCGCTAGTCTGACTAAAACAGGGTTTTGCACTTGGCTACCTATGTTGATTTTGGGCACTGGGTTTCATCTAAATTCATCACGTTGTTGATAGTCCCACCTCTCATGTGGCCTTCATCTTTTACTAAAAGTGAAGGTTGAGGCAAGTACTTAAGACCAGAAAGAATAAACAACATACATAGTACAGAACAAATGGCTTTTTAGGGGTTTACTGGATGTGGTTTCCTCCCCAGCCGCATGGTCCCTGAGTGTCCACTGGTCTATCCATCTAGCATGAGTTCTTTTCCAGAACTGTTTTGGAGACTCGCCGTTACCCAGCCTGTAGTATAGTGGTGCGTGCTTAGCTCACTGCAACCTCTGCTTCTCAGGTTCACGTGACTTTCCTGCTTCAGCTTCCTGAGTAGCTGGGACTACAGCAGTGCATCACCACGCCCAGTTAATTTTTCTTTTAGTAGAGATGTGGTTTTACCACATTGGCAACGCTGGTCTTCAACTCCTGACCTCAGGTGATCTGCCCACCTCGGCCTCCCCAAGTGTTGGGATTACAGGTGTGAGCCACTGCTCTTCCCAGATGCCCTTCCTTGGCCTAGGAGACCTGACTAATGTGTTCCTGCGCCTCTTTCCAGAGTCTTCTACAGGACATAATCCTCAGACCTGCTAAAACTGGGAGAAGCTGCAGCAGCCTTCATCAGCATCAGGGCTGCAGGAGCGGGTCCCCTCACCAGCATTTCAACCAAGTTGGGGGCTGGGATACTGGAAACGCACGCACTACGCCATTTCCATTGGGATGGGTGAAGTGAGTGGCAGAGCTGGCTTTGCCATGCTCTCCAGTGACATTCCAGTGGAAACACTCTTTAGGAAGTAACACGTCTGGCACCAGAGTTGACTTTTAATTTGTCCTAAAGCCGCTGAAGCAAAAACCATAAAACATTCTGCTTTCTTTTCTTTTACAACCCCACGAACGCAAAAAAAAAAAATAATAACAAAAGAAACAACAACAAAACCCAAACTATTTGTAGGAAAAAATGGTTTTGTACATGGGATGAAACAATATAAATTCAAAACTTACAGATAAGGGTTAGCTCTATCACTCAACTCTTTAAAAAGTTTATATGAATATCCAGTCAAAACCAACAAGGGATTGCCCTTGAAATGTTAACTAGACGGATTTCCAAGGAGACCACAGGACTGTATACTGTCTTGGAATGTCCTCAGAAGGCTCTGTCATTGATCAGGTAACAGTAAAAACCCCAGAGTCCTTTCTTTCAAATGGAAAAGGGAAAGCAGAGGGACAGAAGCTATTCAAACTTCGTCTTCTTTCCTTGTGGCTTGTGGTCACCTCCTCCTCCTCTGCCTCCTCGGAAGCCGCCTCGCCCTACAGGGGGAAGGCAAGACACTGTTAAAAGAATAGGTACAAAAGTTCCTCCTCCCAGTGATTAGGAACCGTGACAAGGCACGGTCTGAAGAGCATATGCTACGTGGTGTCCAGTAGACATTGAAGTCATCATCCCTGTGTGCCTTACCTCCAAAGCCTCCCCGGCCTCTGCCACCAAATCCTCCTCGGCCTCCTCTGCCACCACCTCGTCCTCCAAAGCCGCCTCTGCCTCCACCACGACCCCCAAAGCCACCTTCACCCTTAGGTTTGGCCCAGTCCAAGGTAACTTTATTTCCATCAATTTCACCATCTTCCATGGCCTCCTTGGCAGCTTTGGCATCCTCCTCACTGTTGAAGTCTACAAAACCAAACCTAGAACACCAAATGAAATTGCCCATTATAAAAAGCACCTACTGCACATGTCCCAAGTTAACTGCACACGCTGGGGAGCCATCCCACAGAAAGTAGCCTTTAGTTGGGAAAAGATACCAGTGACAGAGTAGCTCTCTATGGAAAACTAACTGGTGTGACAGCTTGAACCCCAGAATGTCTCACAAAACAGCTAAATATACCTCTGTAAAGACAGAAGGTAAAATAATGCTAGTGCTGTGAATTCTCTCTTCTTCTCGTGCGAATCCATAAACTGCCACTGATAGACAGAAAGGAGCTCAATGAGAAGACACCTTAGACTCAAGGTCTCCACCGAACAAAAACCCCTTCAAGTGAAAGCAGCACTCATGCTTTCTTCCCTTACCCTTTGGAGGACCCAGTTTCCCGGTCAGTGACTATCCTTGCCCGAACAGAGCCGTCAAATGACTCCTTTAATGTCTCTTCAGTGGTATCCTCAGACAGGCCTTTGACAAACAGAGTTTTGGATGGCTCTGGGGAAGAAAAAAAATTGTGACTTTATGTGAAGTCACAGTTCGTAGTAACACTGAATTTGCACAATGCCTGGTATGACTACTGGCCAAGAATGCTTGTCTTAGTGGAAAAGCAGTGAAAAGCAACTAAGCCAACTAGTCCTTAATTAAAGTAAGGCTATTCTGAGTTTACATTTTTTAAATTGCCACTGCATAGTTGATATTCTGCTATGGAAAGTGGGAGAAGAACCCAAGCAGGTGCTGCCCACTGGATGGGGCAGGAAATCATGGGCAAACTTGCTGCTCTGAGTTGACACAGCTGGATCAGAACTTGACTATCTAGAGGAATCTTCTTGAGATTTCATCAATTATTTCTCAGGTAATCAGTCATCATATCCAGTTATTGTTCACTCAGTAGCAACAGGAAACACAGAATTTGTGCAAAAAATAAACACCAAAAGCACTGAGAGTGCTACCCCCAACCACAGCATCCTATCCAGGTGAACTTACGGCTTCTGGCATTAGGTGATCCCCTGGGTCCTTGCAACTCCAGCCTGATTGCTCTGCCCTCAATTTCCCTTTTATTACAGGAATTTAAAGCTTCTTTAGCATCTTCGAATGAAGCAAACTCTATAAATGCATACCTGAGGATGAACAGTTAATGCTTAGAGTAAGTTACCAAGCACGTGCTCCTTCACTGTCACAAGATGCTGCCAAGCCTTCTCTCAAGTTGGTACCTAAATGACGCTCTTTTACACTCATTTACGTAGCTAAAATTATTTGGCTTTTCTGACAGGATCACATGACCTTACGTTCCTTTAGACCTGTAAGACATATATAGCCTGTAACTGATATAAAGGTATTAATTATCTTACCCTTTAGATTTGCCATTTTGGTTCTGGGGTACTTTGATAAAAGTTGCTTTCTCAAATACTTCCTGAAGAGTTTCTTCTGTTGCACTGTAGGAGAGATTGCTTAAAACCAGAGTTTTTGATTCACCTGCAAATAGAGATGCCACATTCCTAAGACTCTGAAACAGTGGTTCCCAGCTTCGGTCAGAGCAGTAATATTTTATTCCTAAGCATTTCAGTGCTTGAAAGAGTTAACACACAAATACTGATGATGTAAGTGAAATCCACTTTTGTTACTCAACATATTAAGTACTTAGTACATGTTGCAATGTTCTGGTGGTGGTTCTTTATGTATAGGCTGACTACTGGCCTGTTTTCCTAGAACAATAATCTGAGTTCAAAACACACATAGTCGGCCGGGCGCGGTGGCTCAAGCCTGTAATCCCAGCACTTTGGGAGGCCGAGATGGGCGGATCACGAGGTCAGGAGATCGAGACATCCTGGCTGGGGTGAAACCCCATCTCCTACTAAAAAATACAAAACTGCCAAGTGATTGGCTCAAGCCTGTAATCCCAGCACTGGGAGGCGAGGCCGGAGGTCACGAGGTCAGGAGATCCAGAGACCATCCTGGCTAACGGTGAAACCCGTCACAAAAATACAAAGCGAGGCGAAGTGGCTGACCTGTAGTCCCCAGCCTTCGGGGAGGAGGCTGAGGAGACAGGCGTGAACCAGGCCGGGGGCTTACGCAGTGAGCAGAGATCGACCCACAAACAGAGCCAGACTGAATCTCGCTCAAAGCTCACGCCGGAGGCCCGGCGGGCTGTAGTCAGCCATCAGGAGAATAAAGAGGCAGGAAGAAGTCTTGCTCGTAGAATGAGCTACAGTAAGCTGAGATCCGGCCACTGCACATTCAACCAGACCACGAGACTGTTCAAAAAAAAAAAAAAAACACACACATAGTCAAAGTCATTTAAAGTATAAAACATACCTACAAAGGAAGCTTGATTTGCCTACTGTATTCCAATGCAAAATGATTTTAGAGCTCTCATTCAAGATCGGAAATTACTATTCCAAATAAGAGTATAACTTGGGGTATAATGTCCTTGATCTTCACCTACATTTAAGTAACTTTGATTAAAAAGTATAAACTTATGAAGTACAAAGACACAAAGGAGTTCCCTCCATCAATTCTGGAACCCCGTAACAAGCCTAATTTCTTACCACTCCAAGTGCTATTCTTTCCACCTCTATAGTCTTGATTTTGACCTTTCTCTCCGGTATAGTACAGGGAAATAGATCGCCCATCAATCTCTGTTCCCTGCTTTTCCTCAAAGGTTTTCTCTGCATCAGCTTCTGTCTTAAATTCAATATAAGCAATCCTGCAATGGAGGGAGAAGAACTCATGGTTTTTAAAACCACATTAACACAAATGCTTTTACCTCAGCAACACAGAACTTGCTTCAGATCTGAATACAATAAATGCCCTTAGTTTTATGCTACTTCTCAATCAAACTTGAGCTTCCCTCTTACTTCCCACTACAGTTTTACAAATACTCAAAATTTTTTCACAGTAACCTCACCTCACTGAACTACTACTCACAAAGTATTTGTTGTAAGCTAGGCACATTTCTTGCTCCTTTATATGTATTACCTTGTCTTTTAAAATCACCCTATGAGTACGTTATCCCCATGGTACAGATGGGTAATTGAGGCACAAATTTACAGGTTAAACTGCCCAAAATTACACACCTAAGAAAATCAAACCAACATTTATTTTATAAAGCAGGAATGTGTATTCATGTTAAGAAAACCCTTACATTTCAATAGACAGAACATACCCTTTACTTTTCCCATCCTTGCTGACTAATCTGATCTCCGCAGCATCTTCAAACACTTCTTTCAATTCATCCTGAGTAACTTTGTAAGGGAGATTTTTAGCCAAAAGCGTTCTCGCATCTCGCTCTAGATTAAAAAAACAAAAATGAGCTCCATGGCCTGAAAAACCAAAGGTGGGGGGCAACAACAAAGAGGGGGAAAAAAAAAGACATAGCTCTATTCAACAAATAATTTGAGATCCTATAATGTACAAGGCTCTGTGCCCTGGAGATATAGCAGTGTCAACACACAAGTGGTCCCTCCATGTTGTCACAGCTGATGTCAAACTATCCGCTGGGTACACTAGAGTTCAACCTGGAGTAGATGCATATTATTTTTAGAAACAAAAAAGGTGAACATACCAATTTAAAACATTACAACTGTATATAGAGAAATAAAGTAAAAGATGCAAACAGTAATTAGGGACCTAATCTAGTTTCAGTGAAGACCCCTTTACATTAATTTAGGTGCATCTAATAATTCGTGTTCCGTATAAAAGTGCTCTTGCTTGCCTAACTCAAGAATTTACACTGTAACACTAGCAAGCAGTGCCAAGTACTCTTGTAAACACCAGCTCATTTAATTCCCACATTAAGAGGAAACCAAGGGGAAAAAAAAATTTAAAAAGAGGAAACCAAGGGAAATGGGTTACAAAGCATTTTCCCTAGCAGTCTAGCTCCTGAATTTATTGCATAATCTCCTAAAGCCTTACATACCCTTCTTACTGTCTTTTCCTTTTGGCTTCTCTAGTTTAATTTCATTGCCAAAGACTTTCAAACCAGTGAGTTCCAAGGCTTTCTCCAGGTCTTCAGCAGATTCAAAATCCACATAACCAAATTTCCTTCAAGGTGGAGAGAAGGGCAAAATTACAACAGATGAAAACACAAATTGAAATCCACAATATGTATTCTAGACAAATGTGATGATCACATTTTAAAAAGCACCCCTAATATTAGCAAAACAAAGTCAAGGCTCTGCAAATTGTAGCTATAGAACAAGGTCTCAGTACGGAGATATGACATGCACATTCACGTTTGAGGTCATCATCATTAGCTAAATTGCTTATAACAATTCACAGTAGCAGCTGACAAAAGAACACCTGTAAGCACTAATACAGGAGAATCCTGCCTGGATAAAAGCATTCACTATGATGACTAGTCAGGTCTAATAGTTTCAGGTACTTCCAAGAAAATAACCATCAAATTATTATTATTTTAAACTGAGACAGAGTCTCAATCTGTTGCCCAGGCTGGAGTACAGTGGTGCGAACTTGGCTCACTGCAACCTTCGTCACCCAGGTTCAAGCGATTCTCCTGCCTAACACCAACACTGGTGCCTCAAGACCCCAATTTAGGCTGGGCACAGTGGCTCACGCCTGTAATCCCAGCACTTCGAGAGGCCGAGTTGGGTGGATCACTTGAGGTCAGGAGTTCGAAACCAGCCTGGCCAACATGGTGAAACCCTGTCTCAACTAAAACTACAAAGATTCCCCAGGCGTGGTGACGTGCACCTGTAATCCCAGCTACTCAGGGGGCTTAGGAAGGAGAATCACTTGAACCCGGGACGCAGAGGTTGCAGTGAGCCAAGATTGCGCCACTGTACTGCAGCCTGAGCGAAAGCCAGAGTCCGTCTCAATAAAAAACGAAACAAAACAAAAAAGACAAAAAAACTTACTAAGGTTATTCTGTGCTATACCAAGTTACAACTTGACTGTGAAAATTGCAATCCAGGGACTCTATGGTTTAATTCTAACTTAGTTCACTAATGCTAATCCTTGAAGATGTTTACACTATTCATGTTTAAGAGTGGCAGGCTAAAGTAACTGTGCTAATAGGGGAAGGAAAAGTATTAACAGACCCATGTGTATGTAATGTGCATGAAGCACTTACCTAGTCATACCAATTCTGACATCCACAACAGCAAGATCATTTTTAGCAAAAACATCGCTGATACCAGTTTTTAACTCAGGAGCAGATTTGTTAAAGTTTAGGTTTCCAACAAAGAGATTGAAAGCCGTAGTCGGTTCTGTGCCTATACAAAAAAAGCTGAACTCAGTCTACTTGTGAAGTGTGGTAAAAAGTTAGTTTCCAAAGCAAAATTTCTATACACAGCACATCAGCACACTGCAATGTAACATCATGTTTCAGTATTAAGTCCCTTTGTCATTCATCATTTGTGCTGTTTATCTCCCCCACATCCCCTAATTCTGCAAGTTACCTTCCACTTTCTGTTTCTTGGCTTCAGGAGCTGCTTTCTGTTTGGCCATTTCCTTCTTTCGTTTTCCAGGTGCTTCTTTGACAGGCTCTGGACAAGATGTCAATGTATTACCCATCAATAGCCACAAACACTTAAGTGCCTTCTTTAAACAACTCATGTCAATGTATGTCAGAATCTAATTTAATTACCTTCCTCCTCCTCCTCTTCCTCCTCATCTTCATCATCATCTTCATCCTCATCATCTTCATCGTCGTCGTCATCCTCGTCCTCATCATCCTCTTCTTCATCTTCATCCTCAGCCACGTTCTTGGCTTTCACAGGAACAACTTTTGCAGCTTTCTTTCCTTTGGCTGGTGTAGTCTCCATAGCTTCTTCTTCAGAGTCTGAAAGATAAGCCACCTAAAAATTGCAGCAATCTCCCAAAACCAACATCGGTTTTAAAATCTAATGCAATCCTGTCACCATGTTTAGTTAATAGTCATGGCAAGAATAGATTACTTGGGGCCAGGCAGTGGCTCACGCCTGTAATCCTAGCACTTTGGGAGGCCAAGGTGGGTGGATCACCGGAGGTCAAGAGTTCGAGACCAGCCTGGCCAACATGGTGAAACCTCGTTTCTACTAAAAATACAAAAATTAGTAGGGCATAGTAGTGGTCGCCTGTAATCACAGCTACTTGGGAGGCTGAGGCAGAACTGCTTGAACCCTGGAGATGGAGGTTGCAGTGAGCCGAGATAGCGCGCCACTGCACTCCAGCCTGGGAAACAGCAAAAACTCCCGTCAAAAAAATTAAAAAACAAAAACAAAACAAAAAAGATCACTAAGAAACAAAATCCTACATTATGAAAAACACTCACAGAATGTGCTGTTGAAATTTTCTCAGGAGGGACAAAAATCATTCATGGGTAATTAAGTCTCACACACAACAGCCCAGAGAATTCCCACAAGGACTCTACTCTCATCTCCAGGTTGTTGTGGAATATGTTGATCCCAGAATCTCAAGATATCTTGCAATCAGAAGCCCAGTAACTACCAAAACAACAACTTACCATCTTCCTCATCGTCATCATCCTCATCCTCATCATCTTCATCATCCTCATCATCCTCATCCTCTGAGGCAGGGGCAGCAGCTGCTGCTTTCATCACTGCTGGTTCAATTTCATCTTCATCCTCATCTTCGTCCTCATCATCCTCATCATCTTCCTCACTGTCATCCTCCTCCTCTTCATCACTGTCTTCCTTCTTGGCATTCTTACCATTCTTTGCCCCCTTGGCTGGGATGGCAGCACCCTTCTTACCAGGGGTTGCTACCAATGCTTTGCCTGGTGTGGCTCCCTTCTTGCCAGGTGTGGCAACTGCTTTGGCTGGTGTAACTGTCTTCTTGGCAGGTGTTGCTGCTGCCTTTTTGCCTGGAGTGACAGCTGCTTTCTTGGCTGGTGTGGCAACTGCAACCTTTTTTGTTGGGGAAACTACCACCTTCTTTGCTGAGGTTGCAGCAGCCTTCTTGCCTTTCTTCTGAGGTATGACAACCTTGAGAATAAATGAAAACCAAACCAGTAAGTCCAGCCCCACACCCAAAAAGATAACCATGGTCCCAGTGAGTGTTAGATTCTGGCAATGCCTCTGGTTCAAGACCACATGCGCTAGACACATGTTAGCATGTTAAACTCCAGGCTTCTGTTATGTTTCTTAGGTCAGAGCCCTTATTATCAGGTGAATACCCAGCCATAAGGAACCCTTTTGAACACTTAAAATACCTCTGAACCAGACCTCTGAATTCTTGCACCTCATACTTTCCCAAACCCCAACTTTCTCATCTGAAAATGGTAATAGTATCATATTACATGTATAACAATAATGAATTGCTATGCGTAAATTATTCAGAACCTTACACCTAGGAGGCTCCAAGCATTAACGTATTAAATCATTTGGGGCTCCTATGGTGGGTGGCAGTACTGAGTCCAGTGAAGCTCAATTCTTAGGACCTGAGATAAAATGAAGATCAAATAGGCTAAACATAATTATCCCTTACAAAACTATCACACATCAAAGAGTGAGCATGTTAGTTTGATAAAAGCCATCGTTTAGCTACATGAAAATCCCATAGTTTTATTAGGCAATGTGTGGAAGAATAAAACTTTTATTCAATTCTCAACGAGAAACCTGAGCACAATTCAGTGCTCAGATGTCTTTACAGGGAGCAAATCAAAGGCCAGGACTGCCAAAGAGTAAAGAGGGTCAATGTTAACACAAAGAGGTGGCAGCCCTCAGTCTACACCAAAGATAACTATAACGCAGTGAGTAGTATTACAAAGTTTATATATAATGGAATGGAGACCAATTAATCTTAATTGGAGGCTAGGAAAGGAATCTGGGAAGGTTATCCTCAGATCTGAATACAATGCCCAGCTCTACATGTCGGGGTGAGGCTAACATGTTGAAACTGGAAAAATGTAATGATTTAACACAACAAATCACACTCCTTGCCCTGCAGAGGCACATGGAAAGGAGATCCCCAGACCTCTTGTCTCAAACTCACATTCAAATACTTAGCCAAATGACACCTTGACATGTCAGTGAAGAGCTTGTGAAACAACCACTACAATAGGACATACCTGGATGAGTAAAATCTTATTTTAGCCACAGACATCCAATTTCATGTCTTAACTCTCCATTGTTGTAGTTTTAACACAATTCTGCATTAAGCTGGATAAAATTACCTCTTCTCCACTGCTATCATCTTCTTCATCTTCTGACATTTCTTCATCTTCACTGTCTTCTTCTACCTCCTTTGGAGGAGGAGCCATTTTCTTGGGGTCACCTTGATTTTTACCTGCCTAAAATGGACACAAGTAGGTCATTACACCTCCACCTCAACATTTCAGGCCATTCATATTTTGCCATTACTGTTCATATTAAAACGCCATCATCTCTCCTTCCTCAGATCCATTTCTCATAGTGCCAAACAGCACAACATCAAAACGAGTCCTGATGGCAATGCAAGATGAACTACTTTCAACCGCCCACAATTTTCCTCCCGGGCTTCACAAACAGAAAACCCGCCCGAAGGTAAGAAGTAACTACCTTGGTTTTCTCATGAACATTATGCCTTTCCCAGCAAGACAACCCCGCCCCTTAAAGAGGAGGCGCGGCCACGTGGGGGTACCTGGTAGGCCACCACGTGCCCGAAACACGGCGCAAAAGGCACGCGGCAGAGCCACCTTCCGGGGCCCACCACGTGTCGGCTCGCCAGGCCGGGACTCCGAATAGGGCCGATACCGCCATTTCCTGGCGCTAGGCACCGGTGCCTCTGGAGATTCCAGGACCCACGCGGCGCGGCCCACGTGGCAGGCCGCGCTCCCGGGCACGTGCGTCAGGAGTCGGGTCCCGACTCGTATGCGTCGCAGGAGTTTGGTCTCATCTCCCCACCCCGGGGCCCAGCGCCCCCTCCCCGCGCTCAGTGACTCCGTCTTTCCCGCCGCGTTCGCCGCCCCCAGCACCTGCAGAAGCTCTTCACCTCGCCACCAACTAGCCAGAAGCCGCGAGACCTCCCCACTAATCGCGCGAGACTTCCCGCAGCATGGCGCCCTAGAACGCGCCCGGGACTGCGCGCAGGCCCTCCTCCCCGCGCCGCCGCGCTCGCCCCTCGGAGAGCAGGCCTAGACGTCTGCGCTCGCGCTCAAGGCCGTTTACCTTCGCGAGCTTCACCATGATGGCGGCTTATGGCGGCGGAGTGTGCAGCGGAGAAGTGGCGCAGATGAGTCCAGAGGAAGCCAAGCGACGGCGATGGCGGCCGCGGGTGCTGAAGATCCCGGAGCACGTACACTCGAAGGCCAGCGACAGCTCGAGACTGAGGCGAAAGACTGAGCCTGCCCAGTAATCGCCTGTGGAAAGGCGACGACGGCGCCCTCGTGACTCCGTGCCGACCAACCAGAGCTCGCGGCAGTCCCCCTGAGCCAATCGCGAGCCTCTAACCAAGAACGGCGCGGGGCGGGGAGTGGGCGGGCCGAGGCGGCCACGGGAGGGGGAGGGGCTGGCAGCCGTGCCGTGGGGGCGGGGCTCGCTTTGTGCAAGGCCGGCGCTGATTGGGCCGTGGGCGCGCGGGTCCCGGCCTGCGCCGTGGGACTGGCGTTTTTGGCGCCGGCTGTGAGGGGACCGCGGGGGTGGTGGAATCGGGCGGTCTAGGGATCTCCAATGTGGCTGGCTCCCTAGGCTCGGGCAGCCTTGGAGTTCCTCAAAGACCCCGCGCGCGGCCCCGGCACGCACTCACGCCAGGGCTCCAGGTGGCCCTGGAGAAAGAAGCCCGCCAGCCCCGGAAGTTCAGGGACCGCGGAGTTCCCGTTGGCCCTTTCGGAGGCACAGCTCAGCCCTGCTTGCCCGCGAGCATGGGACTGGAGACACCCCCGGCTGCAGGCAGCCTCCTGAGAGCCGTTAATAAAGGCAGTCGCGGGTCTGTGCGAGGTTTTCTGTGAGAAATGCACGAACCTCCCCTACCCCACAGAACCTCAGGCGGGAGATATTTCTCATCATGGGGAACGGCCTCGGAGAAGTAACTTTCTGGCCTCACAGGGCAAGGAGAGGGGCCTGGGCGGGCCGACCGCAAAGCCGGGCCTTTGACCGCCCACAGGTTCCCTGGTTGTTATTTGCGTGGAATGCGCCAATTAAGGTGGTGGCTGCTAAGTCAGTGTCACCAGATGGCTCGGGAGCAGGTCGAGAGCCACCGGCAGGGTTCCCCGGCGGCAGGGCGAAGGAGGCCCCAGTGACTTCCACGGTTAGCTTTGTGGGTGGACCTCCCTCGATGCTGGGCTTAGCAAACCAGAGCATTTCCCTCCGTCCAGGGCCTGCCTGGGATCCATCCAATCCATGGGTCCAGGTATGGATCCATCCATACCTCATTGTTCCTACAGAACCAGGATACCTGCAGCTACGGCTGTACTTGTTAAAAATCACCTCAGGCGGGGCGCGGTGACTCAGGCCCGCAGTCCCAGCACTTTGGGAGGCCGAGGCGCATGAACCGGGGAGTCGGAGATTGCAGTGAGCCGACATCGCGCCACTGCACTCTAGCCTGGGCGACAGAGCGAGACTCCGTCTCAGAAAGAAAGAAAGAAAAGTGTTTGTTAAGGCCAGGCGCGATAGCTCATGCCTGTAATCCCAGTGCTTTGGGAGGCTGATGCAGGAGGATCGCTTGAGTCCAGGAACTTGAGACCGGCCTGGGTAATATAATGCGACCCTGTCTCTACAAAAAAATAATAATTAGCGGGTGTAGTGGCACTCGCCTGGAGCCCCAGCTACTCGGGAGGCTGAGGTGGGAGGATCGCTTGAGCCCAGGAGGCGGAGGTTGCAGTGAACCGAGATGGCGCCATTGCACTCCAGCCTGAGCAACAAGAGCAAAACCCCATCTCAAAAAAAAAAAAAAGAAAGAAATGAAAATTATTTGTTAAATGAGGAAGTATTTAGGTAGAAGCAGCAGCAGGGAGAGCCGGCATGGCTCAAGTGGCGTTGCTTTGGAGTTAGTCTGGGGCAGCAAAATAGCAATATCTAACACTTTATAATGCTGATTCAGTGCCAGGCGCTCTTGCAGCTCTTCATATATTCATTCACTTACTCTTCAAAATAACTTTTCCAAAAAGTTATCACTGTTTTATAGAAACTGGGGCATAAAGGTAAATTAACTTGGCCAGGGTCACATAGCTAGCAGTGGAGGTGTAGGATATAAGTGAAGACACTGCTGTGTCATCCCAGTTTCTTTTTTTTTTTTTTTTGAGACAGAATCTTACTCTGTCACTCAGGCTAGAGGGCAGTGGCAGGATCATGGCTCACTGCAGCCTTGACATCCCCAGTTTTATCAATCCTCCTGCCTCAGCCTCTCAAAGCACTGGGATTATAGATGTGAGCCACGTCTGGCCTGTTTGTTTCTAAATGCTTTTTTGTTTTGTTTTGTTTTGAAAACACGAGTTAGTTATTTATTGAATTGTAAAGTACACACATAGTACAAAATTCAAAAGATTCAAACAGATGCACAGTAAAAAGTCTCCCTCCCCTCCCTGTCCCCTAGGCCTCCCAGTCTCAAGGCAGTGCCAGTCTCTTGTATGTCCTTCCAGATTCAGTTGTATGTGCAAATAGACAAGTCTATTTATTATATTTAATACAAACGCTATCATATACACTGTTCTGAACTCTCCTTCTTTTGTGTTAACTATATGTGTCTTGTAACTCATCCTACATCAGCACATGTAGAGCTGCCACATTCTTTTTAATAGCTACATGGCGTTCCTTGTGTGGAAGGATCACAATTTATCTAGTCACCATTGCTGGACATTTAGGGTTGTTTGCTATGTTTGGCCATTACAAACTGCTATAGCAAATATTCTCACTTGCTTTATTTTACACAAATCATATCTGTAGAACAGCTGGGTCAAGGGTATGGTCTTTTACATTTTCATAGATGTTCTCCCAAGTGCTGTCTTTGGTTGGGGTTTTCCATGGCGGTTCCAGCCAAGAGCGATACCACCTCCTCCAGCCAGCTCAGGTTATCTGTTGCCCCTGAGCTCCAAGGCTGGGAGACAGTGCTCCACGTTTTAGCAGAGGAGGAACTAGATGGTGGGGAGAGGTTTGAGCATGGCTGTAATTCTTGTGGGGAGTGTGACTAGTCTCACATACCAGCCCAGATGCTCCAGGGGTACCACTGCCTTGAGTGGCTACTGGCTGCTTCTTCAGGCCTGCATGGACCCAGCCCAACTCTGCCTGCTGCTGTGGCCTGGCTGCTCCCCACGATACCTGTGTAGTGAGGCACCCACTTGGGGCACCCATGGGCACTTCTGGCCCCTGAGACCCATTTGGCCATAGTGGGCCTCATACTTGTGCTAGAGTCTGACAGCCCACTGGAGGGGGTCTGCAGGCTTCCAAGGATTACCTCCACTTCCCAGGACTGGGCTTCTAGGAACTAAGTGTCTCAGTTAGGCTCCAGCTAGCCAAGAAGAATCACATTGGGTATTTTAAAAAGAGGGAGCTTAGCGCAGGGACGTGGTGACATGAGGGATAGAAGTGCTGAGAAGTTGAGGGGACTGAGCAGGAAGCGGCTGCCCCCTACTCCAGGCTCTTCCACTGAAGGCTATGATAAGGGCCAGGGCTGATGCCAAGGAAGCTTCAGAAGGTCAGGAGGTGGGGTCATCCTGTGTCTCCCCTGCTTCTCCCCCTGAGTTGCAGGTGAGGCTGGCCTGACCCAGCCAGCATCCAGCTCACAAAGCCTGCAGGGTGAGTCCCTGCCATGGAGGCCGAGCAGGGCAGGGCTGGACACCCCAGCTGGCCGGGAGGGAGTTCACAGCCTCAGCTTCCAGAGCTTCAGGTCTGCCTGAGTGCGGAGGCCTGGGGTGTCTGCTGTGAAGTTCCTTTTACCAGCCCAGCCTTCTTCTGTCTTTTGGGTTCACTGAGGCCTTTGGATACTGCCCAGAACTTCCCCAGCACTTTCCCCCAGATGTCAAAGGGGGACCCTAAGTTCTTCCTCCCTTGCCAGGCCTTGCTTGGTGTGTCAGCAAGTCTTCCCCTGCAGGAGGTACCTGTGCCTTGGGGTCCCAGGGGCCAGAGCCAGAGAACCCAGTCTTGTCTTCCTGAGGCAGCCCGAGAAGCTTCACCTGTTCACCCACTGGTAGAGTCAGCCCCTCGCCAACAACCGCAGGCCCCTGAGTCCGCTGGAGGAGGCTGTTACGGGCCCCAGATCATCACCATTCCAACTTCCCTGCTGCACCTACCAGGCCTCTCCATCCAGGAGGTTGGGCCCTGCTGGAGATAAATCTGTGATGATGCAGATTTGGGGCCTCCAAATGCCCGGCCCTCCCAGCAGCTGCCCTGGTAGCAGCCCCAGCTGCTAGTCCAGATCATCTTCCAGGAGCTCCTGACCGCTCTCATTTCCCTCTCCCCAGCCTCTATGCCAAGCCTCTTCCCTCAGGCACTTCATCTCTCCTTCTCTGCCCTCTCTGTCAACAGAGTTACCCTATCTTCTCCTTCACAGGGAAGGACAGACCTCCCAGAGGGATTCCCACCCTCTGATTTACATACATTCGCAGACAGCCTGAGCTCTCCTGGCCACCACAAGGCCCCAGGGAAACCAGAGTCTTTCTCTGTATCACCCTTTCCCATGTGCCAGCAAGCCCCTCCTCACCCCCTCCTGGGGGTCCCACTGCAGTGATCTCCTCGACTGCCACCCGCCTTTTTTTTGTTGTTGTGTATTGGGGGGTGTGTGTGTGTGTATGTGTTTAGACTCACTCTGTTGCCCAGGCTGGAGTGCAGTGGTGTTAACACAGGCTCAAGTGATCCTCCCATCTCAGCCACCCAAGTAGCTAAGACTACAGGCATTTGCTGCCACGCCCAGCTACTTTTTGTATTTTTTGTTTATTTGTTTGTTTTTGAGACAGAGTCTCGCGCTGTCGCCCAGGCTGGAGTGTAGTGGCATGATCTCGGCTCACTGCAACCTCCACCTCCTGGGTTCAAGCGATTCTCCTGCCTCAGCCTCCCGAGTAGCTGGGACTACAGGCGCCCGCCACCTCGCCTGGCTAGTTTTTTGTATTTTTTAGTAGAGACGGGGTTTCACCGTGTTAGCCAGATAGTCTCAATCTCCTGATCTCGTGATCTCCTGTCTCGGCTTCCCGAAGTGCTGGGATTACAGGTGTGAGCCACCACGCCTGGCCTGCCACCTGCCATTCCAATACCTCCTTCCCTTCCATTGCCTTTTGCAGGAACAAGCTCCTGGGAAGAGTTGACAACAGTTGCTCCCAGCTCCACCAGGGACCCCCAGGCTCCCAGCCCCTGCAGGTGCCCTCCAACCCTGCCTCCTGCAGACACGCTGTTTGTCGCTAGCCAGAAGGACGCCTTGCAGACCTTATCTTTCATCTCTCTTGACCCTTCTGCAGCTTCTGTCTCTTGACCGCATCCTCCCTTGGAGCTTCCCCTCTGCCTCCCTGACGCTTCTCTCTCCTGACCTCTTTCCTCTTTGCCTACCTTCTTCCTTTCTCAAAGAGTGTTTCCACCTTTCTCTTCCCTCGACATTCTCTCACTGGTAACACCCTTATCCAGTGGCCTCAGCTACCATATGTGTGTACCCCCCCCACTTGGGGCCGCTCCTCCACAGCGGCTCCACCTTCCCATGGACAACGCCATCTGAAGGTGCCCAAATCAGGGTCTCTTCAGGAGCAACTTTCTTCCTCATTAACCCAGTGGCTTGGCAGACATCTCCCTTTGGTGCCCTATAAAACTTCAGACTCCAAGTAGAGTGTCCCACTCTGAATTCAGCCTCTTCCTCCACCCCTGAACTGCTGTCTTTCCTACCTCAAAAAAGGAGAGACAGCTCCCAGCTTGCCTAGCCAAAAGCCAGGACGTCTTAGTCTGCTGGAACTGCTATAACTTTAGACGGGGTCCTTTATAAACAACAGAAATGTGTTACAGTTCTGGAGGCTGGATGTCCAAGATCAAAGCACTGGCAGATCTGGTGTCCGTGAGGGCCTCTCTCCTAGACGGTGCCCTTTTCGCTGCTTCTTCGAAGGCAGAAGGAGCCCACAGGCTCCTGTGAGCCCTTTTTATAAGGACATTAATCCCATTCTCAAGGGCGGAGCCCTCAGGAGCTAATCACTTCCCATAGGCACCACCTCTTCACCTTGTCTTGGGGATTAGCTTTCAACATATGAATTTGTAGAGGAGACCAGCATTCAGATCGTAGCATTGTCTAGACCCTGACCTCTCCCTCAGCTCCCAGACACCCCGGCCTGGGCTTTGAGTGTCTTCAGAGTGGGTCCACTCTGCTTTCCACCACCCCTCTCTTACTGCCCCTGCTCAACTTCCCGCCTGGATTAATCCAGCCGTTCCCAGTCAGCCACCCTGACCTGTCTTGCTCTATATCTTAACCTACCATGTAGCAGTCACATCAGTTTTCCTCAGCAGCAGATACAAACACGTTCTTTTAATGAAGAGATTTCGGTGACTTCTGACAGCCAGCAGGAGAAAATCCAAGTGCCTCAACCCACACTGAAAACTCCTTCCTGAGGCCGGTGGCTCACTCCTGTAATCCCAGCACTTTGGGAGGCTGAGGCAGGTGGATCACGAGGTCAGGAGTTCCAGGTCAGCCTGGTCAACATAGTGAACCTCCGTCTGTACTAAATATACAAAAATTAGCCAGGTCTGGTGGCAGGTGCCTATAATCCCAGCTACTTGGGAGGCCAAGGCAGGAGAATCGTTTGAACCTGGGAGGCGGAGGTTGCAGTGAGCCGAAATCGTACCACTGCACACCAGCCCGGATGACAGAACAAGATTCTGTCTCGAAGAAAACCCCTTCCTGCTGCAGAGAGGGGTCTAGGGTGAGGTAAGGCACTTGCCTCAGGCACAACACTTAAGGGACACCACAAAAATCATCAAAAATAATATTTCAGTGCAATATTATTTAATTACTGGGGAAAATCCATGATGAACAAAAAAGTCAAATTGTATTTATTTTATTATTTTTGAGGCAGAATCTCACTGTGTGGCCCAGGCTGGAGTGCAGTGGTGCCACTTTGGCTCACTGCAATCTCTGCCTCCCGAACTCAAGGGATCCTCCAACCTCAGCCCCGCAAGTAGCTGGGACTACAGGTATGTCCCACCATGCCAGGCTAATCGTTTAATTTTTTGTAGAGATGGGGTCTTGCCATGTTGCTCAGGCTGGTTTCAAACTCCTGGGCTCAAGTCATCCTCCCTCCTCAGCCTCCCAAAGTGCTAGGATTACAGGTGTGAGCCTCCATGCCCAGTCAAAATCGGAATTTTATTTTATATGTTTTCCCCCCCTCCGAGACAGAGTCTCACTCTGTTACCCAGGCTGGAGTGCAGTGGCGTGATCTCAGCTCACTGCAACCTCCGCCTTCCTGGCTCAAGCGACTACCCTGCCTCAGCTTCCCAAGTAGCTGGGACTACAGGCGCCCACCACCATGCCCGGCTAATTTTTTTTTTTTGAGATGGAATCTCACTCCGTCACCCAGGTTGGAGTGCAATGGTGCAATCACGGCTTACTGCAACCTCCGCCTCCCAGGTTGAAGCGATTCTCCTGCCTCAGCTTCCTGAGTAACTGGGATTACAGGCACCCACCACTGTGCCCGCCACCACGCTCGGCTAATTTTTGTATTTTTAATAGAGACAGGGTTTCACCATGTTGTCCAGGCTGGTCTTGAATTCCTGACCTCAGGTGATCCACCCACCTCGGCCTCCCAAAGTGCTGGGATTACAGGCATGAACCACCGTGCCCAGCCTAAAGTCAGATTTTTAAATGAACACAGATCACTATCACTGACATTTCTTTTGCCTCAGGATGCGCTGTGGCTTGCACAGCACTGTCACTGATTGTGTCATTTAAAATTTGATATTTTGTTCATCATGGATTTTCTTGCATTAATTTTTATTTTTAAATATTGCACTAAATATTGATCACTGACTTTTGGGACCTTAAACTCTGTATGCAAGACAACTGCCTCACTTGTCTCACCCTAGCCCTGGTCCTGTGCCCAGACTCCAAGCCAACTGGACTATCCGTCTTCTTCCAGGGGGCCCTCTGGCCTCTGTCCCGCCTCCACCTCTTCTTGTACTCCTTCCCCTGCCCGATATGACCCCCTCCATCTCTGGCCTCCTGGTTGTCCTTCAGGACTAAACCACCTTCCTGGGGTCCTCCCTGTAATCCCCAGGCTGGGTCAGGTCCTCCTCTTTGTGCTACTGCACCAGCTGCACAACACTCATGGGTAAGCATGCTCATGGGTGTCTCCCCACTCCACTGTGAGCTGCTGCTTTTTTTTTTTTTTTTTCAAGAGAGGTGGGGCCAGGTGCAGTGGCTCATGCCTGTAATCCCAGCACTTTGGGAGGCCGAGGTGGGTGTATCACCTGAGGTCAGGAGTTCGAAACCAGCCTGACCAACATGGTGAAACCCTGTCTCTACCAAAAATACAAAAATTAGGTGGGTGTTGTGGCATGCACCTGTAATCCCAGCTACTCAGGAAGCTGAGGCAGGAGAATCACTTGAACCCAGAAGGCGGAGGTTGAGGTGAGCCGAGATCGTACCATTGCACTCCAGCCTGGGCAACAAGAGTGAAAGTCTGTCTCAAAAAAAAAAAAAGAAGAAGGAGAAGGAAGAAAAGAGAAGAGGAGGAAGAAGAAGAGGAAGAAGAAGAAGAAGAAAGAAGAAAGAAGAAAGAAGAAAGAAGAAAGAAGAAAGAAGAAAGAAGAAAGAAGAAAGAAAGAAGAAAGAAGAAAGAAGAAGACAGAAAATAACAGTTGTTGGTGAAGATGTGGAGAAATTGGAATCCTTATGCATTGCTGGTAGGACTGTAAAATGGTGCAGCTGCCAGAGAAAACAGTAAGGCAGTTCCTCAAAAAATAGAAGGCCAGGCGCAGTGGCTTATGCCTGTAATCCCAGCACTTTGGGAGGCCGATGTGGGTGGATCACTTGAGGTCAGGAGTTTGAGACCAGCCTGGCCAACATGGTGAAACCCCATCTGTACTAAAAATGCAAAAATTAGCTGTGGATGGTGGCGATTGCCTGTAATCCCAGCTACTCTGGAGGCTGAGGCAGGAGAATCGCTTGAACCCAGGAGGTGGAGGTTGCTGTGAATCGAGATTGTGCCACTGCACTCCAGCCTGGGTGATAGAACGAGACTCAGAAAGAAAGAGATAGAGAGAGAAAGAGAGAGACAAAATAAAGGAAATCCAATCCAACACACACTACAATGTGGATGAACTTTGAAGACATTGTGCTAAGTGAAATAAGATAGTCACACACACAAAAAAAATACTGTATGATCTCACTTAAAGAAGATATCTAGAGTAGTGAAACTCAAAGAAACAGAAAGTAGAATAGTAGTTGCCAAGGGCTGGGGAGATGGGAGGTGTTTAATGGGTACACACTTTTAGGGGTGTGTTTTTTTTTTTTTTTTTTTTTTGAGACAGTGTCTCACTCTGTCACCCAGGCTGGAGTGCAGTGGTGCAGTCCTGGCTCACTACAGCCTTTATCTCCCAGGCTCAAGTGATCCTCCCACCTCAGCCTCCCAAGTAGCTGGGACTACAGGTCTGCACCACTACGCTTATCTAATTTTTTCTTTCTTTCTTTCTTTCTTTTTTCTTTTTTTTTGGTAGAGACAAGGTCTCTGTATGTTGCCTAGGCTGGTCTTGAACCCCTGGCGACTCAAGAAATACTCCCAGGCTGGGCATAGTAGCTCACGCTTGTAATCCCAACACTTTAGGAGGCCAAGGCGGATGGATCACTTGAGCTCAGGAGTTTGAGACCAGCCTAGGTAACATAGCAAAACCCCTTCTCTACAAAAATTACAAAAATGTTGCCGGGTGCAGTAGCTCACGCCTGTAATCCCAGCACTTTGGGAGGCGGAGGCGGGTGGATCACCTGAGGTCAGGAGTTCGCGACAAGCCTAACATGGTGAAACCCCATCTCTACTAAAAACACAAAACTTAGCCGGGCGTGGTGGCAGGCACCTGTAATCCCAGCTACCGGGAAGCTGAGGCAGGAGAATCGCTTGCACGTGGGAGGCAGAGATTGCAGTGAGCTGAGATTGCGCCATTGCACTCTAGCCTGGGCAACAAGAGCAAAACTCCACCTCAAAAAACAAACAAATACAAACATTAGCCAGGTATGGTGGCGCATTCCTGTAGTCCCAGCTACTTGGGAGGCTGAGGTGGGAGGATGGCTTGAGCCCAGGAGACGGAGGTTGCAGTGAACTGAGATGGGGCCACTGCACTCCAGCCTGGGCAACAGAAGGAAAAAAAAAAAAGAAAGAAATCCTCTCACCTTGGCATCCCAAAATGCTGAGATTACAGGCATAAGCCACTGTGCCCAGCCCGAGAGTTGCAGTTTTGCAAGATGAAAAAGTTCTAGAAATAGGTTACACAACAATGTGACTATACTTAACACTACTGAACTATACGCTTAAAAATGGTTAAGATAGTACATTTTATTTAATTTTATCAAAATATTTATTTCATGGATACATATAATACCATATATAAAATTTTTTAAAGATAATTTAGTGAAGTAGGCCCGAGTAGCAGTGGCTCAAGCCTGTAATCCCAGCACTTTGGGAGGCCGAACAGAGAATGGATCTGAGGTCAGGAGATCGAGACCATCCTAGCTAACACAATGAAACCCGTCTCTACTAAAAATACACAAAAAATTAGCCCAGGCCCAGTGCATTGGCGCCTGTAAGTCCCAGCTACTTGGGAGGCTAAGAGGGGCAGGAGAATGCAGGAACCAGGGAGGCAGAACTTACAGTGAGAGCGAAGAGATCAGCGCCACCTCCAACCTAGAGCAGGCGAGACTCCATACCTCAAAAAAAAAATAATTTTGGGAGACCATTTGGCTGGCTTTCTGGGAAATCCCAGGACTTTGAGAGGCCAAGGTGGGCAGATCACTTGAGGTCAGGAGTTCAAGACCAGCCTGACCAACATGGTGAAACCCCATCTCTACTAAAAATACAAAAATTAGCTGTGTGTGGTGGCTGTAATCCTAGCTA
This sequence comes from Papio anubis, assembly GCF_008728515.1. Lineage (NCBI taxonomy): Eukaryota > Metazoa > Chordata > Mammalia > Primates > Cercopithecidae > Papio > Papio anubis. Next base: position 115,240,437 of record NC_044985.1, read on the forward strand.
CTCAGGAGGCTGAGGCAGGAGAATTGCTTCAACCTAGGAGGCAGAGGTTGTAGTGAGCTGAGATGGCACCACTACACTCCAGCCCGGGTGACAGAGCGAGATTCCATCTCAAAAACAAAACAAAACAAAAATAATAGTAATTTATTTTTTTGCATAATAAATACATTCAAGAAACCAAAAAGTATAAAAGGTGCCAGGTGCTGTGGTGTGCCTATAGTCCCAGCTACTCAGGATGCTGAGGCAGGAGACTAGCTTGAGACCAGGATTTCAAGGCTGTAGTGAGCTAGATCATTCTTTTTTTTTTTTTGAGACAGAGTCTTGCTCTGTCATCTAGGCTGGAGTGCACTGGTGTGATCTCGGCTCACTGCAACCTCCGCCTCTCAGGTTCAAGCAATTCTCCTGTCTCAGGCTCCCAAGTAGCTGGGATTACAGGCATGCACCACCACACCTGGCTAATTTTTGTATTTTTAGTAGAGACGAGGTTTCACCATGTTGGCCAGGCTGGTCTCGAACTCCTGAGCTCACGTGATTTGCCTGCCTTAGCCTCCGAAAGTGCTGGGATTACAGGTGTGAGCTACCATGCCCTGTCAAGCTAGATCATGCCTGTGAATAGCCACTGCATATAGAGATAACTCATCTCAAACTAAAATAAAATAAAATTTTAAAAGACAGTTAAAAGTCTCTCTTGCACTTGTCTCTTCGATTTTCCTGGTTCCTACTCCTCTACCCTGTCCAGGTAACTGCTTTTAAAAATGTGTTAATCAGCTGGGCATGCTGGCTCATGCCTGTAATCTCAGCATTTTGGGAGGCCGAGGTGGGCGGATCACTTGAGGTCAGGAGTTCGAGACCAGCCTGGTCAACATGGTGAAACCCCATTTCCATCCAAAATACAAAAATTAGCCAGGCACAGTGGCATGCAACTGTAGTCCCAGCTCTGTAGGAGGCTGAGGCAGGAGACTCACTTGAACCTGGGAGATGGAGGTTGTAGTGAGCTGAGATTGTGCCACTGCACTCCAGCCTGGGTGACGGAATAAGACTCTGTGTCAAAATAAATAAATAAATAAAAATGTGTTAACCATAAAGGACAAAAGGCATATAATTATCTCAATAGATGCAGGAAGAGCTCACAAAAACTGACACCCTTTCATGTTTAATAAAAAGCAAAACACTGGGCCGGGTGCGGTGGCTCACACCTATAATCCCAGCACTTTGGGAGGCCGAGGTGGGCGGATCACAAGGTCGGGAGATCAAGACCACGGTGAAACCCCATTTCTACTAAAAATACAAAAAATTAGCCGGGCGCGGTGGCGGGTGCCTGTAGTCCCAGCTACTCAGGAGGCTGAGGCAGGAGAATGGCGTGAACCCGGGAGGCGGAGCTTGCAGTGAGCCGAGAGTGAGTGAGTGAGCCCGCTGCACTCCAGCCTGGGCAACAGAGCGAGACTCTGTCTCAAAAAAAAAAAAAAAAAAAGCAAAACACTGAACAAAACAGTAGACAGGTACTTCCTCAATCTGATAAAGGGCATCTACAAAAACGTGGAACCCAGTATGAAAGACTGAAAGCTTTAAGATCAGAAACAATGCAAAGGTGTCTGCTCTCATACCTTCTATTCAGATTGTACTGGGGGTGCCATCCAGGGCAATTAGGCAAGAAAAAAAACAAAGAAATAAAACTATCTGTATTTGTAGATAACATGATCTTGTGTATAGAAAATCCAACGGGATACACACACCCACACAAAACTATTAGAGCTAATAAAAAGTTCAGCAAGATACAAAAGATACAAAATCAATATGTAAAAATCAAGGATGTTTCCATCAATAGCAATGAACAATCAAAACTTGAATTTAAAAAAACAATTCAATTTAGAACTGCATCAAAAAGAAACGTTACTTATAAATAAAGTTAACAAAAGAAGTGCAAGACAAACATTGAAAACTGCAAAACAACATAGAAATAAAGACCTAATAAATGGAAACACTTCCCATGTTCATGGATCAGAAGATTTAATTTTCTTAGGATGGCAATACTCCCCAAATTAATAAACAGATTCTATACAATTCCTGTCAAATTTCAGGAATTGATTTTTGTGGAAATCAACAAGCTGATCCTAAAAATCAACAAGCTGATCCTAAAATTTATATAAAAGTTTAAGAGACCCTAAATAGCCAAAACAATCTTGAAAAGAATAAAATTGGAAGACACACTTTTCAACTGCAAACCTTAACTATAAGACTGTGTGGTACTGGCATAAGGATAAACATATAGATAAATGGAATAGAATTGAAAATCTAGAAATAAACACATACATTTATGGACAATTGATTTTGACAAAGGTGCCAAAATAATTCAATGAGGAAAGAACAGTCTCTTCACCATACAATGCTGGGGCGACGGAATATCCAATGAAAAAGAATAAAATTGAACCCCTACTTCATACCATATAGAAAAATTAACTCAAAATGGATCAGCAATATAAATATGAGAGGTAAAACTATAAAACTCTTAGACGATATTACATGCATAAATATTCCTTACCTTGGATTAGGCAATGATTTCCTAGATATCACACCAAAAGCATAAGCAACAAAAGAAAACATAAGCACCTTGGACTTCAGGAAATTAAAACACATTTGTGTTGCAAAGGACACTATCAAGAAAATAGAAAGATTAACTGGAATAAATGGCAAAGAAAAAAAATGAAAAGATAATCTACAGAATAGGAGAAAATATTTGAAAATCATATATCTGATAAAGAGTTAATATCCAGAATATAAAGACCTACTATCTGATGACAAGAAAACAAGTAAGCCAATTGTAAAATGGGCAAAGGGCATTTTTCCAAATATATACAAATCGTGAATAAGAACATGAAAAGATGCTCAACATTATTAGCCATCAGGGAAATACAAATCAAAACCACAACAAACTACATCTATCCCAGCTACTCTGGAGGCTAAGGCAGAAGGATTGTTTGAGGCTAGGAGTTCAAGACTAGCCTGGGCAACATAGCAAAACCCCTGTCTCAGAAAAAAAAAAAAAAAAGCTACATCTTCACACCCAGTATAATGGCTATAATTAAAAAGTCAGCTGGCCGGGCGCGGTGGCTCAAGCCTGTAATCCCAGCACTTTGGGAGGCCGAGACGGGCAGATCACGAGGTCAGGAGATCGAGACCATCCTGGCTAACCCGGTGAAACCCCGTCTCTACTAAAAAAATACAAAAAACTAGCCGGGCGAGGTGGCGGGCGCCTGTAGTCCCAGCTACTCGGGAGGCTGAGGCAGGAGAATGGCGTAAACCCGGGAGGTGGAGCTTGCAGTGAGCTGAGATCCGGCCACTGCACTCCAGCCTGGGCGACAGAGCGAGACTCCGTCTAAAAAAAAAAAAAAAAAAAAGTCAGCTAAGGCTGGGCACAGTGGCCCACACCTGTAATCCTAGCACTTTGGGAGGCTGAGATGGGAGAATTGCTTGAGCTGAAGAGTTCAAGACCAGCTTGGGCAACATAGTGAGACCCCATCTCTGCAAAAAGAAAAAGAGTCAGTGAAAAGCAGATATTGGTGAGGATGTAGTAAAACTGGAACTTTCTTTTCTTTCTTTTTTTTGAGACAGAGTCTTGCTCTGTCGCCCAGGCTGGAGTGGAGTGGCATGATCTTGGCTCACTGCAACCTCTGCCTCCTGCGTTCATGTGATTCTCCTGCCTCAGCCTCCCGAGTAGCTGGCACTACAGGCATGTACCACCATGCCTGGCTAATTTTTTGTATTTTTAGTAAAGACAGGGTTTCACTGTGTTAACCAGAATGGTCTTGATCTCCTGACATGGTGATCCACCCGCCTTGGCCTCTCAAAGTGCTGGGATTACAGGCGTGAGCCACTGAGCCCGGCCAAAATTGGAACGTTCGTGTGCTGCTGATGGCAATGTTAAATAGTGCAGCTGCTTTGGAAAACAGTGTGGCAGTTCCTCAAATGGTTAAACACAGAATATCCAATGAAAAAGAATAAAATTGAACCCCTACTTCACACCATATAGAAAAATTAACTCAAAATGGATCAGCAATATAAATGTAAGAGGTAAAACTATAAAACTCTTAGACGATAATACATGCATAAATATTCCTCACCTTGGATTAGACAATGATTTCCTAGATATCACACCAAAAGCATAAGCAACAAAAGAAAACATAAGCACCTTGGACTTCAGGAAATTAAAACACATTTGTGTTGCAAAGGACACTATCAAGAAAATAGAAAGATTAACTGGAATAAATGACAAAGAAAAAAATGAAAAGATAATCTACAGAATAGGAGAAAATATTACAATCCAGCAAATCTCCTCCTAGGTATATAGCCAAGAGAAATGAAAGCACATGTTCATACAAAACTTGTCCACAAATGTTCACAGCAACTTTTTTTTTTTTTTTTTCCATGAGACAGTCTTGCTCTGTTGCCCAGGCTAGAGTGCAGTGGCTTGATCTCAGCTCACTGCAATCTCTGCCTCCTGGGCTCAAGCGATCCTCCCACCTCAGCCTCCTAAGTAGCTGGGAATACAGGCACTTGCCACCACACTGTGCTAATTTTTTGTAGAATTGAGGTCTCACTGTTTTACCCACACTGGTCTCAAACTCCTGAGCTCCAGCGATCCTCCCACCTCTGCCTCCCAAAGTGTTGGGATTAGCAGCATAAGCCACCACACCCAGCCCTGCAGCATTATTTGTAATAAAGAAAAAGTAAAACAACCTAAATGTCTATCAGCTGATGAACGGATAAACAAATGTGATCTATCCATATGTGGAATGTTACTTAGCAATAAAAAAAAAAGTACTGATCTGCAACATAGATAAACTTTGAAAACACACTAAGTGAAAGAAGCCAGATGCAAATACCAAATATTTTATGATTCCATTTATATCACATATCCAGAATCAGCAAATCTGTAGACAGAGGGCAGATTAGTGGTTGCCGGGGCAGAGGGGAATAGGGAGTGGCTGCTAATGGGTATAGGATCTCTTTTTGAGGTAATGAAAACGTTCTAGAATCAGATAGTTGTGATGGTTGTGCAACTTTGCGAATATACCAAAAAGCCCCACTTAACTGTACCCTTAAGAGGGTGGCTATTATAGTTATGAATTATATTCCAATAAAAATTTTCATATTAAAAATGTATTAACTTCAAGGAGAAATACAGCTCTCACTGGACCAGGACTGGATTATTTACAGACCTACAGCAGAGGCTGAATGAGAAAGTAGCTTGGCAAACATGCAATGCCAGTCGATTCTACCTCCACAGGAGCTCCAGAATTTTAACCGGTCTCACCACCTCCACACTACCAGGGCAATTCGATCCACTCCCAACTGCCCCGACTCTCTGCCCTCCAGCCTCACTGGCTATCTTTTAAATCTTCCAATTCACCTAGCCACACTCACGCCCAGTGCCAAGTCTCAATTCTCCCTCTAAGGACATGAGGGTGAGCATTTGACTCCCACCACCTCTCCGCACCCCATTACCAGCATCTACAATGCTCCCCATGGAGGATTCGGGCCTAGTCTGGTGTCTGGCACAAGGCAGTAGCTCCACGAGCATTTCTGGAGTGAACTTGAGAATTGGGGAGAGCCTTGTAGAGGAAATGCCATTTCAGGTGGGCCTGGAAGGGCCGTGGGATCTGTTAGCCAGGTCGGGGAGAGGAAAGCACTGTAGGCAGCCCGAGAGGACTGGGACCTTCGGAGCCTCAAGGGAGACGGAGGGGCTTGGAGACTGAGGATCCCAATCTTATCCAGGGGAGAGGAAGACGTGGCAAATGGGACTGGAGAGGCAGGTAGGGCTTTGAGGGACTGAAGTCCAGTGGGAGCCACTGAACAGTTTCAGGCCAGAGAGTGACACAATCTTCTATAGCATTTTGAGAAGATCCCTCTGGGTGCTTCATGGAGGCTGGATTAGAGGGTGAACTTCGGAACAATGAAGTGGCTGTGGCCACTGCCCAGGGGACATGGGAAGTCTAGAAAGAAAAAGCTCCCTTCGCCGGGCGCGGTGGCTCAAGCCTGTAATCCCAGCACTTTGGGAGGCCGAGATGGGCGGATCACGAGGTCAGGAGATCGAGACCATCCTGGCTGACACGGTGAAACCCCGTCTCTACCAAAAAAATACAAAAAACTAGCCAGGCGAGGTGGCGGGCGCCTGTAGTCCCAGCTACTCGGGAGGCTGAGGCAGGAGAATGGCGTGAACCCGGGAGGCGGAGCTGGCAGTGAGCCGAGATCCGGCCACTGCACTCCAGCCTGGGCGACAGAGCGAGACTCCGTCTGAAAAAAAAAAAAAAAAAAAGAAAAAGCTCCCTTCAGACCCTCCTGTTACAGGAGTCAGCAGGTTCCCTCCAGGAAACACCTCCCTCCATTGCACATTGTTAAATCCACTTCAGTATTCCCTTTTACCGCCTGTGTCAATCACCACCGTGGAAAGACGCTTAAGTAAACTGATGGTAACAACAGATTTGGTTAGATAGTAAGAAGTGAGCTTTAAAAGATAATAGGCCAGGCATGGTTGCTCATGCCTGTAATCCCAGCGCTTTGGGAGGGGGAAGCTGCAGCAAGCGGAGATCGCGCCACTGCACTCCAGCCTGGGTGACAGAGTGAGACACCGTCTCAAAAAAAAAAAAAAAAAGAAAAGAAAAGAAACAGAAATAGTAATAAAATCAATAGAGGTCATGCAATATAATAGAAACTCTTGGCTGTAATGTCAGTAACTGGAAAACTTCCCATAAAACATGTGACAAAATGTAACTGGAGGCCAGGCACGGTGGCTGATGCCTGTAATCCCAGCACTTTGGGAGGCCGAGGTGGGTGGATCATGAGGTCAGGAGATCGAGACCATCCTGGCTAACATGGTGAAACCCCGTCTCTACTAAAAATACAAAAAATTAGCTAGGTGTGGTGGCGGGCCCCTGTAGTCCCAGCTACTTGGGAGGCTGAGACAGGAGAATGGCGTGAACCTAGGAGGCGGAGCTTGCAGTGAACCGAGATCGCACCACTGCACTCCAGCCTGGGTGACAGAGCAAGACTCCACTTCAAAAAACAAAAGATGTAACTGGAAATTGATGGGGCAGTGAGGAGGCTGGGGAGATGAAACAAACTTTCATTTTCTTCTTAATAGGGTTAGGGTTTGCATTTGTTAGGGTTTTCTTTTTTTTTCTTTTTTTTTTGAGACAGAGTCTCACTCTGGCTGGAGTGCAGTAGTGCTATCTTGGCTCACTGTAATCTCCACCTCCCGGGTTCAAGCAATTCTCCTGCCTCAGACTCCCAAGTAGCTGGGACTACAGATGTGTGCCACCACACCCGGCTAATTTTTGTATTTTTAGTAGAGACGGGGTTTCACTATGTTGGCCAGGCTGGTCCTGAACTCCTGACCCCATGTGATCTGCTGCCTCAGTTTTCTAAAGTGTTAGGATTACAGGCGTGAGCCATAGCACCCGGCCTAACTATTGTGTTTTTAGTAAAGGTGGGGTTTCATCATGTTGGTCTTCAACTCCTGACCTCAGGTGATCCGCCCGCCTAGGCTTCCCAAAGTGTTGGGATTACAGGAATGAACTATTGCACTGGGCCTGCATTTGGGATTTATGTAATTTAAACATTTTGGATCAAGTGCAGTGGATCATACCTGTAATACCATCACTTTGTGGAGCTGAGGTAGGCAGATCACTTGAGTCCAGGAGTTTAAGACCAGCCTGGCCAACAAAGCAAGATCCAGTCTCTACAAATAAATTTTTTTAAAAAATGAGCTGGATGTGGTGGTGCACGCCTGTAGTCCCAGCTAAGCTCAAAGCTGCAGTGAGCTGTGATTGTGCCACTGCACTCCAGCCTGGGCAACAGGGCAAGACCCTATCTTTTTTTTTTTTTTTTTTTTTTTTTTTTTTTTTTTTTTTTTTTGAGACCGAGTCTCGCGCTGTCGCCCAGGCTGGAGTGCAGTGGCCGGATCTCAGCTCACTGCAAGCTCCGCCTCCCGGGTTCACGCCATTCTCCTGCCTCAGCCTCCCGAGTAGCTGGGACTACAGGCGCTGCCACCTCGCCCGGCTAGTTTTTGTATTTCTTAGTAGAGACGGGGTTTCACCGTGTTAGCCAGGATGGTCTCGATCTCCTGACCTCGTGATCCGCCCATCTCGGCCTCCCAAAGTGCTGGGATTACAGGCTTGAGCCACCGCGCCCGGCCGACCCTATCTTTTAAAAAAAAAAAAAAGAGAGAGAGACTGAAATGTTAAATTTATTTATTGGGGATTATTATTGTTGTTGGGTTTTTGTGTCAGTGTTGGAATTTGAGTTGAAACAGTCTGACAACGCTGTTCACTACCTCTGGCAGCTCAGAGTTCAGCAGCTGCCCACTCTGCCTCCAGCTTCCCTCTGGCCCCTCCCCAGGGCTGGGGTGGCGTCCCACAGGGGAGCTCCAGCCCGGTGGCCAGTGGAGGTCAGGAAGAAACCAGAGCTCTCCAGCGCCAGGGGTCCAGGGCTGAAGAAAAGCTCTTGGGCTGGGTTCCAAGTGGGCAGGGGGCTCAGCATCTGACTGTTGGGCTGTGTCCCTGTACCCATCAGCCCGCTGGGACCACAGCGCTTTTCCTGCAGGGGCCCAAGTTTCACTCACCAACCTTTTTTTTTTTTGGTAGGGGGTGGGAACGGAGTCTCCCTCTATCGCCCAGGCTGGAGTGCAGTGGTGGAATCTTAGCTCACTGCAACCTCCACCTCCTGGGCTCAAGTGATTCTTCTGCCTCAGACTCCCGAGTAGCTAGGGTTATAGGCGACTGCCACTACACCTGGCTAACTTTTATATTTTTAGTAGAGACAGAGTTTCACCATGTTTGCCAGGCTGGTCGCGAGCTTCTGAGCTCAAGTGATCTGCCCGCCTCAGCCTCCCAAAGTGTTGGGATTACAGGCATAAGCCAACATGCCCTGCTCACTCACCAACCTCTTCAACACCCAGCTTAGCACTGCTGGTCTCACGAAGAAGCTGCCACGAACACATGGCTCATTCCCTCCCTCAGGTGGAGACAGGATGACACAGAGGCAGGGGAAAAGTTGGAGCTAGGGGAGGTAGGTGCAAGTGGGCAAAGGACCCCAGCATAGGGGCAAGGTGAAGACAAACTGCCCGTGTCACTATTCTGCACGAAGCTGCATCTGAACCCAAGGCAAGTCCCTGCCCTATTCTCCACCTGTTCTCCTGCTGTTTTTCTCAGACAGTAATTAATCTTCCAAGCAGCACGTTATCCGTGGGAGAAAACTGTGGCCTCTGATGTCTTTGGTCCTGGGTCTAACTTGGGAGGCTTTGGGCAAAGTGTCAGGACACCTTTCATCCCAAGTGGCTGGTCAGCATGACTTAAACAGTTCAGGGGGTTCACTGCAAAGTTCAGCCCTGCAGGCCCGGCTTGATCCAGCAGCTCACAGGTGTCACCCTGCAGCCATCTCCCTGTCTTTCTTTCCACTTCTGTGCCAGCATCATCTCAGGTCAGCTTTCGTCATGGTGGCAGAATGTCTCTTGCTGTGGTTCAAGCAATGAACCTCATGCCTACACATCTTAGAGTCCAGAGGGAGCTAGAAAACATCTTTCCCAGAAGCTGTCTCCCACAAAGGAGCTCCCCAGACTGTCCCTGGATTACAGCCCCTCCCTTGTGCCCAGGCAAGGTAGTAGTTATGGTAATGTCAGTGTGTTCCTGAGCCACCTGCCCCACCCCCAGCCCCAGGGATTCAGCACTGGAGTGGGGGAGGGGAGACGGGTACCCAGAGAATGATCAGGAGAGAGTTGGAGAACAGAGAAGGGTCATGGGAGGCCGCTCCGCTGCCTCTGCAGCCAGAAAACTCCATTTTTTAATTTATTTATTTTTTTTAAGACGGAGTCTCACTCTGTCACCCAGGCTGTAGTGCAGTGGTGCAGTCTTGGCTCACTGCAACCTCCGCCTCCCGAGTTCAAGCGATTCTCCTGCCTCAGGCTCCTGAGTAGCTGGGATTACAGGTGTCCGCCATCACGCCTGCCTAATTTTTGTTTTGTTTTTAGTAGAGCTGGGATTTCACCATGTTGGCCAGGTCTCGAACTCCTGACCTCAGGTGATCCGCCCTCCTCAGCCTCCCAGAGTGCTGGGATTACTGGCATGAGCCACCACGCCGGCCAGAAAACTCCAATTCTTAATTCATTTCCTTACCTATAGTGGGGGTCATCATCTCTACCTTGCTGACGTAAGGCACAGGACAGTTTAAGAGCGACAGTAACGTGCTGCCACCGTCACTGGGGTGCTGTAGCCGATGTGAACTCCTACAGAATGCTCCCTCCCCGCCTCTTTTCTCATCTGCGAAGGTACGGTCCGGGTCACCAAGCCGCTTGACCACTCCACACAAGGTCCTTCTCTCCGAGGGGCGCGGCAGGGGCCCGAGTTGGCCAGCAGGTGGCAGCGCCGCGGCAGTCCGGGTTTGGCACAGCTCGGGAGCGGCCTCTGGGGAAGCAAGGGGTCCGGCCTCTCCAGGCAGCCCCCAAAAGCCCCGCGCCTCCCTGGGCGCCCGACTCGCAGATACAGCAGGGCGGGTTCGCGGGTGTGCGCCCTGCACCTGGCGGGGCTCTGGGCTTGGCTGTAAGCTCTGCTGTCGCCATCTTGTCTCTGAGTTACTGCTGAGCAGGAGCCCTGCATTTTCATTTTGCGCCAGGCCTCTCAAACTGTGGTCCTCGGTGCCAGGACTCCTGCTGCCTCAGGATCCCGCCACTTTACTTCCCAGAAATGTGTTGAGCCCGTCCCTTTCCTACCGTTGCTCAGCCTTCCCGGGGCTCCCTGACCATGCTTGTCTCCAGCTCACCGGCCTTCCAGAAGCCTGGAGAGGGCTGGGACCCCACATGGGGAGGGCGGCGAACCCACGCAAGGAAAATGGGGACCCTGCATGGGCAGGGGGCAGCCATGGGGAGGAGGGGGACCACGTGGGGATAATGGGGTCATACGTGGAGAGGAGGGGACCCTACAGAAGGCCTGGGTTGGGCAGTGCTGGGCTTTCGTCGGAGGGTCAGGTGGTGCTGGCGGCCGGCAGGAAGCCCTGGGTAGCGGGTGGCGGGCAGCAGGCCCCAGGCGGCCCTGTGCAGAGCGGAAGGCGCGTGGTGAGGCCCGGGCGGGAGCCCAAGGCTGGAGGCCGGCCCTGAGAGTGCTTCCCGAGCAGCCCCCGGCGGGAACAGAAGAGGCCAAAGTCTAGGAGCTCCGGGGACTTCTCCGCGGTGGCAGAGGAGGGCTGCCATTGTCAAGGCGGCACAGAAGCCTCGGGGGGTTCGGGGACCTTTGCTGGAGGAGCTGCGGTAGGGTAGGGCGGGGGCCGCAGAGGCCTCAAAAGCGAACGGGGAGAGCACAGTCCAGGCAGTTTGCCCGGGACACGGGCCTCTCGAGTGTGCCCAGGAAGCGGACAGGGTGACCCGGGTTCCTTGGGCAGTCTGCAGGCCTCCCAGTGTCCGCTGTGCAGACCTGATGCCACCTGCCACCCGCAGGCGCTGAGACCCCGAGCCCCTCTGCCCCTGGGTTGGCAGCCTCTGGGGTGTGGTTTCCCAGGCCGTCTTTTCAGCGGGTGCACAGATTCCCGCCCTCCCAGTGTCCCTTCCTGTGGTCTGGACGTGGGGGCCTGCGGACCCAGCGTGGGGGCGCTGTGGGTGACAGAAGGTGGCGGGGCAGAGACGGCTGCAGTGTGAACTCAAAAGTATGTGGGGGTGGGGGGTGGGGCAAGAGCAGTCGGGTGGTCTGCGTCTGCTCTGTGACTTCCCAGCTATACGACCCTGGGAAGTTACCTCACTTCTTTGAGGCTCAGGCTTCCTTCATCTGTAAAATGGAAGAATAGGATCGACGACTTTGCAGGATATCTGTGGGGATTCTTGATATACAAACCATATAGAAGACCTTCCATAAGAGAGGGATGCTTTTCTGCCTAGATTTTATAGCCTCTATCCTTGTATTAAAATTAATTATCAAAATGTTTACTGTTTCCCCTGCCCTTAGAAATAAAAGAATCATGGCCGGGCACGGTGACTCACGCCTATAATCCCAGCACTTTGGGAGGCCGAGGCGGGTGGATCGCCTGAGGTCAGGAGTTCCAGGCCAGCCTGGCCAACATGGGTGAAACCTCATCTCTACCAAAAATACAAAAAAAAAAAAAAAATTATCCGGGCATGGTGGCACGCACCTGTAATCCCAGCTACTTGGGATTCCCTCTTGTGAAAGGTGGGAGGGGGAGAAGGGACAGGAGAGGTAACACCTCTCTGAGTCCAACTCACCCTTGAACAACATGGGTTTGAACTGTGAGTCCACATGTGTGCCTTGACCACCCCTGAGGCAGCAAGATCAACCCCTCCTCCTCTTCCTCAGCCTACTCAATGTGAAGATGAGGATGAAACCCTTTATAATAATTCACTTACACTTAATGAATAGTAAATTTTCTCTTCCTTATGATTTTTCTTTTTGAGACGGAGTCTGCTCTGTTGCCCAGGCTGGAGTGCAGTGGCATGATCTTGGCTCACTGCAATCTCCACCTCCTGCATTCAAGCAATTCTCTCTAACTCAGACTCCTGAGTAGCTGGGACTACAGGCACCCACCACCATGGCCGGCTAATTTTTTTTTTTTGTATTGTTAGTAGAGATGGGGGTTCGTCATGTTGCCCAGGCTGGTCTCGAACTCCTGACCTCAAGTGATCTGCCCGCCTCAGCCTCGCAAAGTGTTGGGATTACAGGTGTTAGCCACCGTGCCCAGCCTTTCTTAATAATGTTTTCTCTATTGTAAGAATACAGTATGTAATACATATAACATACAAAACGTGTTAATCGACTGTTCGTGTTATTGGTAAGGTTCCCAGTCAACAGCAGCCTATCAGTACTTATGTTTTTGGGGAATCAAAAGTTATATGTAGATTTTCAACTACATGGGGGGTTGGCACCTCTAACTCCTACATTGTTCAATAGTCAACAGTACATCTTTGTATAATTCCAACTTTTAGAACTATTTCTATGTTTCATAGTCAAAAAAAAAAAAAAAAAAATTAAATCAACAAGGAATTGAAGAAGGGTGGTAGAGATGACCCAAAATGGAATACGAACAGAAACAAGTGAACCTGCTGTTTTACAAATGAATAACATGCACTCAGGCACCCTCGGGGAGCAGTAACCTATGTAGCTTCAGAAACAGTATTTTGACTACATGCTCTACAATTAGAGGTGAAAAAAATTGCACAGTATTGTGCCATTGGTAGAGGAGCACACATCTCACATCGAACTCACATCTCTCTTTTTCACAGAGATGTGAGTTAGAAATCCATGAACTACTTGATGTGGATTCTGGCACTGAGCAAGTCTATATACTGCGGCTAGCAAGAGCCAGATTTCTCACCATCAGGAAAATGGGCTAAAAATAAGGAAAGGGGACAGACGCAGTGGCTTATGCCTGTAATCCTAGCACTTTGAGAAGCTGCGGCAGAACTGCTTGAGGTCAGGAATCCAAGACCATCTAGGGCAACATAGCAAGACCCCTATATCTACAAAAAAGATAAAACATAAAAAATTTAGCCAGGTGTGGTGGTGCACCCCTGTAGTCCCAGCTACTTGGGATGCTGAGGCAGAGGATCACTTGAGCCCAGGAATTCAAGGCCACAGTGAGCTATGATCGCACCACTGCAGTCCAGCCTGAACAACATAGTGAGACCATAGCTCTAAAAAATTAATAAGAAGAGTAGGCTAGAATAAACATTATGGTGTTGGACTGGAATTGGAGACATCACTGTGAACTCCTGGTTTTTAAAATACATACAGATATAGAAAGCGCTTTAGAAATGCACATGTGTGGACATGTATTTCCTAACTCTATCCACTGTTAAGGGCCTAAAAGTACTAACACCTGAGACCAGTGAACTCACCCAGCACCCAGATCTTGTTTTTTGTTGTTGTTGTTTGGTTTTGTTTTGAGATGGAATTTAGCTCTTTCACCCAGGCTGGAGTGAAGTGGCCCAATCTTGGCTTACTGCAACCTCCACCCCCAGGTTCAAACAATTCTCCTGCCTCAGCCTCCTGAGTAGCTGGGATTACAGGTGCACACCACCAGGCCCGGCTAATTTTTGTATTTTTAGTAGAGACGGGGTTTTGCCATGTTGGCCAGGCTGGTCTCAAACTCCTGACCTCAGGTGATACACCTGCCTCGGCCTATCAAAGTACTGGGATTAAAGGCATGAGCCACTACACCCGGCCAGATTTTGGTTTTGAATGCTCTTCTCAATAAAAGGCACCAAGACTCTGGGAGAAATGAGTATTTCCAGGGCTATGGCAAGGAAAGTACAAGCTGAGCTTCCAACATCTTGTGGAGCCAAAAGGCAAAGCCTCTGACAAGCTGTGGGGAAAGGCATCAGAACATCAGCATGGAGGGGACAGTAGAGGGAGGGGACAGCCTGCGAAGCCTTCAGAGAGGAGGGAAATGAGAAGGAGACTTCAAGGGCGAGGAAAGGGTGGTGGTGTCAGATGTTGCTGAGAGTATGATCAGATCTAAAAACCATCTTTCTAGAAGCTTTTGCTGCAGATGTCCCTGGTGTCCTTGAGAAAAGAGTTTTCATGGGGGGGTGAGGAGGCACGACAGTTGTCACAGGCGCACGGAGTAGCTGCAGATGAAGAATGGCAGTCAGGGAATTGGGGGACTATTTCAAGACCTTTGCCTGTGAACGGAAGGAGAGGGCAGGATTGGAAGTGGGCACATGCTCAGGGAGAGTCTTGGTTCTGGATTCTCTTGAGAAAATGGCAGCCTCAACAGGAGCCAAGGGCAGTAGAGACAGGCTAGCTGCTCAGTCAACCCATTCCCTCTTCTTCCTGGATGTGTAGCTGCAGTGCCTGCCCAGCCTCCTTGGGACTAGAGGTGTGGCACAGGACCATGAGTGGTGAAAACATATCTAAGCCCGGCCTGCACCAAGTGCTCCCACTTGTTCTCTCCTATCTACTTGCTGGAGTAGTAATTGACTCAGGGAAGAAATTTCTAGGGAGCAGGTGACAGACGGGCTGGGAAGACCAGAGATTTAGGGATAGTGGCAAGAGTGGTAAGGTAGTCCAAGTGGGATAGGATGCATCCTCCTTGTTCTCTCCTTTCTACTTGCTGAATGAAGATCTTTCCAATGACCCAGAACAGGACAGAGGAGCAAAACAGAGGAAGCCTGGGTCCCCAGATGACCACACAGAAGGCCGCCTGCCCAGGAATACCCCACTCTGAATGTAGCATGAGTGAGAAATAAACACTTACTGTGTTGCACTGCTAAGAATTGGGGTCCATCCACTATAGCAGGTAGAGTTAACCTAATAAACTGGCTAAGGACATTCTTGTACATCCATGCAATGGAGCACTACAGCTATAAAAACAAAGGGAGCAGCTGTTCATTACAGATATGAAACGATCTCCAAAATACTTTCAATGACAAAAAGGCAAGGTATAGGAAAATGTGTTATAGCTTGTTGCTTTGTGTCAAAAATCGGTAGGAGGCCGGGCCAGGTGGATCACGAGGTCAGGAGATCGAGACCATCCTGGCCAACACAGTGAAACCCCGTCTCCACTAAAAATATAAAAAATTAGCCAGCCATGGTGGCATGCACCTGTAGTCCCAGCTACTTGGGAGGCTGAGGGAGGAGACTCGCGTGAACCCGGGAGTTGGAGGTTGCAGTGAGCAGAGACTGCACCACTGCA
This sequence comes from Papio anubis, assembly GCF_008728515.1. Lineage (NCBI taxonomy): Eukaryota > Metazoa > Chordata > Mammalia > Primates > Cercopithecidae > Papio > Papio anubis. Next base: position 115,256,118 of record NC_044985.1, read on the forward strand.
CTCCAGCCTGGGTGACAGAGCGAGACTCTGTCTCAAAACAAAACAAAACAAAATCAGTAGGAAAACATAATTCCTTGTCTTAAACAGTGGAAGACAAGAAGCAGCCAATAATATTGGCTCCTTCTATACAAAGGAGCTGGGTAGCTAGATGATGAGTGGGAGACTTTCATTTGTACCCAGAATTTTGAATAGTGTCAATTTTATACATTTTTAAAAATAGAAATGTAAAGGGAGTGTGCCAGAGATGTCGGCATTTTATTACAAGAGCCAGTAGAAACAAAATTTCTAAAAACACAGAGAGAAAGCAGACAGCGGAAGGAGGGAAGTCCTTGAGCCCTTGAGGGCAGGGGATGTAGACTGCAGTGTAGGGAGAGGGAGCTGCCACAGTCAGGAGGAAGGCCACTGAGGACAGGAGGCAGGACGCTGGAGACGTCACAGCAGGCAAGCGTGTAGGGTGAGTATATGGGAGCAGGAAGATGGTGGGGAGGTTTCTCTCAAATGGCTTTTATCAGGAGATAAAGTTACCTAATAAAAATGAGATGGCGGCTCTGACTCCAGGGAAGAACAGGAGGACGGGAAATAGAAGCTTGTAGGGGAGCACTGCTGGCCCAGATGAGACTGGAGCCACAAGCTTAGAATGAAATCAAGCTGCCCCTGAGGTGGGGTTTCTGCCAGCACCCCAAAATAGGGGAGGAGCATGGGACATATATTAATTGACTCAGGGTAGAAATTTCTAGGGAGCAGGTGACAGAGGGGCTGGGAAGATCAGAGATTTAGAGTAGTGGCAAGAGTGGTAAGTTGGTCCATGTGGGGTAGGGTGCATCCGAAAGGAGATTTTGAAGGGGACCGATGGATTTGGGAGAAAGTAGAGAAATCAGAGAGCTGGAGATGTTATTGAGGGGAAAAGAACCTAAGAATAGGGCAAGTAACTGAGTGAGGAGTTCCATTCACATTGTCACGGGAGAAGGAACACTTACAGACTTTTTTTTTTTTTTTTTGAGAGAGAGTTTTGCTTTTGTTGCCCAGGCTGGAGTGCAATGGCGCGATCTCGGCTCACCACAACCCCCACCTCCCAGGTTCAAGTGATTCTCCTGCCTCAGCCTCCCGAGTAGCTGGGATTGCAGGCATGCACCACTATGCCCAGCTAATTTGTATTTTTAGTAAAGACGGGGTTTCTCCATTTTGGCCAGGCTGGTCTCGAACTCCTGACCTCAGGTGATCCACCTGCCTTGGCCTCCCAAAGTGCTGGGATTACAGGTGTGAGCCACTGCACTCAGCTCCACCTATGGACTTCTTAAGGCAGGTAAATACCTGGGACCTGAGTATCCAGGACCAGCTGGGAGGTTGAGGTCCCAGGAGTAGGGATGGAGAGAAGCCCATGAGCCAGGGGTCCAGGCTCTTTAACAAATGCCAGATAGGGGGCCAGGTGCAGTGGCTCATGCCTGTAATCCTATCACTTTGTGACGCCAAGGCAGGAGGATCACTTGAGTCCAGGAGTTCGAGACCAGACTGGGCAACATAGCCGGACCCCCTTTCTACAAAAATTTTTAAAAACTAGCTGTGGAGGCACATACTTATGGTTACAGCTCCTTGGGAGGCTGAGGTGGGAGGACAGCTTGAACCTGGAAGGTCGAGGCTGCAGTGAGCTGTGATCACGCCATTGCACTCCAGCCTGGGCAAGAGTGAGATCCTGTCTCGAAAGAACAAAACAGTCAGATAGGGTTCTAGATGACCACAGTTGAGTGGGGAAGGGTAGGGCCAGATGGCATGAGCCTCCAAGGAGCCAGGAGTCAGACGTGTAAGAGTGCAGCTATGAGACTGACTGCTTCCACTCCTACAGGGGAATGCAGCTGAAAGCAGAGCTCGGGCCTGTACCTCGCTCACCCAGAGCCGAAAGGCTCAACCATAATGACCTGAAGTTCAGAGGCCCCTTGCCTAGCCAATCTCCCCGTCCTTAATCCCAACTTTGATCTCCATGCCTGGACCCTCTTCCCACTGCCCTGCCTTGTCATCGGCTGCACTGTCGTCCTCAAAGTCACTCTGTGACTTTAGTCACTCATCCTTTCCAAAATAGTCCTCAAGTTTCCTCTGCAGAAGAGCCTGGCCCTGCCCTGCCATCTCACTCATCCTCCAGAGGCCTGTTGTGAGAGCCCCCTTAGTCCTCACCACCACACTCTCACCCACATTTATAGTCAAGTCTCTCTTATTAAGGGAGGGAATCTGAATCTGGGTTTGCCATCTAAATTGGCTTTCTCAGAGGCTATCAGAGCCATAAGACCTCACTGCCCTGCCTTAAAGCCACTCCGTCTTCATCTCTTTGCTCTGCTGCAGCTGTTGGAACTCAGTCTCACTCATTAGCAGTCCCAAGACTTCTGCACTGAGGCTGTCCTGAGGATCTCCAGAGGTAAGATCTGCCTCTCCTTCCCGGAATAACTAGGGTTTTTTTCCAGCCTTCTATGAGCCTGGCAGAAAGGAAGAGGGACCCTGCATTGAGAAATCAACTCAGCCATGCTCACGTGTTGCTGAGAGAACTCACCAGCTAGCAAAGCCCATCAGTGCACTCCTTGAGGAATCAAATAAACACAACCTGAGCCTGAAGACTAAGAGCTGTTTAGGGCTTACTGTTGAGTGGGGGAGGGAGGGCAGAGAGCAGGATACACTATGGTCCATCCACAATGCGTTCAACAACATAAAATCGCACATCGAAAATTGAAAGAAGGCCAGGCAAGGTGGCTCACCACCTGTAATCCCAGCACTTTGGGAGGCCGAGGCGGGCGGATTACCTGAAGTCAAGAGTTCAAGACCAGTCTAGCCAACATGGAGAAACCCCATCTCTACTAAAAATACAAAATTATCCAGGCATGGTGGCACATGCCTGTAATCCCAGCTACTCGGGAGGCTGAGGCAGGAGAATCGCTTGAACCCGGGAGGCGGAGGTTGTGGTGAGCTGAGATTGCGCCACTGCACTCTAGCTCGGGCAACAAGAGCGAAACTCTGTCTCAAAAAAGAAAAGAAAATGGAAAGAAAGCATGCCTAAATATTTACAGGACTTTCTTCTGCTGAGATTACAAGTATTTCCCCAAAATTTCGTTTTTTGTTGCTGCTGTTGTTGTTTTTTTTGAGACGGAGTCTTGCTCTGTCGCCAGGCTGGAGTGCAGTGGCGCGATCTCGGCTCATTGCAACCTCCACCTCCCGGGTTCAAGCAATTCTCCTGCCTCAGTCTCCCGAGTGGCTGGGAATACAGGCATCTGCCACCATGCCCGGCTAATTTTTTGTATTTTTAGTAGAGACGGGGTTTCACTGTGTTAGCCAGGATGGTCTCGATCTCCTGACCTTGCGATCCACCTGCCTTGGCCTCCCAAAGTGCTGGGATTACAGGCATGAGCCACCACGCCCGGCCCAAAATTTCTTTAGAAAAATAGCCAAATATTCTACAATAGGATACATTACTTGCATAATTTTTTTTTTTTTTTTGAGACGGACTTTCGCTCTTGTCACCCAGGCTGGAGTGCAATGGTGTGATCTCAGCTCACTACAACTTCTGCCACTTGGGTTCAAGCAATTCTCCTGCCTCAGTCTCCTGAGTAGCTAGGACTACAGGCACCTGCCACCAGGCCCAACTGATTTTCGTATTTTTAGTAGAGACCAGATTTCACCATGTTGGCCAAGCTGGTCTCGAACTCCTGACCTCAGGTGATCTGCCTGTCTCAGCCTCCCAAACTGCCGGGATTACAGGTGTGAGCCACCATGCCTGGCTAGACTAATTTTTTAAGATACGGCTTCTACAGTAGTGAGTAGACATGTCACTATGTCAGTGGAAAAACACTGTTTGAGTCACAGACCTAAGACTCTGCTGGCGGCTACAGGCCTTCTCCCTGGAAAAATGCTCATCTGCTCTTTCACACATCGACACCCCATTGTGCACTACCCTGGGTGCCCCAATGTCAAGGGAACAAGCATCCCTGCCTGTAAGAGGCAGAATGTTTCTGGGCCAGCCACACTGATTATAAGCTGACCAACAACGCTGGAACTTCAAAAGAAATGTGTAAATCCAAATAGAAGCACCACAAAAAAGTCCAGAGGCTAGTAATGGCTCTGACACCCAGCCTGCACAGGGAAGGGGGTTAGTTACCCTGGCCTGAACCCCAAGATGACTGTGGCAGGTCTACTGTGCTTAGGGATAGGAAATATTCAATTCATCCAGCTGACTCCTTTGTTCACATCCCAGGCTCACAAGTGCCTTTAAGAAAAATGTGGCTTCTTTTAAGGCAGAGGTTTATAAACTTGAATAAAGGCCAGAGAGGCGAGGTGTGAAAAACCACCAAAAGTATAATCCAACCTTATTTTATATGGTATAAGATTTAACAAACATATATAATGCCATAGATTGTACTCTAAACTTCATATTGAAAAAATGTAATTTGAAAATAGAAATAATTATCTCATTTCATAATTTATTACTTCTCAGATTTGAAAGCCAAAATCTAACATTCCTTTCTTTTTTTTTTTTTTTTTTGAGACAGAGTGTCGCTCTGTCACCCAGGCTGGAGTGCAGTGGCCAGATCTCAGCTCACTGCAAGCTCCGCCTCCCGGGTTCACGCCATTCTCCTGCCTCAGCCTCCCGAGTAGCTGGGACTACAGGCGCCCGCCACCTCGCCCGGCTAGTTTTTTGTATTTTTTAGTAGAGACGGGGTTTCTCCGTGTTAGCCAGGATGGTCTCGATCTCCTGACCTCGTGATCCGCCCGCCTCGGCCTCCCAAAGTGCTGGGATTACAGGCTTGAGCCACCGCGCCCGGCCTAACATTCCTTTCTTATGGCCCAAGGTGTCAATCAACATCAGGTTGTGAATCTTGTATAGCAACGTGCAGCAGAGAATTCATCTTTCCTTTAACTGGGAGCAATATTTAGTTTTACTTAGTTTCATAAGAGAAAATAGCTGCTCATAAACATAGGTACTTCCAAACATGCACAGAATCTCTGCACAATGTGTTTTCTATTTAGGGTAACCATTACTCAGGTATCTGTAGCATTCTGGGATTCCCACATCATCATATTTAGTTTTCAGTATAGTGTTGCACTGCAATTCAATAATTTCCATTTGCAGCTCTTCATTCACATGATTAATACTCATTGAGAAAGGTGAACTGAACAATATAATTTCATTTTCATAAAGTTTGAAATCAGAGAATCTTTTTTGGAATTCAGTCTTCAATTCTTTAATTTTTGGAATATAGTTCAGGCCATCGCTTTCTTTTTCAGAAACTAATTTCAGTTTAGGGAAGTGGGCCAGATTGTTCCTTGTCAAATGAGTTTCCCAAAGACATAATTTTGCTAGGAATTAGTAAATTGAATCATACATTTGTATAACCACTTGTGAACACCTTTGCAGAGAAATATCCAATGTATTTAGATGTGTTGTCATGTCAATCAAAAAGGCTAAGTCTTTGACCCAATTTTTGCTAGTGAGCTGAGGCACAGATTTTCCTTTAGAAGACATGAAAAAGTCAATTTCTTCCAACAGTTCAAAAAACTGCTTTAGCACCATACCACGACTCAGCCACTTCACTTCCATGTCACAGAACAGGCTTCCATATTGTGCATCTAACTCACTGAACAAAGTGTTGAACTTTCTGTGGTTTGAGCCATGGGAATGTATCCAGGTTATGCTGTAAATTACTGTGTCCATGACGGGATCCATTTTTAACTTTTTAGCACAAAGTGACTCCTGGAGAATGAGGCCATGCACACACTTAAGTTCTGTGCTTTTGCAAAGCCCTGCCACCTTAGATTTCAGTTTTGTACCGAGTTGTTTAACACCAACCATTGCAGAATTACCATCTGTGCTAACACTTACTAATTTTGACCAGTCTACATTAAATTTTTTAAGACTTTTCTCAACACATAAAAATATGTCATTTCCTGATGCTGTGCCTGTTATGAGTACCATATCTAAAAGTTCTTCGGTCACATCAAAAGTTTCATCAAGGCTGGGCACGGTGGCTCACGCCTGTAATCCCAACACTGTGGGAGGCCGAGGCAGGCGGATCACGAGGTCAGGAGATCGAGACCATCCTGGCTAACACGGTGAAACCCCGTCTCTACTAAAAAATACAAAAAACTAGCCGGGCCTGGTGGGGGGTACCTGTACTCTCAGCTGCTCAGGAGGCTGAGGCAGGAGAATGGCGTGAACCCGGGAGGCGGAGCTTGCAGTGAGCCAAGATCACGCCACTGCACTCCAGCCTGGGCGACAGAGTGAGACTCCATCTCATAAAAAAAAAAAAAAAAGTTTCGTCAACACCACGAACGAACACAGACAACCAGGGAGCATTATTTATATCAGTGTTCTCATGAGCTGCGATAGAGAAAGCCACAAATGATTTCACTTTTTCTTGAAACCTGCCCTGTAAGTTTTTAGCCATATCATCAACAGGCTGAGCAACAATATTACCAGTCAGTCTTATATTTGCAAATGCTTGTCTCTGTTAAGGGCACATAATTTCTGCTGCACTCAACAAGCATTCTTTTATGAACTCCCCATCTGTAAAAGGTTTTGATTCCCGGGCAATTTTCTCACTTAATATACAGCTACACTTCATAGCAGCATCACCTATTTTATTCACATTCAAAAGCAAATCATGTTGAAATCTCAGTATTTTTCTCAGTTCGTTAAGTTTTTTTGTCACGCATCTTTTCTATATATCCATCGTGGTTCTTGCTATGGTTTGTTTCACAATGGTGTCTTAGGGTATGCTCTTTCAACACAGACTTTGTTTGCATATTAAACATGTAGGAACATTCTTTACCTCCACAAAAAAAACAGTCTCTCTCCCATTTTTCTTGAAAAGTGTGATTGTCTTGTTCTATACTTTCTCTTTCCACTTGTGAAAGAGACAAATGCATAAGAAATATCAAAATGTCATCTTTTTTTCTTTTTGCCCCAAGACAGAGTCTCGCTCTGTCGCCCAGGCTGGAGTGCAGTGGTGTGATTTTGGCTCACTGCAACCTCTACCTCCCGAGTTCAAGGAATTCTCCTGCCTCAGCCTCCCGAGTAGCTGGGATTACAGGTATGCGCCATCATGCCCAGCTAATTTTTTTTTTTTTTTTTTTTTTTTTGAGACGGAGTCTCGCTCTGTCACCCAGGCTGGAGTGCAGTGGCCGGATCTCAGCTCACTGCAAGCTCCGCCTCCCGGGTTCACGCCATTCTCCTGCCTCAGCCTCCCGAGTAGCTGGGACTACAGGCGCCGCCACCTCGCCCGGCTAAGTTTTTTTGTATTTTTTAGTAGAGATGGGGTTTCACTGTGTTAGCCAGGATGGTCTCGATCTCCTGACCTCGTGATCCGCCCGTCTCGGCCTCCCAAAGTGCTGGGATTACAGGCTTGAGCCACCGCGCCCGGCCATTTTTGTATTTTTAATAGAGATGGGGTTTCACCATGTTGGCCAGGCTGGTTTCGAACTCCTGACCTCATGATCTGCCCTCCTAAGCCTCCCACAGTGCTGGGATTACAGGCATGAGCCACCATGCCCAGCCATGTCATCTTTACAATATATTTTTAAAAGGGCCATTTTCTAAGAATAAACTATTAACTCTATGTTTAAAAGTGTAAGTGTTGTGCTGTTCCCACCACTGTTGGTGTGGAGACCCTCAGGAACTGTGGGGTTTACCAGCAAACAAGAGCAAAGGCCACACCTAAAAGGAAGCAGCTACTTCTGATCACCAGCCAACTGCTGCCATGTGGGAATGCAGCCACGGTGCCACCAGATTTTCTTTCCTTTTTCTTTGAGACAGATAGGGTCTCACTCTGTCGCCTCGGCTGGAGTGCAGTGGCACCATCATGGCTCACTGTAGCCTCGACCTCCCAGGTTCAGGCAATCCTCACACCTCAGCCTCCTGAGTTAGCTGGGACTACAGGTATGCAACACCACGCCCAGCTAATTTTTTTTTTTTTTTTGGTACAGATGGGGTCTCGCCATGTTGCCCAGGCTGGTCTTGAACTCCTAGGCTCAAGCGATCCACCCACCTCAGCCTCCTAAAGTTCTGGGATTACAAGTGTGAACCACTGCACCTGTGCAGACTTTCTGCTGTATCAAAAGAAGCCGGAAATCCAGGGTTTTATGTGAAATTTTTTGATTTTTTGAAATACTCATAACAAATTCAATGGTCTCTTACTGTATAAGCCAACATGTTTGCCGATTAGATAAGGCAAATTAGGGACACTGGTTTGGGGTCACTGGTTTAAACCTGCAAAAACACTACTTGAAGAAAATTAATATCTGAAGATAATTAAATATCTAATTCTGAAACCACAGGTATAAGAGCTTGTTCAAACAAAATCTTAGAGGGTGACCAAAAAAGAAAAAAATAAACTGATGAGTTTCCTTTTTTTTTGTTTTGAGACAAGAGGTCTGGCTCTGTCACCCAGGCTGGAGTACAGTGGTGTGATCTTGGCCGGGCGTGGGGGTGGGCACCTGTAATCCCAGCTACATGGGAGGTTGAGGCAGGAGAATCGCTTGAACCCAGGAGGCAGAGGTTGCAGTGAGCCAAGACTGTGCCACTGCACTCCAGCCTGGGCGACAGAGCGAGACTCCGTCTAAAATAATAATCATAATAATTAATAAAATAAAAAATAAAGTGTTGTGTGGCCTTCCCATCTGTAGTTCAGCTACTCGGGAGGCTGAGGTGCGAGGATCACCTGAGCCCAGGAAATCAAGACTGCCTCGAGCCATGATTGTGCCACTGCACTCCTGCCTGGGTGAAGGGAGTGAGACCCTGTCTCAAAATAATAGTAAAAGAATAAAGTGCCGAGTGCCCCTAACCTCATACCAGCCCCTTCCTTGGGACCCCCCTGTGACAATCCTGGTAAATCTCAATCCACAGAGCTCTGGGACCCCTCACCTCTCCAGGTACTGTTCTTTCTATCTCTATTTTCTTGCCCCTGGCTTTTCTCTCCAATATGGTCCAGAACTATGGCAAGCCCATCAATCTCTGTTCCCTGCTTTTCTTCCAAGGCTCTCTCTGCCTCAGCTTGTAACTTGAATTCAATATATGCGATTCTGCAATTGTGGCGATGAGGTGAGGGAGAGAAGAATAGTTAGCATTTAGGGCCACAGACTGTTATTTGTCTTCTCAATCAGTAATATACAAGATTCAAAATCCAAAAAGTAGAAAAGGATATGGTTTAGAACATGTAGAAAAAGGAAAAAAAAAAAAAAAAGGATACAGTGTAGTCTTCCTTATATTCCTATTCCAGGCCACCCAATTTCTAACCATAGAGGCATGGTATATAAAAACAAATGTATATACACACACAACTTTTCTTAAAAAGCTTGAGATATAATTTACATATCATAAAATTCACCTATTTAAACTTTACAATGGTTTCTAATATGTTTACACAACTGTACGATCATTATTGTAAACTAACTTTGGAACATTTTTATTGTCCCCAAAAGTACCCATCAGCAGTCACTCCTCGTTCCTCTCAACCCATTCTCACTCCCAGCCACAAGCAAGTACTGCTCTAGTTTCTGTCTGTATAGATTTGGCTATACTGGACATGTCATATACGGAATGACATACTACACTTTATCAGTCCATCAACTGATAGACATTTTGGGTCATTTCTACTTTTTGACTATTAAATAATGCTGACATGAACATTTGTAGGAAAGTATGAACATATGTTTTCATTTCTTTGAGGTAGATACTTAAAACAATTGCTGGACCATATGGCAATTCTGTTTAACATTTTGAGAAACTGTCAAACTTTTCCAAAGCAACTGAACTATTTTACATTCCCACCACCAACATATGAGGGCTCTACCTTTTCCACATCCTTGTCAACATTTGCTACTGTTTGCTTTTTATTCTAGCCATTCTAATGAATGTGAAATCTAATGAATGTGAAAAACATCATAGTTTTGATCTGCATTTCCCTAACGACTAATGTTGAGCATCTTTTTGCGTGCTTATTGGCCATTCATATGCCTTGTTTGGAGAAACGTCCATTGAAATCCTTTGCCCATTTTTTAATTGGATTGCCTTTTTATTGTTGAATTGTACTATGAGTTATTTATATATTTGGACACAAGTCCCTTATAGAATATATGCTTTGCAAATATTTTTTTCCAGTCTATAGATTTTCTCTTTTTTCTTTTTTTTTTTGAGACGAAGTTTCACTCTCATTGCCCAGGCTGGAGTGCAATGGCGCAATCTCGGCTCACTGCAATCTCTACCTCCCAGGTTCAAACGATTCTCCTGCCTCAGTCTCCCAGGTAGCTGGGATTACAGGTGCTCACCACCACGTCTGGCTAATTTTGTATTTTTATTTTTAGTAGAGACAGGGTTTTGCCATGTTGCCCAAGCTGGTCTCTAACTCCTGACCTCAGGTGATCCACCCACTTCAGCCTCCCAAAGTGCTGGGATTACAGGCATGAGCCACTGTGCCCAGCCAGTCTATAGATTTTCCTCTGACTTTTTAAATATGGCCTTTGAAACACAAATATTTTTTATTTTGATTAAGCCCAACTTCTCAATTTTCTTTAATCACTTGTGCAAAAACTGTGTTTTCTTCTAAGGATTTTATGTTTTAGCTCTTACATTTAGGTCTTTGATCCATGTTGAGTTATTTTTTTGTATACAGTGTGTTCTCCATTATGTTTTTACATAAAAAGCAGAATACTGTACACACAGTTTGTCTTTTTTCATTTAATATACACTTTGTCTTTTTTCTCTTAATGATGTATAATGGAGATTATTTCCCATCAGTACACAAAATATGATTTCATTCCTTTTTACAGCTATATAGAAAAATATCTTATGGATCTGCCAGACAATTTTAGCCACCTGTTGCTTGATATTCAGGTTAATTCTAATTTTGCATCAAACAACTTTGCAATACATTATTTCACACTTGTCTGAGACTATCTGTAGGACAAATTCTTAAGAGTGGAACTGCAAGACAAAATGATAATTGCAACTGTAACTTTGATAGATATGGCTAAGTACCTAATCTGCATAGAGATTTCTCCAATTTCACTTCCAATAACAAAGTATGAGCATGCCAGTTTCTTTACCCTCTTCTCCACTGTGCTAATAAACCTTTTGATCTGTGACTACTTGATAGGTAAAAAGTTGTATCTCAGTGTAGATTTCATTTACAATTCTTTTACTACGAGTGAGGATGAGTACCTTTTCCTATGCTTAAAACTCCTTTTCTGTCTGTCCACAACCTGCCTATATTTCTCCTAAGTTGTTGGTATTTTTCTTACTCACTTGTTAGGTGCACTTTTATTTTATTTTATTTATTTATTTTTCTGAGACAGAATCTTGCTCTGTTGCCCAGGCTGGAGTTCAATGGCGTGATCTCGGCTCACTGCAACCTCTGCCTCCCAGGTTCAAGCGATTCTCCTGCCTCAGTTTCCCGAGTAGCTGGGATTACAGGTGCCTGCCACCACACCTGGCTAATTTTTTCTATTTTTAGTAGAGGCAGAGTTTCACTATGCTGGCCAGGCTGGTCTGGAACTCCTGACCTCAGGTGATCTGCCCGTCTCCGCCTCCCGAAGTGCTGGGATTACAGGCGTAAGCCACCACGCCTGCCCTTCAGAAGGTTTCACCATGGGGACGCACTTTATTTTTACCTATTTATTATTTATTATTTATTTTTTGAGACAGAGTCTCGCTCTGTCACCCAGGCTGGAGTGCAGTGGCACGATCTCAGCTTACTGCAAACTCCGCCTCCCGGGTTCACGCCATTCTCCTGCCTCAGCCTCCCTAGTAGCTGGGACTACAGGCACCCACCACCGCGCCCAGCTAATTTTTTGTATTTTTAGTAGAGACGGGGTTTCACCGTGGTCTCAATCTCCTGACCTCGTGATCCGACTGCCTCGGCTTCCAAAGTGCTGGGATTACAGGCGTGAGCCACCGCGCCCGGCCACTATTATTATTTTTTAAGACGGAGTTTCACTCTTGTTGCCCAGGCTGGAGTGCAATGGTGCAATCTCGGCTCACTGCAACCTCCGCCTCCTGGGTTCAAGTGATTCTCGTGCCTCAGACTCCCGAGTAGCTGGGACTACAGGTGCCTGCCACCATGCCCAGCTAATTTTTTGTATTTTTAGTAGAAACAGGGTTTTACCATGTTGGCCAGACTGCTCTCGAACTCCTGACCTCAGGTGATCCACCTGCCTCAGCCTTCCAAAGTGCTGGGATTACAGGTGTGAGCCACCATGCCTGGTCTGGTGTACTTTTTTTTTTTTTGAGATGGAGTCTTGCTCTGTTGTCCACACTGGAGTGCAATGGTGCGGTCTTGGCTCACTGCAACCTCCACCTCCCCAGTTCAAGTGATTCTCGTGCCTTTGCCTCCCGAATAGCTATGATTACAGGTGCCTGTCACCATGCCTGGCTAATTTTTTGTATTTTTAGTAGAGACAGGGTTTTACCATGTTGGCCAGGCTTGTCTCGAACTCCTGACCTCAGGTGATCCACCCGCCTCAGCCTCCCAAAATGCTGGGATTACAAGTGTGAGCCACCACACCCAGCCTCTGCTGCACTTTTATATCAGCAAAACCAGTCTTCAGTTTTGATGAGTTACCAATAGTTTTCCCTGGTTTGTCACTTGTCTTTTGACTTTGCTTATGGGGATTTTTTCCCCCATGTAAAACTATATTTCTGCAGTCAAATATATATATATATAAATATATATATATATATATATATATATTTTAGACAGAGTTTCCCTCGCTCTTGTCACCCAGGCTGGAGTGCAGTGGCATGATCTCGGTTCACTGCAGCCTCTGCCTCCCGAGTTCAAGTGATTCTCCTGTCTCAGCCTCCTGAGTAGCTGGGATTATAGGCGTGCACCACAGCATGTGGCTAATTTTCTGTATTTTTAGTAGAGACAAGGTTTTACCATGTTGGCCAGGCTGGTCTCGAACTTCTGATGACAGGTTTTTCCCCCTGCCTCGGCCTCCCAAAGTGCTGGGATTATAGGCATGAGCAACTGTGCCCGGTCTGAGTTACATTTTTAAACATAATGCACCACATTCTTTTTTTTTTTTCTGAGACGGGGTCTCGCTCTGTCACCAGACTGGAGTGCAGTGGCCCGACCTCGGCTCACTGCAAACTCTGCCTCCCGGGTTCAAGCAATTCCTCTGCCTCAGCCTCCCGAGTAGCTGGGACTACAGGAGCGCGCCACCACACCTGGCTAATTTTTTGTATTTTAGTAGAGATGGGGTTTTACCATGTTGGCCAGGATGGTCTCAATCTCTTGACCTCTTGATACACTGGCCTCGGCCTCCCAAAGTGCTGGGATTACAGGGATGAACCACCATGCCCAGCCTGCACCACACTCTTTTCTGGCATAGGTACTATGCTTTATTTCACATGGGCATGGATTCTCTGGTTTCTCGTATCTCCCCTTTACAATCATTCTTTATTATTTTTAATTTAGGACATATCAGATATTAAACTGAGAAAACAGATACTACACTTGATCTTAGCCAAAAGGTTGAGAAGTGATACGATAATTCTTCAGGTAGAGAAATGATTATAAAGATTTAAGTATATTTAATTAAAACCTAATTAAACTTCGAGAAATTACATAACTTTTGGCAGGAATTTGTTTGCTTGTTTTCTGGAGACTATAAGCAGAGTGCTCCCAAATCTCCTCCTGGTAAACACTGCTAATAATTTGGAATTTATTCTTTCAGATTTGTTTTCCTGTATTTATCATGGCTTTCCAGGTCAATACATATAGTTCTAGCTTATGCTTGTTAGATCTGTAGTATTCTTTCTAGAGATTACGTTCATTACTCTAGAAGATTACGTTCATTACGTTCATACTGCTACAGATTATTTTAGAATTCACCTACACCAACACATTTAGCTCAAATGTATCTATAAACCCAATATTCAGTTTTCGCCTCAATGACAACCCCTTCAAAATATATTATACTCCACCCTCTCTAATATCACCATATTCACTCTCTTACTCTACCAAAGCCTAGATACCTAAGGACAGTGTTTCATTAATTGGTTACAACATAAAGCTAACAATTCAATTCTATGTTCTATTTTGGTACCTGTCCAAGCAAGCTACCAAGTACATTATTCTAGCAGAGTCAGCCCTGGAGAGAGAAGAATGAATGTACACAATCTATGAATAAATTCCAATCTCAATCTTGTACTTGGTAGCAGATTAAGTCTCTATTTCGCTATAGCACCACTACAGTTTTCTAGGAGTTTTGGCTGTCCCTTTATGATGTCTCCTTTGGCTTTAAATGCCTACTGGCAGAAATCTGGATTACTACTCTTTCCTTCTCTACAATCAGGCATAAGAGATTTGAGAGAATGTAAAGAAACTCCATTATTTTGTATCCAGCAGACATACATGCTTATTCAGTACAAGGTGTAAAACATACCTTTTACTCATCCCATCTTTGCTCACTAATCTGATTTGAAAAGCATCCTCAAACACAAGAAGTGTTTCATGTGGAATGACTTTGTCAGGCAGGTTCTTGAGCAAAAGTGTTTTGGCATTTTGATCTGCATAAAAACAAAAGAATATTTTTGGTGAGTTTAGATTTACTAAGCATCTAAAGTCCCCTAAGATAGAAAAAATACCCCTTAGGCCGGGCACAGTGGCCCACACCGGGTGCAGTGGCTCACGCTGGGCGCAGTGGCTCACGCCTATAATCCCAGCTTTGGGAGGCCAAGGTGGGCGGATCACGAGGTCAGGAGATGCAGACCATTCTGGCTAACACAGTGAAACCCTGTCTCTACTAAAAATACAAAAAATCAGCTAGGCGTGGTGGCATGTGCCTGTAATCCCAGCTACTCGGGAGGCTGAGGCAGGAGAATCGCTTGGACATGGGAGGTGGAAGTTGCAGTGAGCCAAGATCGCACCACTGCACTCCAGTCTGGGCGACAGAGCGAGACTCTGTCTCAAAAAAAAAAAAAAAGAAAAGAAAAAAGAAAAAACACCCCTCAAAGAGTTGCAAAGCGGAAACAACCACACATCTTCGTTTGTTTAACAAACATTTGAATACATACTCTGGGCTAGGGCCTGTGCTACATGCTCGCTGTGAAAACACGAACTTGGCCTCTGCTCTCAGGCATGCGTTCTTGTTGGAGAGGACTGGTAAATGAAGAGTCACGTAATTATAAACTTTGACAAGTGCCAGGATGGACAAGTAACAGGGGCAATGAGGAAGTCCAGTAGAGAAGACTTACCCTAGTGTGGGTGTAAGGAAAGAGTTTTCGGATCTGAGGAAGTTATATTTAAGCTGAAACTGGATGGATGGGTTTCAAGTAGCCAGGGACTGAGTCCTGGAAATAATGTTATGACAGAGAAAGGTGAGCCATGCAGCTCGAGCACAGGAGAGAGGGCAAGGTGCCACGGAGGCAGGTGGCCTGTCGGAAACTGAGGACCACTTGCATCAAATTAGAAAGAATGTGATATTCCTGCCTGACCCAGAATCTTCTAGATACATCGATATCTTTGAACAAATTACCTTGTTTGCATACCTTTGTTTGCTTTCTCTTTGGTTTCTTAAATTTAATTTCAAACCCAAGGACTTTTGTATCACTTAGTTCCAGGGCCTTTTCTTGATCGTCAGCAGATTTAAAATTCACATAACCAAATCTCCTACAGAGATGTAGAAGGAAAGGGAAAAAGCACACCCAGGTAAGATTAACCGCCTTTGCCTCTGGTTAACTAATCACACTAGCTGTTGGAATAGAAGTTAGCACTAAGTCACAAGCAGCTGCCTAATTTACAATTTAAAACCAAGGCTCCAAAAACTGGCAGTCAGTACTGTGAAGTAACTATGGAGTAGTAGTTCTCACCCAGGGAGCAAGTTTGACAATGTCTAGAGACATTTTTGGCTGTTACAAATAGGGAAGCATCTAGTATCTAAAGGGTAGAATCCAGGGAGGTTGCTAAACATCCCACAACGAACTGGACAGACACCACAACATAGATTGCCCAGCCCAGACCCAGCGTGGTGGTTCATGCCTGCAATCCCAGCACTTTGCGAGGCCAAGGTGGGCAGACTGCTTGAGCTCAGGAGTTTGAGACCAGCCGGGTCAACACATATTTCCTGTCTCTACAGAAAATACACACACACACACACACACAAATTAGCCGGGCATAGTGGTGCATGCCTGTGGTCCCAGCTACTCGGGAGGCTGATGTGGGAAGATGGCTTGAGCCGGAGGGCAGGGGTTGCGGTAAGCCGAGATCGCACCATTGCACTCCAGCCTGGGTGATAGAGCCAGACCCTGTCTCCAAAAAAAGAAGAATTGTCCAGTCCAGAATGTCAGTAGTGCTGAAATCAAGAAACCACGTTCTAGAGCAAGGATTGAAAATCAGTACAGAGTTTGCCTACTGACATCTCTATTAGTTTTCTGCTTAACAACTGACAAAATTTAACCAAAAGCTATAGAAAGTGTGGCTTGCAATTACCAATTTTGGCTGGGCGCAGTGGTTCACACCTGTAATCCCGGCACTTTGGGAGGCTGAGGTGGGAGGATCACTTGAGCTCAGGAGTTCAAGATCAGCCTGGGCAACATGGCGAAACCCCATGTGTACAAAAAAGGCATAGTGATGTGTGCCTGCAGTCCCAGCTATTCAGGAGGCTGAGGTGGGAGGACTGGGGGAGCCTAGATGGCAGAGGTCACAGTGAGCCATGATCACACCACTGCACTCCAGCCTGGGCAATGGAGTGAGACCCTGTTTCAAAAAAAGTTATTTATTTATGTATGTATTTATTTTTGGCTGGGTGCAGTGGCTCACACTTGTAATCCCAGCACTCTGGGAGGCTGAGGCAGGCAGATCACTTGAGACCAGGAGTTCAGGACCAGTCTGCCCACCATGGCAAAACCCCGTCTCTACTAAAAATACAAAAATTAGTCAGGTGTGGTGGCAGGCGCCTGTAATCCTAGCTACTTGGGAGGCTGAGGCAGGAGAACTGCTTGAACCTAGAAGGCAGAGACTGCAGTAAGCTGAGATTGTATCACTGCACTCTAGCCTGAGCGACAGAGGGAGCCTGTCTCAAAAAAAAAAAATTTTTTTTTTTTTAATTTTTAAGAAACAGGCAGGGCACAGTGGCTCACACCTGTAAGCTCAGGACTTTGGGAAGCTGAGGTGGAAGGATCACTTGAGCCCAGGAGTTCGAGACCAGCCTGGGTAAAATAGCGAGACCCTATCTCTAAGACTTGGAAGATCTTGGGATTATTTTAATATTTTGGTTGGGAAAATGGGGTAGCAAAGTTTAATATAACAGATTTACTAAACATGAGCCACTGAAGGATTTTACATATTCACTTTGAGCTGCAAGTGACTGAGGTAAAATCCCACCAAAAGGTGAAGAGCAGTAACAAAAGGACCTGAGAAGACAGCAGCCTATGAACCATCATGAAGTAGCATAAAGCTACTGGAACTCCTAAATTCTCCAGGAATAGTAAGTGCTGGGCTGATAAGCTCTTAAAAACCTTCTTAGTTTATTGGTACTTACCTGGACAAGCCAACTCTGACACCAACAACTTCGAGATCATTGTTAGCAAAAAATTAACTGAGACCAGCTTTTGGTTCAGCAGCAGTTTTGTTGAAATTCAGGTTTCCAACAAACAGCTGGAATGCTACACATGGTTCAGTTGCTACTCAAAAAGGTTAAAAAAAAAAACCCAAAAAAAACTAAGTTCAGATAAAGTAGCACTAAAAGAAAATCCATTGAAGATTGTAACACCAAGCTTCTGTGGCAAATCCCATTGTTGCTTGTTTGGGCTAATGGAGACTAAGTTTTTGCCAACATGACATTCTCCATGCATCTCCTGCGCTTTAAACCACGGCCAATAAGTTACCTTCTAATTTTTGCTTTTTGGCTCCAGGGGAATCTTTCTGATTGGCCATTTCCTTCTTTTGTTTATCAGGTGTTTCTTTGATAGGTTCTGTGGGTGAAAGCTAGAATATTGCATTTGCAATCATCTGCTTGGGCCACTAATGAGTAAACTGGAAACTTTTATATTCCTAAGCTACACTTAATTGTCACAAGACTCATGAGTTGAGTCTGGTCAGGGTACTTTCAAAAGCATTTCTAAATTAGTAAGAAAGTTATTTAAATTAATCAAAGAAATACAACAGCCCCTTCTGATGGGCTTCACTTACAACTAGCATTCCATGATGTCAGTCACACTGCTTAACAGGGCTGACCCAGATCATCCGACCTTCCCCCCCTCCTCTTCCTCACTGCCTTTGTCACTGCCACTGTTGCCATCCTGTTTATCATCTTCAACCCTCATGGGAAGGTCTTCTCTAACTTTGGTCCCAGCTTTATTTTTCCCCCCACACCCAGAATCACAAGGGAAGCCACCTAATCAATTACTATTACACAGACTAGTTAAGAATGACAAATTCTCCTTTCAGAGAACAATTGTTCTTTTATATCCGGCTGTATATAAAAATCTAAGAAAAAACTTCACAGCCACTTTAACTTTTTATTTTGAGATAGGGTCTCACTTATGCTGCACAGGCTGGAGTGCAGTGGTGAGATTACGACTCACTGCAGCCTCAATCTCCCCGGCTCAATCCATCCTCTTGCCTCAGCCTACCAAGTAGCTGGGATGACAGGTGTATGCCACCATACCTGGCTAATTTATTAATTTCTTATAGAGATAGGGTCTCGCCCTGTTACCCAGGCTGGTCTTGAACTCCTGGCCTCAAGCAATTCTCCTGCTTCAGCCTCCCAAAGTGCTGGGATTACAGGGTATGAGCCACGATGCCCAGCCTCATTTTAACTTTATTATGAAATAATTTTAAATGTATGGTTCTTGCATTTTAATAACTATAGTAAGAATTACTGCTTTGGTAGCAATACTTTAAATGTTACACAGACTCCATCAAGACAAAAACAAACCACTGAAAGTTAAATCTGAGATGACCTACCTGCGTGGTTCATAAGCACAAAGACAGAACTCATCAATGTATAGTATTTAAAGACAAAATTTCTGGGCTACGCACGGTAGCTCATGCCTGTAATTCCAGCACTTTGGAGGCCAAGGCGGGCGGGTCACTTGAGGTCAGGAGTTCAAGACGGCCTGACCAACATGGCCAAACCCCATCTCTATTAAAAATTTAAAAATTAGCCAGTGTGGTGGCACGTGCCTGTAATCCCAGTTACTCAGGAGGCAGACGTTGCAGTGAGCCAAGACAACACCAGTGCACTCCAGCCTGGGTAACAGAGCAAGATTCTGTCTCAAAAAAAAGAAAAAGAAAAAGAAAGAAAGAAAAAGAAAATCTCTGACTAGGGTCAGGCAGACAGCAAAGGTCAAACATCCACTGAAACTCCTCAATGAGGCCAATCATGAAGAATCAGCCAGGGATTGCCAAGGCATTTTTCAGAAGGATGGATTTTTAACAGAATCTCTCCCCGAGTGCTAGAATGGCACACACAGCAGCTTGTCTCTAACTCACAGCCACTCACCAGGAACCCCCTGCAGAAGGGTTCTTTACCTTCCTCATCCTGGTCCAATTCACTGTTCCGGTCGTCATTCTCCTGGTGGCTCTTATGGTCCTTGAGCTTGGCTTCCCTCCTGCTTGGTGATATTAACTTCTCAGAAAACACAGGAGCCAGAGACTTTTCCTCCCCTACTTTCTTTCCTGGGGCAGTAGTATTCTTCCCACAATTCTTATGAGGGACAAGAACCTGGAGGAGAAACAGCAACAATGAAGATGCCTCTTCATGAAGCTACAGTCACACTGCACAGTCGCTAAGTGCAAGATTCGGGTCAGGCATGTAAATCAACAACTATTTCATCTCTCTAAGATGGATTTCTCCTAGAGAAATGTAGTAAAAAGTCTTCCAGCACCAGAATGACCTGGCATGCTTGTCTAAAGAAAAAAAAGAAGGCCAGGCCTGGTGGCTCACGCCTATAATCCCAACACTTTGGGAAGTGGAGGCGGGCGGATCACCTGAGGTCAGGAGTTCGAGACCAGCCTGACCAACATGGAGAAACCCTATCTCTACTGAAAATACAAAATTAGCTGGGCGTGGTGGTGCATGCCTGTAATCCTACCTACTCAGGAGGCTGAGGCAGGGAAATTGCTTGAACCCGGGAGGCAGAGGTTGCCGTGAGCTGAGATCATGCCATTGCACTCCAACCTGGACAACAAGAGTGAAACTCTGTCTCAAGAAAGAAAATTTAAAAAAACAGAATGGTGTTTTTTTTAGTTTTCTTAAAAATTAAAAAAATGGTGGCTTATGTCTGTAATTCCAACACTTGGGAGGCCAAGGTGGGCAGATCATCTGAGACCGGGAGTTCAAGACCAGCCTGGCCAACATGGTGAAACCCTGTCTTACTAAAAAAAAAAATTTAAAAACTGGCCAGGTATGGTGGTGCACACCTGTAGTCCCAGCTACCCAGGCAGGTGAGGCATGAGAACTGCTTGAACCCGGGAGGTGGAGTCGCAGTGAGCTGAGATCACACCACTGCACTCCAGCCTGGGCAACAGAGTGAGACTCTTATCTCAAAAAAAAAAAAAAAGAAAAAGAAAGAAAGAAAAAAAGAAAAATTCTCAGACTTCACTTAGCACTAACAAACCAGACTCTCCACAGGGAAGCATCCAGATTTCTACGAGTACGGACGCTACTGCCCCAAGAGAATATACATCAATTATTCATGTCATTAGAGCCCCAATTCTGACTTTGTATGATGGGTCAGTGTCAAAATGCAGGTGCAAAACACGGTTTATTCAGTGTACCAGAGGGAAAACTAAAACTACCTTTAAGCTATGTATATAAGGTATATATGAAACATAAATGAATTTTGTGTTTAGACTTGGGTGCCATCCCCAAGATATCTCATTACATATCTGCAAGTATGCCAAAATCCACAAAATCTGAAGTCTAAAACATTTCTGGTCCCAAGCATTTTGGATAAGGGATACTCAACCGATACAGTAAATGCTATCTTACGTTTCTCAACTTAACCAACTGGCTGGATTAAATGACTGTCTCAATTCCAAATAGGTCTTACTATAATAACTTAATGCTTACGAAATGTCAAGCATGAGTGGGCCACTCTGTGGTACCCATACTAATGTGAGTGTCTCTATTCCTGTGAGCTGAACTGTATCTTTAATAAGAACCTGCTGTGGTGTTTGCTAACCTATATATGACCATAGTATTTGCAGTTTCAACTGCAGAATTAACTAAACATCATATAGACCAATACAATCAACGCAAAAAGGGCCGGGCACAGTGGCTCACACCTGTAATCCCAACACTTTGGGAGGCCGATGCGGGCAGATCACATGAGGTCACGAGTTCGAGACCAGCCTGACCAACATGATGAAACCCCATCTCTACTAAAAATAAAAAATTAGCCGGGTGTGGTGGCACATGCCCCTAATCCCAGCTACTTGAGAGGGTGAGGCAAAAGAATTACTTGAACTCAGGAGTTGGAGGTTGCAGTGAGCCAAGATTGTGCCATTGCACTCAAGCCTGCGCAACAAGAGTGAGACTCCATCTCAAAAAATAAAAGAAAATAAATGCAAAAAGTTATTGAGTCAATGAAAACAAACTTCAATGCTTTGGAAGTACTTGATAAAGCTTAAAAAACTGCAATCAAATTAAGTGTGCGTGAGCAACCATAAAAGAATGGGAAAAGCCATAAAACTGTGGGAATCTGTATTCAAACTGCTTTACTTACTAGGGTGTTAGAATTTTCATTTGCTTTAAAGAAACAAACTTTAAATTGCAGAAAATGCATTATGTGTATACTTTATGCAGGGAAGATAAGCTACTCCAGCAGCAAACTCGAAGGTAAGGCCTTGGTTCCATATCAAAATATTGCCAAAGGAATACATAATATGTCTTAAATTAAAATCAAAAGGTATGGATGGATAATTTTCATGATTTCCCTACTTTTACTTTTTTAAAAATTGTATATATTTAAAGTGTACAACATGTTTTAATATACTTATGGCAAAATGGTTACTACAGTCAAGTAAATTAACAAATCCATCATCCCTAATAAGTGTGTGTGACAAGGGCACCCAAAACCCACTTTTACTTTTGATTAATTAAAACAACTAGACTGAAGAGGGTTGAAGAAAGTTTCTATCACACAACCAGCTGCTCAAAGTGGACAACAAATAAATGCTATCTGCCTCTCAGATCAAGCTGCTTAGGAGAAGACTGAGAAATGAATGGGAAAGGTATAGGGGGTTTGGATTCAGCAGACCTATGTATAACCCTGGCTGTCACTTATTAGTTCTGGAAACATGAGCAAGCTGGTTCATGGCTAAATCTGCTTTCTTGTCTAATTTTAGTATATGTGCTGCCGAAGTGAGCACACTTTCTTGTCTAAAAAATAGAGCTAATGATGCCTACCTAACCTGGTCACTGTGAGGATGAAATGAAACAATGTATAAAGCAGTGGTCCCCAACCTTTTTGGCACCAGGGACTGGTTTTGTGGATGACAATTTTTCATGCATCCAGTGGGAGGGAAGAGGGATGATTCAAGTACATTACATTGATTGTGCACTTTATTTCTGTTATTACATTGTAATATATAATGAAATAGTTATACAACTCACCATAATGTAGAATCAGTGGGTGCCTTGAGCTTGTTTTCCTGCAACTAGACAGTCCTATCTAGGGGTGACGGGAGACAGTGACAAATCATCAGGCATTAGATTCTCATAAGGAGTGTAAAACCTAGATTCCTTACATGCACAGTTCCCAAAAGGGTCTGTGCTCCTATGAGACAATATTGCTGCAGCTGATCTGACAGGAGGCGGAGCTCAGGCAGTAACGCCAGCAATGGGGAGGCAGCTGTAAATACAGATGAAGCTTCCCTCATTTGCCCACCGCTCACCTCCTGCTGTATGGCCTGGTTCATAACAGGCCATAGACCAGTACCACCAGTCTGTGGCCCAGGGCTTGGGGACCCCTGGCATAAAGCCCTCATACAATGGCTGCACATATGAAGCATTCCATATTCATTAGCTGTGTACCCACTAACCCACCTTAATTCTTTCAGGACTCAACTTAAACCTATTTTCAAATTTCAAAGGAGAGGCTCTCAGAAGAACATAGTAAAGACTTCAATATTTGTCAAAAGAAGAAATACGAAAACATGTTTGGCAGGTACACAAAGTAATAGACTTCTTTTCTTTTTTTTCAATTTAAAACAGCCAGGCAGGGCTGAGGGAAAGCACCGCCCTCCTGGGCCATAAATGAATGGATTTTAATGAATCAATTTAAAGAATGAAGAGATTTTCTTTTAAACCAGTATTTCCAGACAACCAATATGACTTTACAAAGAACACCTTGGCATTCCCAAAATAACCCACACTTGGTCACGAGGCATTATGATGTATTACTCTTTGCATAACATTGATATTCAATTTGCTAATATTTCTGGAATTTTTTTATCTATGCTCATGAAAGAGAGTGGTCTGTGATTTCTCAAAACGACCTGGTCAGGTTTTGGTATCAAGTTTAGTGTGGACTTGTAATACTAGTTGAAAAGTGTTTGCAATATCACTTTTGAGGTTTGTGTGTTGTTTTTTTTTTTCTTTCAGACAGACTCTGTCTCCCAGGCTGGAGTGCAGTGGCGCCCTCACTACAACCTCCGCCTCCCAGGTTCAAGCGGTTCTGCTGCCTCAGCCTCCCGAGTGGCTGGGACTGCAGGTGGAAGACACCACGTCCGGCTAATTTCTGTATTTTTAGTAGAGATAGGTTTCGCCATATTGCCCAGGCTGGTCTCAAACTCCTGGGCTTAAGTGACCCACCCTCCTCCGCCTCCCAGAGTGCTGGGATTACAGGCGACAGCCATCCAGCCCAGCCAACTTTTGAGATTAAACAATGCAGTTTAACTGCTTTACTATGGATTTTAATTGTTGACAATAATAAATGCTACTCTGCTCAATTCTGTACATATAATTACCTCATCTCTACTGCTATTGTCCTTAGCTTCTGACATCTCATCTTCCAACATCTTCTGCCTGTTTTGGGAACTTATTTTCTTCAGTTCACTTTGATTTTTTTTCCTGCTCAAAATGGACAGGATTATTATTAGGCACATCACGGGGCCTTCACACATTCCAAGCCATGCACGTTTTGCCTCTAGTATTTCCAACAGTAAACTGGCATGTGGAATAAACTTATGTTAGGCCTCACCTTTTTATTTTCATTTGGTATTTTACTCACACCAGCGAACAGAAAAACAAATAGAAAAGGTGATTTTTGATGTCGTAGGTGAGGTCTCCCATACCTCTTCTTTTGCCACAATCGACAAGTGGAAACTCCTTAAGGTTAAGAAAGGAAAAAAAAAAAAAAAGGCAAATGCAAATTCCCAGGAATTCCTCCCTACTATTTTCATTCTGCTCCATCACGTGTTTTCAAATAACTGTTTTTTGGGGAAAAAAAAAAATAGTTCCACTACGGACTACTCAAACGGAAGCACACTGGGCCAAAATAAAGGGGACACAGGGCCAAAAACAGTACCTGCAATTCAAGTACCTTTACCTCCCCAGTCAGATAATTCTGTGAACTGGGGCAGCATCCATCACTACCCCCACCAGAATTCAGAACACAAATGAGTCTACAACCCTCGCTGCCCACGGCAGCCCTTGTCCCTAACACGTTTTCCTGTAAGGCTGTCGCTGGTGTAGGGCCCCGCCCTCCCAGCGCCCGGCAAGGGCCTGTGCGGTGCGCCCCTGAGAGCCACCACGCGTGACGAATGCGGGCACGACGCCTGCGGAGAGCCCGGAGAAAGCCGCGGGCGCGGACATGCTGGGGACGCCCTCTCAGCCGTTGCCCAACATCCAAGGCCCGCCGGGAAGACGGCCACGTAGAGCGACGGCGCCCTGGCGACTCCGCCTCGCCCAATCAGAGCCCGCACCACCCCTGAACCAATCCTGAGCCGCGACCCTGGGAGGGGCGGGCGGTACGGGAGCCTGGGGGCGGAGTCTCGAGGCGGGGTGGAAGGGGATGCACGTGCTGCGCCTGCGCGTGGGCGGACTGTTTGCTGCGGTCTAACGCAGGTGGTAGTGGTTTGGGTTCGTTGGTCCTGGTGCGCGCGGTGTCCCTGGTCTTCGCGCCAGGTTGGCGCGGGAGAAGGCCGAGGCACCCCAGAGTTCGAGGAGTTGGTGACGGTCACGCAGTCCGTCGCTCCTCTGGCGGTGGGGCAGTCGGAAAGTGAATAGCAGTCTTTCAAGCGACCGGTCCTTGAGGGCGCGTGTGCCGTGATGGGTTCCCAGCGCTCGGGGCCGTTAAACAGTTCAAGCCGCGTCCTGCCCAGTGAGGGCTGTGTTGGCGTCCTCGCCGGTTCCAGCCGGGAAGGAGGCACTGAGACGACAGCTGAGGGTCACTCCGTTAAGGCTGTCGCTGCTGTAGGGGCCCTCGCCCCGCTGCGTGTTCGTGCCACCCAGCGTACTGAGTGCTTTTTCAAAATTTTATCATGGACGTCTCAAAACACGTGTGACAGATGGTAGTAAGTTTCATTTTTCATTTAAAGAAGTTAAGACCCGGTAGTTAAGGTGTAATTCTCAATCACTTAATACTCTCTCCTAGTTTCTTTGAGTTGGACTATCATGAACATGTGCTCTCACAAGGCCCCATGGCCATTAACACCAGTAGCCCCAGTAGGAGGATCAAGCTCCTAGGAGCTAGCCCCACGTTGGAACTTGAACAATGACACTTTGGGGATATTGTGTGTGTTTGGGGGATAGGGAAGGGCGATCTTGAGTAAGGGCCCCTGGCCTTATCCTAGCTTCAGAAAAACCCAAATAGGGAAAGAATGAGAATAGAAAAAGCAATCTGCCTACCTGTTTTAGATTTGGTACCTCACTAAACTCTTGTTACCTAGCTTACTTTATGAGATTAGCCCAAATACTTTAAGAAAATATTATATATATCTGATCAAGAACAACTGAAGAAAAGGCAAAAGCCCATTTCATTTATGAGCAGAGGCAAGGTTCAAATAAAGTATTAGCAAATTGAGTCACCGCACCCTGCCAGGAAGTATTATTAAAATCAATAACAAGGACAGGATAAGACACAAGCAAAATCCATAAATGTGCCAAAATATGGCACCTTGGCGGTTGAGAAAACCACAGAAGAAAGGTCTCTGTGATATGCTCCCGCCTTTCTCCCATAAACCAGGGTCATAAAAGAATTCACTGGCCTACCTCATGTGAAGTAGGTCGTAAGACCCTCATTCCAGAGGAGTCTTGCCGCATACCTGGGGCGGAGAAGTGTCATGCAGAGACGCAAGAAAGAACCTGAACAAATGGGCCATGCCGCAGTCTCCTCCCACCCCTATGTATGACCATTAGATGATGCTCCTTTTGTCCAATCATGTTTCTCCGCAACTATACTTCTTTCATCAGACTTAGCATAAAAATACAGTTTTCTTTAGGTCATCGGGTCTTCGTTTCTGAAGGTTCCTATGTCACATAAGACTTTAAATTTGTTATGCCTTTCTCTCAGTAATCTTGTTATAGGGGTGTCAGTCATAACCCTTAAGATGGGTGAGGAAAATATTTTTTCCCCTACCAATGAAATGGTGATAAATTTGACCACGTTACAATTTACAACTTGCAGGAGTTTTCTATAGACCGATTTAAAACACAACAAATTAGAAATATTTGTAACATATACAACACAAATTTAATATTGTAATATGAATGAAATACGAATCAAGAAAAAAAAATGACTGAAGGATATGAAAAGCCATTTTCAGGAGAAATTTCAGTGGCAAAGATATGAAGACATGCTCAACTATACAACTACTAGGGAAATGCAACTTAATAAGATACTATATTTTATCTGTCAGAGTGACAGAAATTACAAGTGTTTTGGGATTGTGGAGAAACTGGTGAAACGGCAAATTGTTACAAACACTTGGAGAGAAGTTTGGCAGTTTTAGTAAAGGTAAAAATACTCATTCCTTCCTTTAGCAAATCCACTTGCATATGTATCTAACCTAGAGAGCATTCAGACTGCTGGAGAGACATATACGTGAATCTTCATTGCAAACTTTGGGGGTTTTTGTTGTTGTTTGAGACAAGATCTTGCTCTCACCCAGGGTGGAGTGCAGTGGTGCTGTCATGGCTCACTGCAGCCTTGACCTCCCAGGCTCAAGCAATCCTCCCGCCTCAGCCTCCCGAGTAGCTGGGACCACAGGCATGCACTGGTCAATTTTGGGGTTTTTTTTTGGAGGGGGGGGGTGGTGTTTCTGTAGATAGAGATGGACTTTTGCCATGTTGCCCAGCCTGGTGTTGAACTCCTGGGGTCAAGCAATCCTCCTGCTTGAAGCGAGATCTCATTTCTACCAAAAAAAAAAAAAAATTAGCTGGGTGTGGTGGTGTGTGCCAGTAGTCCCAGCTACACAGGAGGCTGAGACAGGAGGATCACTTGAGTCCACCAGGAGTTTGAGGCTACAGTGATCCCACAACCGTGCTCCAACCTAGGTGACAAAGTGAGACCCTGTCTCTAAAAAACAAAAATAAAAAGTGTCTTTTAATTGTTGGTTTGTTTTGAATTAGGATTTTAAAATATCTACACATTGCTTTCCGGTGGTGATGAACTACCCACACGAGAACATGCCTCTCGCAAAGGATCTCCTTCATCCCTCCCCAGAAGAGGAGAAGAGGAAACACAAGAAGAAACGCCTGGTGCGGAGTCCCAGTTCCTACTTCATGGATGTGAAATGCCCAGGATGCTGTAAAATCACCACGGTCCTTAGCCGTGCACAAACGGTAGTTTTGTGTGTTGGCTGCTCCACTGTCCTCTGCCAGCCTACAGGAGGAAAAGCAAGGCTTACAGAAGGATGTTCCTTTAGGAGGAAGCAGCACTAAAAGCACTCTGAATCAAGATGAGTGGGAAACCATCTCAATAAACACATTTTGGATTAAAAAAATATATATATATATACACACACACACACACATTACATTTAGTTGATATGTCTCTTTTTAAAAAAAAAAAAAATGAGATGGAGTCTCCCTCTGTCACCAGGCTGTGCAGTAGCACAATCTTGGCTCGCTTCGACCTCCTAGACTCAAGTAGTCCTCCCACCTCAGCCTCCCAAGTAGCTGGGGCACCACCACACCTGGCTAATTTATTTTTTATTTTTTGTAGAGAAGATTGCCTTCTGTTGCCCAGACTGGTCTTGAACTCCTGGGCCCAAGTGATGCTCCCACCTTAGCCTCCCAAAGTGCTGGGATTACAGGCATGAGCCACCATGCCCGGCCAATAAATCTTTTAAAAATCTGTAAGAGAGAACCTCGCCTTTAAAATTGCCTTTTATTTGTTGAAGAAACTGTTAGTTGTCCTATAGAATTGTCTCTAATCCGGACTTGGTTGACACCTTGTGGTTTTTTCCCATATTCCTTCATCAGTGTTTTTGTAAACTAGAAGCTTGGTTAGATTCAGGTTCAGCTGTTTTGCAAGAATTCTTTTTGGTGCTGTGTACTTCTATAATGTCCCTCTAGGGGGCACTTAACCGCTGCAGATCTGGTTCCACAGTCAGTGGTGTGAAAATTGATCAGACCGTTTGAGTGTTGCCAGCTTGATCCATCCAGGAGAACCATCAGCCTTCCAATGGATGGTTTTAGGCAGTGTTTTGTTTTTGTTTTTGTATTTTTGAGATGGAGTTTCCCTCTTGTTGCCCAGGCTGGAGTGCAATGGCACTATGTCGGCCCACCGTAACCTCCGCCTCCCAGGTTCAAGCGATTCTCCTGCTTCAGCCTCCTGAGTAACTGGAATTACAGGCACCTGCCACCACGCCCAGCTAATTTTTTGTATTTTTAGTAGAGATGGGATTTCACCATGTTGGCCAGGCTGGTCTTGAACTCCTGACCCCAGGTGATCCACCTGCCTTGGCCTCCCAAAGTGCTGGGATTACAGGCATGAGCCACCATGCCCGGCCAGCAATGTTGTTTTACAAAGCAAATGATTGGGGATAATCTGTTACTCATTAATTTTTTTTTTTCTTTTTTGAGACCGAGTCTTGCTCTGTCACCCAGGCTGGAGTGCAGTGGCGCGATCTCAGCTTACTGCAACCTCTGCCTCCTGGATTCCAGTGATTCACCTGTCTCAGCCTCCCAACTAGTTGGGATTACAGGCGCGTGCCACCACACCCAGCTAATTTTTGTATTTTTAGTAGAGACAGGGTTTGCAATGTCAGCCAGGCTGGTCTCGAACTCCTGACCTCAGGCAATCCACCTGCCTTGGCCTCCCAAAATGCTGGGATTATAGGCATAAGCCACCGCGCCCAGCCTACTCATTAAATTGAAGGGGGGTAATATGCAGGAAAATGATGGAATCAAATTGCCAGAATGTTAACAGCAGTTAATTTGGGTGTTAAGAATAGAAGCAATTTTTTGTTGTTGTTGTTTTATTGTACTTTTTTCAAATTTCTTAAAATGCAAATAAAAGAAATCCTGCCCAAACACATCTAAAGGAGATGAGATGAACAGGGAGAAAGACTCGAGGGAAGGTTCCAAATCCAAGTTCCAGGAAGGGTAGCCAGGGAAGTCCACACGCCACAGTGATGACAGTGGACCTCAGTTGCTTTGCTTTTGTGTGTGCCTGTCCAGTGTTCATTCTGCCTCCTGACATCCCTCATGCCCTTTAGGCTCTCCCCCTCCTCCCCGGGATTCCATTTTGGTGGAACTGCTCCCCTGGCCAAAGCTCAGGGGCCAGTCAGACCTTTCTCCCCAGGACTTTATGAGCCTTGGGCGCATCACCTCCTCCTGGAAGCCTTCCCTCGGCTGGGGCAGGTGCCTCTCTTCGATGCCTGAGTTCCAGCTGTCAAAACACTTATATGCCAGCATGTTTATCTGCCCTCTCCTTCACCCCGCCTCAGCCTTGAGCAGTGCCTGGCACATGGCTGGTGCTCAATAAATGTTGGATGAATGATGCCCATATTGCTTAGAGCTGAAGAAGGGGCTTGAATATTAGATTAAAAGATTGCAGAAACTCTTGTAGATGTTCCATAGGATGTGGCTGCAGCTTCCAGGTTCTCCAGTCTAATTCCAGCCCATGGCCTCCTCTTATTGACCAGGGCACATTACTTACCCAAGTTCCGCCTTCCCTGAGTCCCCACCATCCCACACCTCGGCATCAGGCCTTTGATCCTGCCCAGTCCCCAGTTTTCCTGCCCTGCCTTATGCAGAAACTTGAATGTTAGGTTGGGGTATTGCCTTGAAGAGGCCACAGAAAGAACATTTACTTTAGAGAGTCACTACCATCCTCAGACTACACCTTGTAGACTTAGAAACCTGGACACCATTTGGAATGATGTTGCAGACTGTCAGTGTTTGCCTCTGAGTCTCTTATTTGTGTGCAGGCAGATTGTACATTCTTTCTTTAGTAATGTCAGTACCTCTCAGTCCAGTCTGACTTTGGCCTAAGGTCATTCTGACATGTAAGGATGATTAGCAGCAGAACCAGGAGTCACAGCTGGGCATCCCGACCCCAGAGTCCTTGCTCACCACCTCCACACTCCACTTTACTCACTCAGTGTGTTAGTGGAAGCACACTGGGGTTCTTTTTGTGCTGAAGAAGTTTAGACCGTTAGAAAAATGTAAGTATGAGCCAGGCACAGTGGCTCTTGCCTGTAATCCCAGCACTTTGGGAGGCCAAGGCAGGAGGATCATTTGAGCCCAGGAGTTCAAGACCAGCCTGGGCAACATAGTGAGACCCTGTCTCTGTAAAATAAGATAAAATAAAAGTGTACGTATGTTTCTAGGGTCAAATTCTGAAATCTGTCCTCATTTTTCCTGCCAGGAGGAGGAGGGGGATGAGAATAATTATGGAATATTACAGACCGTAGTTTGCAGTTTAAAAGAAATCAATAATATTTGCTAATCTTAGAGACTGTAAAGATAACTGCTAGTAGAACAAACAGAACGTGTAACCTTCAAGCCAGTGGATAGATCTGTTAAGGTTCTTGGTTGCAAATGACTCCAGCCAACTTCAGCAGAAAAAGAATTTATTCAAAGGCTCTCAATAGCTCAAATATCAACAGGAAGGCAGGAAAACCTGGCTGGGAAAAAGGGCAGAAACCAAGACAGACTGGGCAGGATACTGCTGTCAGTGCTGCTGCCCCTGGACACGCCTGCCCCTCTTGTTGTGCGTCTTAGTGTCACTTGCTCCAGATAAAGGTCCCATGCTGGGTCACCCAGCTGGCTTGGTCCATCGTGTACCAATAGATGTCAGCAGTGGAGAGTGTCCAGAACTCTTTCACCCCTGTAAGTGGGAGACTGGGCTTGGTCTTCCATCGAGTCACACAGTGAGAGATTCCCCCCCAGTAAGAAAGGAGTTCAAATGCTAGGGTGTGCCCCCTCTCCCCCACAAGGCAACTCCTCTCTACAAGGAAATTTGGTATATGTGCTGCTGAAGCGAGCACGCTACAAGGAAATTTGGAACAAGAACCTGATGGATCCATTGGAAGACAAAAATAGGGAAAAGGGGAGACTTGGAGAAGCGTACAAAAATGAGATAGGCTCCCAGATGCCAGGAATGATCTGGAAATGCCATCTGGTAATGAAGAGAACAGACATGCAGTGCTGCACACTTTACCTTTGCTGAGTAGATACCTAACAGAAGGAAGGGTAGGCATATGCGGCTTTATTTGTTGATGAGACTAATCTTGGACTTTCCATTTTCAAGGAAATTAAGCCTTTTTCTGAGAAGGGAAGAATTATTCCAGTATACTCACCCTCAGGATCGCTGGCAGAGTAGGGTAGATATAACTGATGGTGGGGTCAGAAAAGAGGTGAAGCTCAGGAGGCTGATGGATTGGGAGAAAGCAGTGTAGAACCTGGAAGTCTAGATGAGGTTAAAGAATACATATGGCCGGATGCAGGCTCGTGCCTGTAATCCCAGAACTTTAAGAGGCCCAGGGTGGGCGGATTGCTTGAGGCCAGGAGTTTCAAACCAGCCTGGGCAACATGGCGAGACGGTGTCTCTACAACACAAGAGAAAACAATCAGTCAGGCATGGTGATGTGTATCTGTGGTCCCACTTGAGAGGCTGAGGTAGGAGGATTGCTTGAGGCCAGGAGGTTGACGCTGCAGTGAGTCATGTTTGTGCCACTGCACTCCTGTCTGGGTGACAAAGCAAGACCCTATCTCAAACAAAAATGAAAGAATAAATGTGTCACAGCAACGGAGAGCAGGATGGAGGCAGTAGCGGTCAAGAGCTCACACTTTCTGAAATGGGAAAGCTCCTGGAGGCGCTAGGAGTGAGGATGTGACCAAGGGGCTAGGAGACTGGGGTGGGGCCTCCAGAGCTGCAGGAACCACCAGCTGGCACCCAGGGCAGCAGTGGGGTCACCCATGGACTCTGACATCCCCCGGGAAAGCAGCGGGGCTGGAGAAGAGGAGAAGTAGAAAGGGCCTAAACGCCGCAGGAGGAGGAGGGATGTGACCGCAGTCCGAAGAGGGGGTGACTAGAGCCCCAGATAAGCTAGACACTTTGAAAAGCATGGAGGCCTCCTGGCCTGGGAGTAGCACTGGGGTCCCAGGAGAATGCAGCTGCAGCGTGACCGGTGGGGAAGAGCAAGCAGCACATCCTAAGAGGGCTGCAGGGGGTGCCGCTTCCGGCTGTCGCTGTCGCTGTTGCCAGGTACTTGACAGGCAGGGACCAGTGCCTTCGCCAGGTCTTGCTTCTGCCTGTTCTGTTGCCATCCCTGTTTCTCAAGGGCTGAGTTCAGAGCTGCTCTTCCCATTTTCCATGGGAACCAGCGACTGACAAGCAGGACTTGTTGCTGATGTGCTGCGGAGACATACACGGTGTTCACAAAGAGGCACCCCTCTTTTTTTTTTTTTTTTTGAGACAGGGCCTCACTCCAATTTGCCCAGGCTGGAGTACAGTGGCACAGTTTTGGCTTACTGCAGCTTCAACCTCCTGGGCTCAGGTGATTTTCCCACCTCAGCCTCGCAAGTAGCTGGGACCACAGGTGTGTGCCACCACACCTGGCTACTTTTTTTTTTTTTTTTTTGTATTGTAGAGACAGGGGTTTCACCATGTTGCCTAGACTGGTCTCGAACTCCTGAGCTCAAGTGATCCACCTGCCTCAGCTTCCCAAAGAGCTGGGAGTACAGGCGTGAACCACCACGCCCAGCCCAGAGGGGCACCCTTCTAACAACCCCACTGCCCACCCGCCCTGCTGCCTGCACATGGAGGCCCTTCATAGTGCTGTCCAGGGGGCCTCAAGCATGAGGCGCCTCTGACTGTGGCTGAAGCAGGCCTCTGGGAGTCCAGAACTGGTCTTGGGAAACAACTTGAGGGTCCAGCCTGCAGTTTGGGATCCAGCATCTCCCCTCCCACCCCAAGGCTACTTCCCTGGAGCTCAAGGGCACTGCTTAGGTGCTCACGGCTCTGCACAGCTTTTCACAGGCTCCTTTCTCTGCAGAATCCCCCTGTCCCTGCAGTCACTCCCCTCCCCTGTCCCCCACTCTCCTCCAAGGCCCACTTCTTAGGAGCTGTCCCCACTCAGGGCTTGACTGTGTGCATTCAGTTAGGGCGGGCTCAGGGCCCACTGAGGAAACCGCCTCCCTCAACCAGCCTCCCCTCAGCTCCCTCATCCACTCTCTGGCCTCCACGAAGTCCCCACTTCTCCCATTGTCTCCCATTGTCCTCAGTGTCCCCCACTCCCCACCCCCAGCTTGTGTTGCTCTCTGGGAGCCCCTGTGCTTCTCCCAGAACTTGTCCACTGGGCAGGACTGGCAGGCAGGATGGCTCTTCCTCCCCCAAGCCAGGGATTTAGTAGGCAGGGGGCATCCAGGCCTTCCTGGCCAGCATCTGGGAATTCACCCAGATGGTTTGTGCAAGTCCCACTCCCCTGGGGCTGGCCAAGGCCTATCAGAGTGGAGCCCACCAGTCAAATGAGTGCAAGCGTGAGCTTGGATAGAACATCCACTGGACAAAAGGCCAGATACAAAATTGTGTATGTGTACTGTGTATATAAAATAAAACAACCACATGAAACATCATTAGGAGGAAACATGCCACTGTTACTGCTTCAGAGTAAAGTTATGGGTGGCTTTAATTTTTTCTTTCCTTTAGATTTAATCCTCTTTTTACAAAAATTGTGGCAAAATACACATAACGTAAAATGTACCATCTTAACCATTTCAGTGTACAGTTCAGTATTGATAAGTATTTTCACATTGTTGCACAACTGATCTCCATAACTTTTTCATTTTGCAAAACTGAAAGTCTGCACCCATTAAACAACTCATCACTTCCCCTTCCCCCCAGCCCCTGACTAGGGAGGTTTTACATTTTCTAAAATGTTTTCATGTTTGCTTATTTGTACTTTCCAAATTTTCTATGATGAGCATTTATTATTTTTATAAATGAATTTTTAAAACTAAACATTATCTGCAACCCTGTACCACGTCTTCCACTTTCTCGGCAGGGAGCACCAGCAAGGGGCATGAGCTAGGAAGCTGTCTGCAGGGAGAACCCAGACAGATAGACCCCAGGTCATCCTCCAGCTCCCAGCCATGGAAGCCAGGCTTCCTCTCAGGAGAACAAGACTCAGGGACTGCAGCAGGACAAGCTTCCTCCATGAACTGAGTCCTGGCTGAGCACTGACTTGGCCTGCAGGGATTCAGGATGGGTCTCAGTTTCAAGGATTACTTGTCCCTGTCCCTCCCCTGTCCCTCTTCTCACTGCATTGAGTTCGGCAGAACCCTCCACAGGGTCGCTCCTTGCCCTTGGTTGGCCATGTCTCTTGCTCTCAGAGACCCTCTGGCCAGCCAAGTCCAATACTCTGCTCACTGGACCCCCAAGCCAGTCTGCACGTACGTGAGGACGGAGGTGGGCTGTGGTGGTGGGGTCAGCATCCATGCCGGCTCTGCCCTACTTGTGCTGGGAGAGGTTGGGGAGGGCATGTGGAGGTCAGGGAGGAAGTAGGGCTTGGGGTTGATAAAGATGCAGATAATAATTTCCGCCCTGTCAATCTGAGGGTATTGTTGGTTTCATTACAAGCAGTGGCTTACACACACAGAGAAAGAAAACCACAGCTAAAGTGCCAAAGCACGACACTGTGGAAAGCCAGCGCCTCTTTCATTTTTCTGGCAAGGAACTGAGGCCTAGAAAGGTGGACTGATTGGCCGGGCGCAGTGGCTCATGCCTGTAATCCCAGGACTTTGGGAGGCCGAGGTGGGCGGATCACCTGAAGTCAAGAGTTTGAGACCAGCCTGGCCAACATGGTAAAACCCTGTCTCTACTAAAAATTAAAAAAAAATTAGCTGGGAGTGCTGGGGCTTGCCTGTAGTCCCAGCTACTCGGGAGGCTGAGGCAGGAGAATCGCTTGAACCCGGGAGGCGGAGGTTGCAGTGAGCCAAAATCGCACCACTGCACTCTAGCCTGGGCGACAGAGTGAGACTCCATCTCAAAAAAAAAGAAAGGTAGGCTGATATGCTTGATGGCACATGACAAGGTGACGACAGCAGAGCTGAGACTGGAACCAGGTCCCCTGGATCCCTGGGCCCCTGCCAGAACCTGAGCAGGAACTGGGAAGGACAGCAAGGACCCCGTGGGACCGTTTCAGAAACTGGCAGGGAGTCCCCAGAGAGAGGGCTGCTGAGCTCCAACTAACTGTGATATTTCTGCAGGGGAAGGACTTGAACTGGGGGAGTGGCAGTGGAGGGATAAGAAGCGCACGGTGTGGCATCTGGTCAGTGTGAGTCCTCAGCAATCAGGGATCCTTCCTCCTGCTGTTTCCCTTGGAGGGAAACTGAGGTGCTGGTCAGAGTTTCTAGGATGAACTAGGGACAGTATGTGAAGGCATCCCTGCAGAGGAAGGCAGATGGGTCTCCCCAGCTCCAGGTGACCCTCTGGCCCCTCCAGGTAAAGCCACTTTGAGGCTCCACTCAGGATGGATCAGTCTCTTGCTGCCCCTCTGGGCCATCATCCCCAGCCAGGGGGTGGACCCTGCTGCCTGGGGAGCCCATGTCACACAGGGTGCTGCCTGTGGTCACCCTGCTGAGGCTGTGGGAGCTGTGGCGGGGTCTGAGGCGGTGGCAGTGGGCCCCGAGGCACAGGGCCTCCTGGAAGGTCTCTCGGAAGCGGCTGGACATGAGGCTGTAGAGCACGGGGTTGGCCGCCGAGCCGAGGTAGAAGAAGATGCCGGAGATGACATGCACATGCTGAAAGGCCAGGTGCAGGCCGTCTGTCCACTGTGACACGATGCTCCACATGACGCGGTCGGTGTGGAACGGGGCCCAGCAGATGCCAAACACCACAACCAGGACAACTGCAGGGACAGACAAGGGAGGCAGAGTGCCCGCCGGAGCCCCTCAGCTGCCTTCCTGGGCTTCAGTTTGGGTCACCCATTCTCACATCCTCTCCTATCCCACAGGCCACCCTCACCTATCACCCAGGTAGAAGTTTCTGGAAATTTGCCTGTTCTGGCCATGCCTCTCAGAGAGGCATGCATGCACACACAGATACACACACATGCATGCACACAGGCATGATACACAGCACATGCATGGCACACAGCAGACTGGACACACGCATGGACACCTG
Source organism: Papio anubis (assembly GCF_008728515.1). Classification (NCBI taxonomy): domain Eukaryota; kingdom Metazoa; phylum Chordata; class Mammalia; order Primates; family Cercopithecidae; genus Papio; species Papio anubis. The sequence goes on from NC_044985.1 coordinate 115,292,677, forward strand.
CAGCACAGCGTATGCACACACAGACACACACATGCACACACACACACTGCCTGCCTTGGCCCCTGGCCTTTTCAACTCCAGCCCCCAGCTCCCCAAGGCCCATCTGAATGTCTTGCCCTGCACTAACCTGCCCTCCACTTACTTGCCAGGCCCTTGCCCACCCCCTCCCTAACAAAAGGTAGGACCGTTTGGCCAAACCTTCACTCTTTCTCCCCAAATCCCTGCTGCCTGTTCTTACCCAACTATGCCCTTCCTTGGGTTTCTGCCACAGGGCCAGCCATGATTTTTGTTTCTTGTTTCTTGGGTTTGCTGCTGCAACTCACTAGCTTTCCTGGGCAGTGTCTTCCCCATCATACCCTAGCATGGTTTTCCTCATAATTCCAGATTTCAAAAAGGACGTTGCTCACAACCTCCCTGGCACCTGGCCTGGTGCACAGAGGGCCACTGGACAGTGGACAAGGGAGGGAGGGAAGGAAGAGAGAAGGCCAGCAAGCAGGAAGCCCACCTTCCAGGGGTGAGCCATCCAAGCTGAGCACCTACTGCAGACTCTGCCCACCCATGTTTTCAGGGAGGGGACGGGGTAGCAGGCAGGAGGCAGGGCGGCAGCGGGCAGCCAGTCCTGAGCAGTGCAGAGCTGGGAGGCATGCACACAGCTCTGGGGTCAGCCCCACCTCAGGAGCTGCACAGACTGGGCTCTGGGACGGTGCCTGAGGGGCGAGAGGAACGAGTCACTCTGGGGATGGGGCGGCCCCCAGTTAGCTGGCTCTGTCCAAAGTCTCCGTGGCCCTCTGCTGACCTGGCTCACCCCACTGGCCTGATCAGGCTCTGCTGAGGTGGGGCTGAGCTGGGATGCAGGTAGGTGGATGGGGCGGGTCTTTGATCGGCTTAGCATCGGTCTGCCTTGCTTCCCCAGGGCCACAGCTTTTGAAAAAGAGCCAGGTCCAGGCCACAGAGATCCAGAGCCTCATCCCAGTACATTGGCCTCCCCTAATCTGCACATCTCCAGCTTGATCCCCTGTGCCTTGAGCCTGGCCTTTACAGACTCGCCTCGGGCTGGGGCTCCTTAGATAAATGGTCACTCCTGTGGTTCCAGGGAACGGCAGACATGGCATGGGGGAAATTTGACACCTGGCCTCTCCAACACCCTCCTCCCCTTCTTTGGGGGACTTTGCTCCCCCAGATCCCACTATGTAGTTCCACTGGGGGCTGTGCACCTTGGCATCCTGCCACTCTGGCACAGGAGGTGGGGCATGACCTAGGCCCCACCCATCAGAATCCCTCTTGGGACTTTTCACTCATCTCTAAGGGAAGAGGGCAGTTCCTCAGGAAAGAAGACGACGTGCCGGTGGCCATGCCTCGCAGGCTGCTGTCGAGAAGAACAAGGCCAAGATACGTTAATAACCAAGAAGAGCCGGGCGCAATGGCTTATGCCTGTAATCCCAGCACTTTGGGAGGCTGAGGTGGGAGGATCACTTGAGCCCAGGAGTTCAAGACCCGCTTTGGCAACATAGCGAGACCCTGTCTCTACAAAAATGAAAAAATTAGCTGGGCATGGTGGCACATGCCTGTAGCCCCAGCTACTTAGGCTGAGTGAGGTAGGAGGATCGCTTGAGCCTGGGAGGTTGAGGCTGCAGTGAGCCGTGGTCACACCACTGTACTGCCTGGGTGACAGAGCAAGACCCTGTCTCAAAAAAAAAAAAAAAAAAAAAAGAAGACGATGACGAGAGACCTGAGACCTGGAGGGTCCAGATCCCATTTTCTGTCATCCTGGAGCCCAATCACATGCCCTGCCCTTTCTATGTTCTGGTTCCAGAGTCAGGGCCCCAAGCTTAGCAGGGTCCTGGGCTTGGTTTAATGCTGTATTGTTGCTGTCTTACTCAATTTTGAAAAAGGGACCTTGAATTTTCATTTTGCACTGGACTCCATAAATTACACAGTCAGTCTTACATTTAGCCATTAATAGGTATTTTTGGTGTAAGATTCTAGTAGGGTAATCTAAAAGAGTACACAAGAGTGCAACTCAGACACATGCACACATGTACACACGCACACGCACACACACACGAGACTAGAGTTCCTCGCCCCCTGTAAACCCAGACACTCAGCCCCTTCTCCCAGACCCCAGGAGCCCCAGTACCCGGCTCAGCCCCTCTTCCCAGCCGTGACACTTACACAGCATCTTGGTCACTTGTCTCCGGCCCCGATCGCGCCGCTGGAGCCTGCAGGTGTCTCTGGACATGGCTGCTGCAGAGCCCCTGCCCTTAGCCTCCTGCATGAGCAGTAGCCTCTCCCGCCGCAGTCGCAGCCCAATGAGCAGGTAGAGCACGCTGATGACAGCCATGGGCAGGCAGAAGAAGAGCAGCGCAGTGATCTGCACCGCCAGGTTGTAGAGGGCCCGTGGGCGGACCAGCGTGCAAAGATCTGAGTCTGGCACTGGGCCCCGGCAGGGCACATACAGCTGCCGGATGCCGTGCAGGCTGGTGTTGGGCAGGGAGCAGAGGATGGCAAGACCCCAGACAGCCCCAAGCACTCGGCGCACGTGGGCCTGTGTCACCATGGACCTGGCCTGGAGCGGGTGCACCACGGCCACATAGCGTTCCACGCTCAGGGCAGTGACGTTGAGCACTGAGGCCAGGCAGACCATCTCGAACAGCAGTGTGCGGAAATAGCAGCCACCAGCGCCCAGCAGGAAGGGGTAGTTGTGCCACATCTCATAGAGCTCCAGGGGCAGGCCCACCAGCAGCACCAGCAGGTCTGACACGGCCAGGCTGAAGAGGTAGTAGTTGGTGGGCGTGCGCATGGCCTTGTGGCGCAGGATGACCAGACAGGTCAGCCCATTGCCCACAGCGCCCACCGTGAAGATCAGCAGGTACGTGACACAGATGGGCATGAACAGCTGTGTCTGCCGGGGCCCCAGGTACTTGAATCTCAGTGCCTCATCGGTCAGGTTCAAGTCCTCAGGGTCAAAGTGCCCCCTGGCCGCACTGCCATTGCAAGCCATGGGGCTCCTTGCATCCCCTGGGTACAGGTCTCCAGGGAGGACAGAGCAATTGAGGCAGGGAGGAATCTGTGGAACAGAGGGGAGAAATGCCCAGAAAGGTCATTCAGGGAATGCTGGCTCTGTCTTAACTCATCAAGCCAAAGGTGACATTAGCACTAAGATGACCATTATTTTAGGCACCACTGAGAGAAAAAACTCTTCCATCCACAAGTCAGAGATGTGAAAATAAGCTTGGTGCGGTGGCTCACACCTGTAATCCCAATACTTTGGGAGGTCAAGGCGGGTGGATCACTTGAGGTCAGGAGTTCAAGACCAGCCTGGCCAATATGGTGAAACCCCACCTCTACTAACAATACAAAACTTAGCCGGGTGTGGTAGCACACGCCTGTAATTCTACTTGGGAGGCTGAGGTGGGAGAATCGTTTGAACCCAGGAGACAGAGGTTGCAGTGAGCCGAGATCGTGCCGCTGGACTCCAGTCTGGGCAACAGAGAAATACCCTGTCTCAAAACGAACAAACAAACAAACAAAAAGTAAAAATCTACATTAAAAAAAAAAACACGTGGGGTTTTGATTTTAAATTTCAGGATCTATTGGAACCTTTGAATAAATGATAGATCTTGGGTGTCTCCCCTTTCAAGCAATGATGCTAGATGAGGCACTCGTTTGGGCATCTGTAAAATGGGCACAATGCCTGGTATTGCAGGGTCTTCAAGAGCAAGCGCTCTAGAAGCAGCTGCCTGGATTCGAACCCAGCATCCCCAGTCCCAGGCTGTGTGACGTTCAGCGAGGTAACCTCTCTGAGGCTGTTTCCCTATTAGGAGGATCCAGGGAGTTTAATCCATGAAAGATATTAACACAGGGCCTGCCTGGCATACGGAAGGGCACGGGGATCACCCCCTTGCTCTGGGGACCCAGTCACTATGAGGGTCAAGTGAGGGAGTGTCAAGGCTAAACACTACAAATTAAACTTGATCCACAAGTTGATTCTTTTTTCTGTTTTCTGTCACCTGAACTGTTCAGTCTCCATATTTGACGCCCTTGGCACTGCCAGTTCTGGGGTTCCCTCTCCTCTATTGAGCCCCACACCTTTCCTCCCGCCCGTCCTCACCCCTGCCGCACAGTAGCGCGAGGGCCTCGGGGACCAGTTGAGAACACGCAGGCGCCAGCCTGGGTTCAAGGGAGGCGCCCTGGTCCTCGAGGGAGGCGCCCCGGTCCTCGAGGAAGGGTCGCAAGCCCGCAGCCCCGCGGCGCCCCTGGCCGGAAGACACAAATGACCCGAGAAGTTGCGAGGCTCCCCAGTGGCGGGGGCGTGGGGCGCCCCGACGGAGCCCTCGGACTCTTCCCGCTCTAGGACGACCCTGCCCGCACCGAGCCCCGGCCCAGCCGCCGCGCCCTAGCCCACGCCAGCGCCTGCGCACCTACCATCGGCCTGCGGCCCGCGAGACCCCTGCGTCCACCCTCCGAGCGACTGACACAGACGCGGCGCAGGAGCGGGTGGACTGACTGACGGCTGTCCCAGCCCCACTACGCCCCGCCTGTCCGACCTGGAACGCCGCCAGGGGGCAGTGCAGTCCCTGCAGCCCGGGCGGCGCCCCCTCCCGCACCGGCGAAGTACGCGGCTGTCGCAGGCGACGTCTTCACAAGCAGCGTTATCTGGCGAACCCATTTTACAGATGAGAAAACCGAGCCTTAGAGAGCTGCAGAGGAGGAGCCCGAGAGACCTGGGGCTCACATGCGGTTCCCGCTCTCTAGCGTGCTGAGTTTAGCATAACCCTGTGTCACAGTGTCCCTGCAGCCTCCAGCTCCTCCTGCCCCACATTCAGACCCACCTCCAAGGACAGGGACGGCCCACTAGCCCCTTGAAGACATGCGCCGGTGGGGTTCATCCTCCCAGGCTCCAGCCCTCTTCTTCCGTCCCAGGGCCCACGATTGCGGCCTCCGCAGCCCCTCCCACCCGCCGCTCCCTTCGGGGCCTCCAGGCCCTAAGTCCAGGGGCTCGGCCCTGCGGGACTGTTCAGGAGCCCCCATTCTCCTCCCAGTCCATCCTCCCACAGCCACCAATGACCATCACGCCTCAAAACCCTTCCTTGGGGCTCCCCGCTGCCTTCTGAAAAAGAGCACACCCAAGTCTAGCCTGGTGGTGGACCCCCCCACTCCTCACCTGCCTCCCTGGGCCACCCTCTCCTCACCATGGTCCTCAGCCCCAAATACTGTCCCCCTTATCCATTCAAATGTTCTTCTGCCCCCATCACTGTACAAAGGGTGGGGGTATAACAAGGATGGAGGGAATTTAGGGAAGGCTAAGGATGCCCAGCCACAGCCTCCTGCTCCCCCACACTGCACATGCAAATCCCAGTGCCTCACCTGCCCCCACTCCCTAGTCCTGCAATCAGCTCCTTAGCTGGAAGCTGTTTCATCAGGAACTTCTAGGGACCCTAGAAACGACGGATCACGCAGACTAAAATGCTGGTTCCGGGGCCTTTGCCCAGAGTTTGGTCTCCTTAGTCTGGGCAAGGCCCAGAAATCCCCATGTCTGACCAACGCTCTCTGGAGAGCCCATACCCAGGAATCACACTTTGAGGAGCGCCAGGAGAGGCTACAAAGCCGCAGGACCCCGAGAGCCCCTGTGAGCTCCCAAGCTCTGTGCCTCAGTTCCCCTTCCTGTAGAATGCGCTAACCACCATCGTCACTATTGTGAGGATGACATGAGACACTGAGCGTCAAGATTCAGCACAGAGGCTGGCACGTGGCCAGCAATCAAGAAATGTGGGGTAGGATTGTCATCATTTAGTGGTGGGAGGCTCCTTCTTCCCCCAGCTTTCCTGCACCCTTCTCCTCCCCACTGCCGCCCAATTCCATAAGTCACTGTCTGGGCTTGGGGATGGGAGTTAGGCCCTCAAGGCGCCAGCACCAGGCCGGCCTTCCCACGAACTCCACATGTAAACAGAGTCCCAGGCAGGGGACGGTTGTGGGAAGTGCAGGGGCACATGGTCCCCAGGGCCTTGGGAGAAAGGATTCTGTGGTGCCCTGAGAATTAACTATTCAGCCCCGGATGAGCTAGTCCAGGAGAAATTCTCAATAACGGGTCTGCCAACACAAGAGACGGGCAAGGAGGGATGACATCACTCAGCAACAGAGCCCACTGTGGCATCACAGGCTGCTCATAGCAAGTGATGAGCATTTGGACCCCAGCCTTTCACTGGAACACACACACGCACACACACGCACATGCATGTACACATCACTCTGCACATACCACCGCACACACACATACACACATACCACTCTGCACACACTCTGAGCAGTCCGAAAGTCCCTGTGGACCCTTTGGTGCACACGGCCCTGGAGGGGATGGGGAAGGACCCACCCAGCCTTGCAGAGGCAGAGTGACTCTTGCCAGTCAGAAATTTCCTACAGCAGGCTGCATCATTCGCACAGCACTAGCAGCCATCAAACGCTAAAGAGCAGCCCCCAAAAAGGAGAGGCTCAGTGGCCACAATGGCTGTGGCCCTCACTTCTGCCACTGTGCAGAGGGCCCTAGGGGTCCTGGCCTCTGGGCCTGAGCTCAAGGCCACCACGGTAGTGTCCCATCAGAAATGTATGACATCCTGCTGCTCCTGCTCCGTCCTGAGGTGGCGTCCCCCGGTTTTCTGGGTGTACACATCCGTCTTCTAAGCTTGGCTGGTGGGCGTCTGCCCAGATGAGGGGGTCAAGGACCCAACTCTGCACAACAGCAAATGCACTTGGGGGGGCCACCAGGACCTCCAGGAGCTGCTGAGATACCACCCAGGTCCCAGGCATGTGCAGCACTCATGGGGCCAGAGGCATGTGAGTAGCTCTGTATCCCCTCCTCACCCTGCTGATTCCCTGAGAGCCAAGAGGGGCTGCTTAAACCCAGGGCAGGTTTAAACCAGAACCTTCTCACCCTTGGGGTGACCAGCAGCTCCTGGCAAGCCCATGGTTCCCCTAGAAACTCCCCACACCCATCCCACTTTACTGCCTACAGAGGGGAGGCAGGGAGGATGAGATGAGCTTGGGGACACTATAGCTCTGGACACAAGGGAGGCACTGTTCTGCAGCCTGGGCAGTGGAGACCACCCAGGACCCCCCATCACTGGGCGTCATCGGGCAAACATGGAGAACCAGAACAGTAAATATCCGAAGCAAGGGGGAGTCACTGTACCCGTCTGGGCACCTCCCAAGGTCAGAGAGCTCCCCACCCAGCTCTGCTATGCGGGGTCAGCCTGGCCATGGCCAGGAGAGAGAGGAGGAAGGTCTGGGCCCCTCAGGTGATGGGGTTCCCAACTTGGGGGCTGGGATTGCACCTCAGGGAGCCACATGGCTTGTGTGTGATCATCCACCCATGCTCCCTGAGCCACCAGCCCTGGTCTGCTCATAGAAACTGGTGGGAGAGATGGTCAAGCCAGGCAGGGAACACAGTGAGTACAGGCTTTGGAGGCTGTGAGGCCAGAGTGAGAATCCATGTTCTGCCAGTGTGGCCTCAGATAAGCCACTTTGCACTTCAGGCCTCAGCTTCCTTGCCTGTAAAACACAAAAATAGCCCCTGTCCTTCAGGGATACCATGAAGATTAAGAGGGATAATGTGGGTTTAAACACTCAGTGCAGGGTTGAAGAGCCTGGAATTCTCTGGAAGACACTAGAAAGCTGCTGAGAGGCAGGGCTGGGGTGGGAGCTGTCCTTAGCAGGGTTTGGAAGAGCAAGGTCCCCAGCACCCTGGGCAGGAGAGCTGAGTCCCAGTGGAAGGGAACATACAGGCTTGCAGGGAGTCCGGCCACAGTGCAGGCAGCCGGGGCCCTGCAGCCGGGTGGGGACCAGCAGTGGAGGAGACCTCAGGGGAGTGTCGCCCCTGCCTCTCCTGCTCCTCGAGGGGACCACTGGGGATTGTCTAGTCCCTTGCCCCCTGAGGGCTGTGAGACCTGTTCCTGAGCTCTCCCAGAGACAGCCAGCCCGCAGGCTTCAGGAAGGGTGCTGGGCACAGGGCACCAGCCACCTCCTCCCAGGGGCTCAGCCTGTGTACCAGCCCCCAACCTCCGCTTGTGGCCAAAGAGAGGACATGTTCAAGTCACACAGTGAGAAGGCCAGAAAAAGCCTGGGTCTCTCATGTCTAGGGCCTGTGTGTCCCTCATGCCATCCTGGACTGGGGCCAAATCTTACTGTGAGCCCACAGGGTGCTCGTGGCACCTACTCCTCCAAGCAATAAAGGCCACCCTCAAGTCCACCAGCCTTCCCAGCTAACAAACCACACTTGGGTGTGTTATAGAAGCTCCTCTTGGGGTCTTCCCATTCATAAATGCTCATATCATAGTCACGATCAGAGGGAGGTTTAAGAACAAAAGTTTCTCCCCCAGCAACAGCTGACCGGCATCAGGACTCAGGAACTTGTTAGTCTGCAGCAGTTTGCTGCGCTAATTTAGTAGTTTTGTTTTCTTTTCCCTTTTAACTTTTTTTTTTTCTTCTGAGACGGAATTTCATTCTTATTGCCCAGGCTGGAGTGCAATGGTGCAATCTCGGCTCACTGCAACCTCCACCTCTCCAGTTTAAGCAATTCTCCTGCCTCAACCTCCCAAGTAGTTGAGATTACAGGTGCATGCCACCACACCCGGCTAATTTTGTATTTTTGGTAGAGACGTGGTTTCACTATGTTGGTCAGGCTGGTTTTGAACTCCTGACCTCAGGTCATGCATCCACCTTGGCCTCCCAAAGTGCTGGGATTACAGGTGTGAGCCACCGCACCCGGTCCTGACCTTTTTAACCTTTTATATTAGCATTATTTCAGACCTACAGGAAAGTTGAAAGAATAGTACAAAGGATTCCTATATTTTGGGGGGTACTATGAGAGTCAGTTGCAGACATAATGCGCCTTTACCACTAAATGTTTCTGTTTTGGTTGAGTTTCGAAGTGTTCTATGAATACAGTTAGTTCCTCCTGTCCAATAGGCAGTGGCCTACCAGGGAGTGGGTGTTAAGGCGGCAGTCCACCTGGCGGGAGTAATAGTTTATCACCGACAATGATTAGAATCACCCACCGGCACATCGTGATACTAAAAAGCAGGCCAGTTTTAGTCAATTCAATTACTCTTTTCCAAACCTTCTCCATTACCGCCTGTTCCCAAGGCAGGCTGCTGCCACAGCCAATAGATACTAAAGCAGTAAATATTCAGAGTGCGAGGAAGGTCAGCATTACAAAGGGAATAACACTAAATTGGGGGAAATAATATCAAAGAACTGGAAAGTGGTAATGAAATGACAGTGGTGCATGCATACGGAATGCGTCTTTCTAGGGTTGGGGTGTTCTTAGGAATAAAGACTGAATCAGGAAGTAAGTAAACAGTGCTGGGCGTATCAACAGCAACTGTTGGACACAGGGAAAGGGGACCAAAGGCAGGTGCACTGAGGGTGTGTGATGGAGGAGCGGGCACCAGCACGGGCACGGTTGGCCTAAAGCTAAGAGAAGGCCAGGTATGTGAAGACTGAAAGACAGGGTGCCAGAAGACGTTCCTGTTGAATGGTTTTTTGTTGTTGTTGTTGTTTTGTTTTTTGAGAGAGGGTCTCGGTCTCTCACCCAGGCTGGAGTGCAGTGGTGCGATCTCGGCTCACTGCAGCCTCAACCTGCCTGGCTCAATCGATCCTCCCACCTCAGCTTCTCAAGTAGTTGTAACTGCAGGCACGTGCCATCATGCCTGGCTAATTTTTGTATTTCTTTTTTTTTTCTGAGACGGAGTCTCACTAGCTCAGGCTGGAGTGCAGTGGCTCGATCTTGGCTCACTGCAAGTTCCGCCTCCCGGGTTCACGCCACTCTCCTGCCTCAGCTTCCAGAGTAGCTGGAACTACAGGCGCCCGCCACCACGCCCAGCTACTTTTTTGTATTTTTAGTAGAGACAGGGTTTCACTGTGTTAGGATGGTCTCGATCTCCTGACCTCGTGATCCACCTGCTTCTTCCTCCCAAAGTGCTGGGATTACAGGCGTGAGCCACCGTGCCTAGCCTAATTTTTGTATTTCTTGTAGAGATGGGGTTTCACTATGTTGTCCAGGCTGGTCTCGAACTCCTGGCCTTAAGTGATCCCCCCATCTCGGCCTCCCAAAGTGCTGGGATTACAGGTGTGAGCTACTGCAACAGGTAAGGATCTTGGTTTTCAAAAATCAGAGCTGGCTCTGGCTGATTTAGGCCGGATTTCCTGAAGAACATCCGGCAGCTCACAGAATCAACAAGGCTGGAGGGGCAGGGAGACGGTGGGGCTGCAGCTAGAAGTGTCGGCAGTGTGACCCTGCAGCTCGTGGACACTAGCCCCAGGCTGGGACCATGTCCCCGCCTTTTGAAGCACTTGCCCTGGACCCCCTGCCCCAGGGTGAGAGACAGGATGCCACAAAATCAGGTTCTGCTGCTGCACTCTTGCTGCATGGGTGGGGTGAGCATGGGTCTTGTAGCCTTCTGGAGGGGAGGAGGGCAGATTACCCACCCAGTGGGTCATCCACAGCCCCTGGCAGACAGCCCAGGTGCCAAGCAGCCCGAACAAACCACAGATGACCCTGCCACTCAGGGATTCAAGCCCTCGTCAAAGGCACAGCTAGTGTGGGCACAATGGAGTCACAAGGCATTGTGAGACCCAGGGTTGGGGGACAGCTTGTCCCAGCAGGCTCACAAGGTTGGCAAAACTGTTTTGCAAAAAGATGCCCAGGAGAATATGTGGCTGCGAAGAAGATAAGAAAATCCAGATTTTAAAACTCTGAAGGGCCGATACGCATGCCTATTTGGGGAACCATATCTGGGAACTGGAAGTTCAAACACTTTTTTCCATTTGGACTCATGAAACTCACAACGGCAGATTCTACACAGCCTGTTCTGAAGTAGGAAATTTCAGCTACCCCTCCCAGCTACCCTGAGACAGAGTTTATGTCAAATTGGCTTTAAACCCAAAGAAGCAACAAGTCTTTAATGTTAAGTAACACACCCAAAGTCTCACAGCTCACAAGTGTTGGAGCTGGGATTTTTTTTTTTTTTTTAACTGAGATGGAGTCTCACTCTGTCACCCAGGCTGGAGTACAGTGGTGTGATCTCAGCTCACTGCAGCCTCTGCCTCCCAGGCTCAAGCAATCCTCTCACTTCAGCCTCCCAAGTAGCTGGGACCACAGGCCCACGCCACCATACCCGGCTAATTTTTTGTATTTTTGGTGGAGATGGGGTGTCGCCATGTTGCCCAGGCTGGTCTCTGGGATTTGCATTGAAATGTTTCTAGGTACAAAGCTTTCTGCCTTTTACCTACAGCTCTGACTCTGGTGCATGTGCATATTTATCACTCTCAGAAAGCAGGATTTTTGTAGACTTGTCTGGCCTCATTCCCCTCTGAAGTTCATGTCCCCTTTCTCTCACTGGGTTATGTTTGCTCCAAAAACTGCCCTGCCTGGGTGCTGTTCTTTTTTTTTTTTTTTTTGAGACGGAGTCTCGCTCTGTAGCCCAGGCTGGAGTGCAGTGGCCGGATCTCAGCTCACTGCAAGCTCCGCCTCCCGGGTTCACGCCATTCTCCGGCCTCAGCCTCCCGAGTAGCTGGGACTACAGGCGCTGCCACCTCGCCCGGCTATTTTTTGTATTTCTTAGTAGAGACGGGGTTTCACCGTGTTAGCCAGGATGGTCTCGATCTCCTGACCTCGTGATCCGCCCATCTCGGCCTCCCAAAGTGCTGGGATTACAGGCTTGAGCCACCGCGCCCGGCCTGGGTGCTGTTCTTAACTGCTCCTGAACGGCTTGTGGGCAGCACCTTCCATGGACCAGCCTGGGACCTCCCATGGTCTTGCCTGGCACCTCCCATGGGCTAGCCTGGCACCTCCCATGGGCTAGTCTGGCACCTCCCGTGGCCAGCCTGGCACCTCCCATGGGCCAGCCTGGTACCTCCCATAGGTCAGCCTGGCACCTTCCATGGACTAGCCTGGCACCTCCCATAGCCAGCCTGGCACCTCCCATGAGCCAGCCTGAGACCTCCCATGGGCTAGCCTGGCACCTCACATGGGCTAGCCTGGCACCTTCTGGCCCAGGGGCAGCTACTCTGGGGAGACCAGTCAATCCCCTTGAGTACCTTTCCCAAGGGATCTAGTGTTTGTAGTAAACTGGCTCTGCAACTTTTGGTAAAAATTCAAGTTCCCTGGTTAGAGCTTAGTGCCTTCCAAGAGGCTTCAACGTGTGGTTGCAGCTCGGAGAGGCTGTGAGATGCTCTCCAGGAGCAGCAGTTGTTGTTGTTGTTGTTATTTTCTCCTTTTTTCTGGTTTTAGAGAACTAATTTTGTTTTAAAGCGACAGCAGTTTTAATCCCCTTCATCCTTTAGGGAAGCATGCTGTTGGGGGAATGCTGCTTAGATTTTCTATGCCTCAGTTTCTCCATCTGAAAAGCGGGAGTGACAACAGTACCAACTTCATGAGGTTATTATGAAGATTAAATGAGTGCCCAGATGACACTTAGTGGGCATTCATAACAATTTTTCAAATAAATGGGAATAGGTCTCAGAGATTGCTACAAGGAAGTAATTCTCAATACGTTTCTTCCAAGGCAGCAAGTGAAAATACTCTCGAGGTTTCTCTCTTTAGCCCCCGGGAAGGGTGGGTAGAGAGAGTGAGGCTGCAGGACAAGGAGGCCACAGACCGAGCCCAGGCTCCGTCAGCCACAGAGACTGGGCTGTCCTTGTCTTCCCTTGGCAGGGGTCTTGCTAGGGTCCTGCCTTCTGGCCACTCATAATTCCCAAGAAACGCTCAAGTGTGTTTGTGTAGAGGCGCCATAAACAAGGAGGGAAGAGTGGGCTCCATTAACAGGCCTTTGTTAGGGCTGACCAGCGCTCGGCAGGCCTGCACGGAGCCCCAGCTGCAGGAAAGGGTCCCAAATTGTTGCAGGGCCCTGAAGGACCCCAGGAAGATTCTGTCCCCTCCACCCTGCTCCAGGCCCTGCTCTTTCCCTGAGCAGACATCACTTCTGAGCAGGGAAGGGCTCTGCTTTCAGGCAAAGCCTCCTTGCAGTGAGGGAGGGCTGCTGGGGCAAGAGTCAGCACTGGGACAGGGCAGGCCTGTGACCTGGGGGTGCATTCTTTCCACTGCACCCCAAGAAGAAGCATGAAGTGTCCACCCACACTATACTGAAGACATTTTCTCCTCTGGAGAGTTACTACTTTCCCTTTGGGAATTAATAGGTGGGTTGTGGGGAGGGAGGTACTTGAAGGTTATGTCAATATCCCATTTTTCTTTTCCTTTTTTTTTTTTTTTTTTAGACTGAGTTTCACTCTTGTTGCCCAAGCTGGAGTGGAATGGCACGATCTTGGCTCACTGCAACCTCTGCCTCCCGGGTTCAAGTGACTCTCCTGACCCAGCCTCACAAGTAACTGGGATTATAGGCATGCACCACCAAGCCCAGATAATTTTTTGTATTTTTAGTACAAACAGGGTTTCACCAAGTTAGCCAGGCTGGTCTTGAACTCCTGACCTCAAGTGATCCGTCCGCCTCAGCTTCCCAAAGTGCTGGGATTACAGGCGTGAGCCACCGCACCCGGCCTATATCCCATTTTTCTTTAAAGTTTAGCATCTGTTTATGTTTTTTTTGTTTGTTTGTTTGTTTGTTTTAGACAGGGTCTTGCTTTGTCACCCAGGTGCTGGAGTGCAGTGGTGCAATCATGGCTCACTGCAGCCCTGACTTCCCGAGCTCAGCTGATCCTCCCACCTCAGCCTCCTGGGTAGCTGAGACTATAGGCACACACCACCATGTCCACTAATTTTTCTATTTTTTCGTAGAGATGAGGTTTCACCATATTGCCCAGACTGGTCTCGAACTTCTGTGCCCAAGGGATCTACCCACCTTGGCCTCCCAGAATGCTGGGATTACATTCAGGAACCATCATGCTTGGCCTGTGTATGATTCTTGTATGCATAAATTATTACTATGATGGGCCGGGCACAGTGGCTCACACCTGTAATCCCAGCACTTTGGGAGGCTGAGGTGGGCGGATCACGAGGTCAGGAGATCGAGTCCATTCTGGCGAACACGGTGAAACCCCACCTCTACTAAAAAAACACAAAAAAAATTAGCCGGGCATGGTGTCGGGCACTTGTAGTCCCAGCTACTTGGGAGGGTGAGGCAGGAAAATGGTGTGAACCCGGGAGGCAGAGCTTGCAGTGAGCTGAGATCGCACCACTGCACTCCAGCCTGGGGGACAGAGACAGACTCCATCTCAAAAAAAAAAAAAATTATTACTATGTTGGCTGCCAAATAGTGATTCTAAATCATCCCTTCATTTATGAGCTGACTTTGACTAGAAGGAGAAAATTCCTCTTATAACTTTTATTTATATCCATGTGGACCCATGATTTCTTATTCTATTCAAAGGATAAAAATTCATTATCATTGTTTGTGTTGATGTTCAAATTTGTCCCAGATTTGACCAGTGGGAGCCCCTTCAAGTTGGATCCTGTATCCTTTCGACGTGTCATTATGAATATTTTGTATTTTCTGGCACAAGACAATGTTCTAGGCTCATCTCCTATTTCTCTGGGCTATCCTGGAATAAGCCATTTTTCCAAGGAGTTCTGGTTCCTTTTAGTGGAGAATGATGGAAACCAAGATCGACCGGGCACGGTGACTCACGCCTGTAATCCCAGCACTTTGGGAGGCCAAGGTGAGCAGATTGCTTGAGCCCAGAAGTTCGAGACCAGCCTGGGCAACATGGCGAAACCCCATCTCTACCCAAAATATGGAAACTAGCCAGGTGTGATCGTGCTTGCCTGTAGTCCAAGCTACCTGGGAATCTAACACGGAAGGATCACCTAAGCCCAGGAGGTCAAGGCTGTAGTGAGCTATGATTGTACCACTGCACACAAGTGTGGGGACAGAGCAAGACCCTGTCTCAATAAATAAATAAATAAATAGATAGATAAATAAAGGGCAGGTGTGGTGGCTCACACCTGTAATCCCAGCACTTTGGGAGGCTGAGACAGGTGGATCACCTGAGATCAGGAGTTCAAGATCAGCCTGACCAACATGGTGAAACCCCGACTCTACTAAAAATACAAAATTAGCAGGGTGTGGTAGTGTTTGCCTGTAATCCCAGCTACTCAGGAGGCTGAGGCAGGAGAATCACTTGAACCCTGGGAGGCAGAGGTTGCAGTGAGCTGAGATCACGCCACTGCACTCCAGCCTGGGCAACAAGAGTGAAACTCTGCCTCAAAAAATATGTATATATAATAATAGTCATGAGATCTGGGTCAGATCTGGTGGTAATGAAATCAGTGCTCAAGATCTGTGTGCTGAGTGTGCTCATTACTGTTGGGGTGTTGCTGCTCCCAGGCCCTCTCAGTGGGCTGAGCTAGGGAATATATGTATGTATAAATATATAGATATATACACACACACTGTATGTACACACACATATATATTGATACTTTTTTTTTTTTTTTTGAGACGGAGTTTTGCTCTGTCACCCAGGCTGGAGTACAGTGGCGTGATCTCAGCTCACTGCCAACCTCATCTCCTGGGTTCAAACAATTCTCCTGCTTCAGTCTCCCAAGTAGCTGGGATCACAGGCACCTACCACCACGCCCAGCTAATTTTTGTATTTTTAGTAGAGACAGGGTTTCACCGTGTTGGCCAGGCTGGTCTCAAACTCCTGACCTCAGGCTATCTGCCTGCCTTGGCCTCCCAAAGTGCTGGGATTACAGGTGTGAGCCACCGCACCTGGCCTGATACTTATTTTTATATCTATCTATAAACGTTGAAAAGCATGCACTGACATCAGTGCCTCTAATTCCAATTTGATACCACAGCATTCATCCCTAGACACCTCCCTGAGAGGAAGAAACTCGTCTTCTGTTATTTTCGGCATATTTCCTCTTCGGGCCAACCTCCTCAGTGTGTAATTCACCTTCCATTGCTACCATCACTGCCCCTACCAGACCCCTCCTAACCCACTCTGCATCCTCATTCCGAGCTGTCGCCCACTCACTGCACAGACACCCTCCTCACAGCACCCAGGCTCCCAGGTAGAAGGAAACACGCTCCATCACTGTAGATGGGAATGACAACATTTCTAGAGGACAAGTTTAGCAACAGGTACCAATATATAAAAGTCTATCCTTTTGGCTCTGAAACTTTTCCTCTAGAAATTTATAGAAAAAAATAGTAGCTCAAGCCAGGCTCAATGGCTCACACCTGTAATACCAGTACTTTGGGAGGCTGAGGCCAGTGGATCACTCGAGGTCAGGAGTTCGAGAAAAGCCTGGCCAACGTGGTAAAACCCCAACTCTACTAAAAAAAGTACAAAAATTAGCTGGGCATGGTGGTGCGTGCCTGTAGTCCCAGCTACTGAGGAGGCTGAGACAGGAGGATTGCTTGAACCGGGGGGATGGAGGCTGCAGTGAGCTGAGATCATGCCACTGCACTCCAGCCTGGGTGACACAGCAAGACTCCCATCTCAAAAATAAATAAATGGTTGCTCAAATATAGAGAGATAAGTGGTACTAGTTATAACCTTGTCGTGATAAGGAAAAATTAGAGACCAGATAAATTTTCCTTTTCTTCGGTCCCTAGAGACTTGTCTTTGTCTTAGCTTCTGAAAGCAGAGTGTCCTGCACGCCTCCTAGGACCATCTCCCTGAAAGATCAGATAATTTGTGGATAGTTGACTTCCTCCAGAGATGTTAACTTTGCAACCCTTTCTGACTGTGTTTGTACAAGGGTCCGGAGGGCTCCTGTGTGTGAGATAATTGGTCCTGGGGCAGAAAGCAGGAGATGCAAGGCACCAAGCTGAGTTGGGACTCCTCCTCCGTAGATGCAGCTGGAATCAAAGTCCCACCAAAGGGAGGAGACAGGGACCCCAAAGGCCCCTGCTAACTTTATCAATAGAGAACAGACAATAATGGGACACCAGTGCTGTGGAATGGTGTGCAGGCATTTGAAGGAGGGAGGTCAGGCCACACAGGCTGTCCTGGAAAGGCATCCAGGCAAGGTATGTTGCCAAGAGAAACCTGTAAAGAATATAATGACATGGAGGGTTGGATTTCAGATATGTCAATTACAGGGTGGGCTTTTTCTTGTTGTTTTTTTGTTTGTTTGTTTGTTTGTTTTTTGTTTTTTGTTTTTGAGACAGAGTCTCGCTCTGTTGTACAGGCTGGAGCGCAGTGGTGCGATCTCAGTTCACTGCAACCTCTGCCTCTCAGGTTCAAGTGATTCTCCTGCCTCAGCCTCCTGAGTAGCTTGGATTCTAGGCATGTGCCACCATGCCCAGATAGTTTTTGTATTTTTAGTAGTGATGGGGTTTTGCCATGTTGGCCAGGCTGCTTTTTTTTTTTTTTTTAAGAGACAAAGTCTAACTCTGTCACCCAGGCTGGAGTGCAGTGGAATGATCATGGCTCGCTGTAGCCTTGAACTCCCAGGCTCAAGCCATCCTCCTCCCTCTGCCTCCTAAGTAGCTGAGACTACAGGTGCACCACCACACCCAGCTAATTTTTTATTTTTCACAGAGATGGGGTCTCGCTATATTGCCCAAGCTGGTCTCGAATTCCTGGGCTCAAGTAATCCTCCTACCTCGGCCTCCCAGAGTGCTGGGATTACAGGCATGCACCTGGCCCTTAGTCACATTTTCTTTTCTCTAGCTAGTTTTATTGTAAAAATACCGCACATAATACACATAACATACAAAATTCATGTTAATCTACTGTATGTGTTATCTATAAGGCTTCCAGTCAACAGTAGGCTATTAGTAGTTAAGTTTCAGGGGAGTCAAAAGTTATACATGGATATTCAAATGCACATGGGGTCATCATCCCTAACCCCCACTTTGTTCAAAAGTCAACTGTAGCTAAAGACCTCCTGGAGAGAGTCTGAGGCAGGAGAATGGCGTGAACCCGGGAGGCAGAGCTTGCAGTGAGCCGAGATCGTGCCACAGCACTCCAGCCTGGGCGACAGAGCGAGACTCCGTCGCAAAAAAAAAAAAAAAAAAAAAAAAAGAAGTCCTGGGGCATCTGCAGAAATAGCTGTGGACCAACTACAGGAGGAACAGATAAGAGTTAGTTTCAGCCACAGGATTGGGAACAGACCAAGGGCACGGCATATTCACGCAGAGGAGGGGATGGATATTGGCATCAGAGCAAGTGTTGAGTTGTGGTGGCCTCTCAGTGAGGACAGAGGACACAGGAGACCCACTCTGGGACTTCATGTGATCACTGGCCCCCCTTAGACATTTGCAGACATGGCTTGAACGTACTGACAGCTACTCTCTCTGCCTGGGGGAGCTCTGTATCACAGTGGAGTGTCTTCTGTGTATGCTGATTTAGGCCAGAGTGCCAGGGAGTTAACACCCAGGAACAATGCTCCTTCTAGGGGTGGCACTAGTAGAGAAATGTCCCATGAGCAGCCAGCATCCACGATGGCCCCAGCAATCCCTGCGTCCTGATATGCACACCCTGGTGTAGTTGCCTCCCACATTGAACAGGGCTGAACCCTTCTACAGGACATTGAGGAAACGACAGCATATACCATCCAAGGCTAGATCATAAAAGCATTGTGAAAACTAAATTGAGCAAAGGACTTGAATAGACATTCCTCCGAAGAAGTTATACAAACGACCAGTAAATACGCAAGTGGGTGCTCATTATCACTCATCACTAAGGAAATGCAAATCAAAACCACAATGAACAATGAAATACCACCTCGCATTCATTAGGTTGACTACTATTTTGTAAAAATCAGAAAACAACAAGAGTTGCTGAGGATGTGGAGCAATTGGAACCCTGATGCACTTGTGCGCTGTCATCGGGAATGCAAAATGGCATCACTAGAATGGAAAGCAGCACAGCAGTCCTCCAAAAATTAAAAATAGAATTATCATATGATCCAGCAATTCCACTTCTGGGCATATACCCAAAAGATCTGAAAGCAGGAACTTGAAGAGATATTTATACACCCACGTTCATAGCAGCATCATTAGCAAAAGCCAAAAGGTGGAAAAAACCCATTCATCTGTCCATTGGCAGATGAATGGATAAACAAAATGTGGTGTATATATATAATGGAATATTATTCTGCCTTAAAAAGGAAGGAGATTATGACATATGCTACAATGCGAATGAAGCCTGAGGATATTATGGTAAGTGAAATAAGTCACAAAAGGACAAATACTGTATGAGACACCTAGAGTATCTGTCGCCCAGGCTGGAGTGTAGTGGCGTGATCTCGGCTCACTGCAGCTCCGCCTCCCAGGTTCACACCATTCTCCTGCATCAGCCTCCCAAGTAGCTGGGACCACAGGTGCCCGCCACCATGCCCGGCTTTTTTTTTTTTTTTTTTGTACTTTTAGTAGAGATGGGGTTTCACCATGTTAGCCAGGGTGGTCTCGATCTCCTGACCTCGTGATCTGCCCACCTCGGCCTCCCAAAGTGCTGGAATTCCAGGTGTGAGCCACCACGCCCAGCCAGAACACACTTCATTTTCTCTCTTCTCTTTGTTGTCTCTCTTCCTCCACCCCCTCACCATGCTTTCTGGGCTTACGTATCAAATAAACAACTTCATCCAGTTCATGCCTCCAGGTCTTCATTTTGAAGAAACCCAAGCCACAGCTGTCCCCCTTGTTGGGCTGGAAGTCAAGGCACCCCTTGGGGTAGAGCTGAGCCTGAGCCCTGTCTGTAGGGAACCTATGGATGACTGCCCAAGGCGTGGAGTGAAGTCAAGAGCAGCCACAGAGCTGTCCTCAGCCTGCCTGGCATCCACCTGATGTGATCTGCACATAGGCTGACACACATTTTCAGGCCTGGGAACAGTGGCAGGAACAGTTAAACAGTCAGGCCCTGTCACTGCCCCTTACCCCAGAAGCAAGCTGTGTGGGACGTGTTCACTTCCCCTGAAGCTTATTTTGCCTCTTCCTGTGGCTGGCCTGTATCTGACCACACAAACCACCAACACTGAGAAAGAGGAGGTTATGGAAGGGTGTGGGGCAGAGTTCAGCAGGGTCTGTGGGAAGGGTCAGACTCCTTGACTGTGATCTTCAATTCTCCGATCAAGAGAAGGCAAAGATTGCACAGCCAAGACTCGAAATTAGGGAACCAGGAACACCCTTCTGGCCCCTCAGAGAAGAGGTGTATTCATTTGCCGGGGCTGCCACAACAAAATACCACAGGCTGGGTGGATAAACAACATATCATCTCCTAGTTCTATAGGCTGAAGTCCAAGATCAAGATGTCAGCAGATTTGGTTTCTCCAGAGACCTCTCTCCTTGGCTTGCAGGTGACCATCTTCTCTCTCCCTGGGTCTTCTTAGGATCTTTCTGTGCACACACATATCTGTGTCCTAATCTCCTCTTCGCATAAGGACATGAGCCATATTGCACTAAGGCCCACCCTTGTAAACTTATTTTAGCGTAATTACCTCTTTACAGGCCCTAATTCCAATTAATAGTCATATCCCAGGGTACTGAGGGTTAGGACTTCAACACAGGAATTTGGGGGTGATGTAGCTCAGCCCATAACAAGGGGAAAGGAGGCACAGGGACCAATGCAGTGAGGCGTCCTCTGCCCAGTGAGGCCCATGTCATTTTGGCTGTGAACTCACTGACCACTACTCTAAATCAAGTGATCTGCCTGCCTTGGCCTCCCAAAGTGCTGGAACTAGAGGCGTGAGCCACTGTGGCTGGCCAGTACCCAGTTATTAATTCAAACACTAATCTAGGTGCTGCTGTGAAGGTATTTTGTTGATGTAGTTACCATCTACCATGAGTTGACTTTCTTTTTGCATTTATTACTTTATTACTTTATTTATTTATTTATTTAAGACAGGCTCTCACTCTGTCACTCAGGATGGAGTGCAGCAGCGCAATCCTGGCTCACTGCAAACTCGACCCGCTGGGCACAAGCAATCGTCCCACCTTAGCCTCCCAAGGAGCTGGGACTACAGGCACATCCCACCATACCCAATTAAGTTTTGTATTTTCTTTGGTAGAGACAGGGGCTCACCATGTTGCCCAGGTTGGTCTCAAACTCCTGAGCTCAAGCAATCTGCCCACCTCGGCCTCTCAAAGTGCTTGGATTACAGGTGCAAGCCACCATACCCGGACTATTTATTAATTTTTAAATTTTTTGGGTAGAGAGTAGGTGTTGTAATGAGTTGGCTTTAAGTAAAGCAGATGACTCGCAAAAATGTGGGTGGGCCTCATCCAATCAGTTGAAGGTTTGAAGAGCAAAACCTGAGGCTCTTCCCAGAGAAAAAACTCTGCCTCGAGACTGCAACACTGGCCGGGCACAGTGGCTTGTGCCTGTAATCCCAGTACTTTGGGAGGCAGAGGTGGACAGATCCCTTGAGCTCAGGAGTTTGAGACCAGCCTGGGCAACATAGTGAGAACCTGTCTCTACTAAAAATACAAAAATTAGCTGGGCGTGGTGGTGCGTGCCTGTAATCCCAGCTGCTCAGGAGGCTGAGGTGTGAGAATTGCTTGAACCTGGAAGGCAGAGGTTGCAGTGAGCTGAGATCACACCTCTGCACTTCAGCCTGGACAACAGAGTGAGACTCTATCTCCAAAAAAAAAAAAAAAAAAAAAGGCTGCAGCATCAACTCCTGCCTGAGACTCCAGCCTGCTGGCCCTCACAATCACATAAGCCAACACCTTGAAATAAATAATATATGTAGATATACACATATGTATACATACACATGCATGTGTGTGTGTCCTGTTGGTTCTGTCTCTCTGCAAAGCCCACAGGGATACATCTACCCTTCATGGAAGGCAGGCATGTGAGGTGCTGGGTGTCAGTGTGCCAAGGGCATGGAGTCTACCATTCAGAGGGTATGAGTGTCTCCAGGGGAGATAGCCCTCGAGGTCATGGAGAAGCAGGTGGGGCGTTTGCTGAAACTTGCCCTGCTGCTCCATGCTTGGAAAATGCATTCTGCTGTTGGTTTGACCAAAATGGCCAGAGAACCAAAAATAACCCCCACAAGCTATCCCAAGTCCACACTATAAATGGAAAATTACAGAAATCACTTAAAGGATTTGCGAAGTCCAACTCTCCCATAAATCAGACCAGATCACGCCACTGTCTACTGAAAAGCCTCCTGAGGACCCTCAGAATTAATCCAATGTCCAACGCAGCCTGTGGCCCAGCCCTGCCCACCTCTGCTCCTCTTCTCCTTTCTTGTGCCCCTGCCAGGCCATTCTCTGACACCTCGGGGCCTTTGCATGTGCTGTTTGCCCTGCTGAGATTCCCTTTCCCTGGCTCTTTGCCCAGCACCTTCTCATCCATTAGGGCTCTGACCACATATCCTGACATCTTGCCCCCAAACCTTCTATAACATCTCCTGCATATGTCCTTTTGGAACAATGAACACAAGAGATTGAGATGAGCCTGTTCTCCTACAACAGTAGGAGAGATGAGCATCCATCTCCTACTTCCTTTCTGGAATACAGACGTGATGGCTGGAGGTCCAGCAGTTATCACGGACCCTAAAGTGATCTTGAGGCTAGACATCACACCCTAAGAATGGCAGAGCTGAAAGGCAGAGGAATGCCAGTGTAAAACAATCTTTTTCTGTTTGCTTATTTTCCTATTTATTGTCTGTCTACCCCCTGTGGTCTGTAAGTTCCAGGAGAACAGGCCCACCTTACTCTCTTGTGTCTCCCCAGTACCAGGCTCCCAGGAGGTAGCACCTGATGTATGTCAAATGAATGAATGGCTCCTCAGCTCCTAAGCTCACGCGCCTCTGGGTCACGGTCCCTCCCCATTTACCCATGGTGCCCTAGGCTGGCCCCATTGTGTCCCTTAGTGGTTGATGGCATTGGCATGCAGCTGTCTGAGGGTTTTAGGCTCCTGACTGGAGGGAGGCAGATTCGGACACATAGAGGTTGGGGCCCAAGGAGAAACCTCGTCACTGAACAAGGTGAAACTGAAGTGAATCAGTCAGAACTGCAGTTCTACTGAGCTCTGAAGAACTGAGGGAGAGTGTTCCAGGAAAAGAGGACAGCAGGGAACAGGCCACTAGGCAGCATTGCAAGGAACCCCCTGAAAGCCACGAACCCATCACGAGGAACCAGGGGGACAGCAGCGTGAGCCAAAGGCAGAGGGGAAGGCAGGACCCAGGACTCAGAGAGTCATGGAAGGGATGTGGTCTCATCCTCATGTGGAAAATTTAAGAGATTGTTTCTAGGTTGAACAAGACCCCGTTACTATAAAAAAAAAATAAAAAATAAAGAGAGGGTTGGGGACAGACAGCTGATGAATGCTATTTTTACCTTCTCCTTAGCCTCCATCTCCTACTTCCTTTCTGGAATACAGATGTGATGGCTGGAGGTCCAGCAGCTATCATGGACCTTGAAGTGATCTGGAGGCTAGACATCACACCCTAAGAATGGCAGAGCTGAAAGGCAGGGGAAACATGAGGGTGGGGAATGGGATGAAAAGGAGATGCATTTTACCATCATATCAGCTACACTGCTAGATTTTTTTAACCATGTACATGTATTGCCTTGAAATTGAACAATCACTGTGGCTGCTCAGTGGAGCCTGGACTGCGAGAGATGAGAGGAGATTTGGATTGGGACCTGTGGCACAGGCTGCAGGCTGCCCACCCAGTGTCGTTTCCTCTCTCCCTGTTTCCTGACTGACAGATCCTAGACAGTTTGTTTGTTTTTCCAAGTGACCATTTACGCTGTATGTCTCAGCTAAATGACTACATTTCCCAACTAGAAAAGGCCATTCAGAGGTTGTACAGTGGGATTTACAAGGAAACGGTTTAAGAGAGACACACACAGTTGCTTGGAGGATTGCTTGAGCCTAGGAGTTCTGGGCTGTAGTAAGCTAGATCACACCTGTGAATAGCTGCTGCACTCCAGCCTGGGCAACAGAGGGAGAGCATGTCTCTAAAAAAAAAAAAAAAAAAAGAGAGAGAGAGAGAGAGGCTGGGCATGGTGGCTCACGCCTGTAATCCTAGCACTTTGGGAGGCCAAGGCAGGTGGATCACCTGAGGTCAGGAGTTCGAGATTAGCCTGGCCAACATGGTAAAACCTCTTCTCTACTAAAAATACAAAAATTTGCCAAGCATGGTGGCAGGCACCTGTAATCCCAGCTACTCGGGAGGCTGAGGCAGGAGAATCGCTTGAACCTGGGAGGCAGAGGGTGCAGTGAGCCAAGATCACACCATTGCACCCCAGGCTGGGCAACAAGAGCGAAACTCCACCTAAAGAGGAAAAAAAAAAAAAAGGCCAGGCATGGTGGCACACGCCTGTAATCCCAGCACTTTGGGAGGCCAAGGTGGGCCGGGAGTTCACGACCAGCCTGACCAACATGGAGAAACCCTGTCTCCACTAAAAATACAAAATTAGCCAAGTGTGGTGGCACATACCTGTAATCCCAGTTACTCGGGAGGCTGAGGCAGGAGAATCACTTGAACATGGGAGGCAGAGGTTGCAGTGAGCAGAGATCGTGCCATTGCACTCCAGCCTAGACGACAAGAGTGAAACTCCATCTCAAAAAAAAAGAGGCTAGCCAGGCACAGTGGCTCACACCTGTAATCCCAGCACTTTGGAAGGGTGTGGCAGGCAGATCACTTGAGCTCAGGCCAGCCTGGGCAACATGACGAGACCCCATTGCTATAAAAAAATAAAAAATAAAGAGAAGGTTGGGGACAGACAGCTGATGAAAGCTATTTTTACCTTCTCCTTAGCCTCCATCTCCTACTTCCTTTCTGGAATACAGATGTGATGGCTGGAGGTCCAGCAGCTATCATGGACCTTGAAGTGATCTGGAGGCTAGACATCACACCCTAAGAATGGCAGAGCTGAAAGGCAGGGGAAACATGAGTCTCTGGTGATACTATGAAGCTTCTAGACCAGCCCTGAACACAAGAAAAGTTTCTTTCTTTCTCAGGGTCTCTGCAGAGAGACAAAAGGGGTATTATTCTTATCTATGTCACTGATGGGCTGATGCTGATGGAGTCACCACCATGTTGAACATCAGTCTATTAGAGCCCTAGAGGGTACTGGAAACTAAGTATTTAGCATGGATGTCAAATCACTTCTGCTCATTGGCCAGAACTAGCCCCATGGCCCCATCAAATCAATAGTAAGACATCCAGGAAATGTCATCCTGCCAAGTACCCAGAAGGCAGGGAGCAGAAGGAGGTGCAGTGATCATCATTAAGAAATCAAGCTGGGGCCAGGTGTGGTGGCTCACGCCTGTAATCCCACCACTTTGAGAGGCCGAGGCAGGTGTATCACCTGAGGTCAGGAGTTCCAAACCAGCCTGACCAACATGGAGAAACCTCCCGTCTACTAAAAATAAAAAATTAGCCAGGCATGATGTTGCATGCCTGTAATCCAAGCTACTCAGGAGACTGAGGCAGAAGAATCGCTTGAACCCGGGAGCTAGAGGTTGCAGGGAGCTGAGATCACACCATTGCACTCCAGCCTGGGCAACAAGAGCGAAACTCCGTCTAAAAAATTTTTTTAAAAAAAAGAAAGAAGAAAGAAATCAAGTTGGCCAGGAGCGGTGGCTCACACCTGTAATCCCAGCACTTTGGGAGGCCAAGGCAGGTGGATCACCTGAGGTCAGGAGTTCGAGACCAGCCTGGCTGACATGGTGAAACCGCATATCCACTAAAAATACAAAATTACCCGGGTGTGGTGGCTCATGCCTGTGATCCCAGCTACTGGGGAGGCTGAGGCAGGAGAATCACTTGAACCTGGAAGGCGGAGGTTGCAGTGAGCCAAGATCACACCACTGCACTCCAGCCTGGGCAACAAGAATGAAACTTCATCTCAAAAAAAAAAAAAAGAAAAGAAAAGAAAAGAAAAGAAATCAAGTTCAGTTCAGTATTTATTCCTCTTGTTATGGAAGGAACCCATATTTAAACATATTAAAATCTCCATTTTTTCTCAAATAATATAATGAACTTAGAATATTTTAATGCCAATTTCCTCTCATCTTTTGTGGTATTATCTTGTTGTTTTTTTTTATTTTAAAAAACTTTTAGAGACAGGGTTTTGCTTTCTGTCAGCCAGGCTAGAGTGCAGTGGCATGATCATAACTCACTGCAGCCTCAAGCTCCTGGGCTCCCACCTCAGCCTCCGAGTGGCTAGGACTACAGGCAAGCACTACCATGCCTGGCTAATTAAAAATAAATAAATAAATAAAAATTGTAGAGACAGGGTCTCACTATGTTGCCCAGGCTGATCTCAAACTCCTGGTCTCAAGCAATCTTCCTGCCTCAGACTCCCAAAGCCCTGGGATTACAGGTGTGAGCTACTATGCCCAGTCCTGAGGTATTATTTTCTAGAAAATAAGTTAATACATGTAAAGTGCTAAAAACAATGCCTGGCATGTAGCAAGCACTATATGGGTCTTCTATTATAAGTGGTTGCATTAAAGTGAAATTGGTCTTTTTATTTTCTTGTTTTAATTATGTAACACTTATTTATATTATTTAGCACAGGGTTGGCCATTTCTAGCTCCTCAAATATGAACTCTCTCTCATTCTGTTATTTTTTTCCTCTGGAACTCTTGTTTAATGGCTACTGCATCATTTCATTCTCCCCTCCCAACTCCATTTCTTTACCTCATTGTGCTGCATTCTGGAAAATGTCTTCAGCTTTGTTTTCTAATTCACTAATTCTTTCTTTGGCTGTGTCTAAAATGCTGTTTAACTCATCCAATGATGTTTTATCCTGTTCCGTAATTGTATTTTTATAGCTATAACTTTTGTTTATTTTTCAAATCTGTCTATCCTTTTTTCATTTTATTCAGTCCTTACCTTATGGTTTACAGCTTTTTTTTTTTTTTTCTGTGAACACTTTAAACACTTTGCATTAGAGTACATATTAGATTTTTCTATTAATTCTATTCCTTGGGCTGCTATTCTTCCTATTTCCTTCTAACTGTTGCTTTTCTAATTTTTGACCCCTTGTGAGCTCAACTCAGTGGGGGATGCTTTCCGTGGGAGTCTCTCATTCCTAAATTGTAGAAACAATCGTACAGAGAGGTTTTGCATTTGTCTCTCTCAAGCTTCCAAGATGTGCCAGTTATGCTAATTTCTTGGCCCCCTTCATCATTTCAAAACCCCTGCCCAAAGCATTGAAGGCCAATATCTGGCTCCAAAACTCCATGAACCATTTCAGCTTCTCCTCCCACTAACTCTCTCATTTTATGTTCCCTTTTTATTCCCAACACCTGGGGATTTTCTGCTGTTAAAGCTGGCTGAATGTTCAAAACATATTTTCTTCAGTGTCTCCATGCGTAGTCATTTCTTACATACTTATTTCTTATATACTTATTTTTTCATTTGTTTATAGCACACAGTTTAGCAAATAACTGTGCACTATCTTGTCCATTACTTAAGTGTGTATATTTTGTTGCCCTGACAATATGTAGATGCTCCTCATTATGGGCAGAATTGTCCTTCCAAAATTCATAAGCTGAAGTCCTAACCCTCAATTATTATGACTATATTTGGACATAGGATCTTTGAAGTAGAGTTAGATGAGGTCATGGGAGCAGGCTCTATCCAATATGACTGGCGTCCTTATAAGAAGACAAGATCAGGACCAGGCATGGTAGCTCATACCTGTAGTCCCAGCACTTTGGGAGGTGCGCGGATCACCCAAGATCAGGAGTTTGAGACCAGCCTGGTCAACAAGGTGAAACCTCACCTCTACTAAAAATACAAAAATTAGCTGGGCGTAGTGGCGTGCACTTGTAGTCCCAGCTACTCAAGAGGCTGAGGCAGGAGGATTGCTTGAGACCAGGAGGTAGAAGTTGCAGTGAGTAGAGATCGCATCATTGCACTCCAGCCTGGGCGACAAGAGCAAGATTCTGTCTCAAAAAAAAAAAAAAAAAAAAAGATCAGGACACACATAGAGGAAAATCCAAGTGAAGAAGCAGAGAAGGTGGCCATCTGCAAGCCAGAGAGAGTCTTCCAAAGAAGCCAATCCTGCTGACACATTGATCTTGGACTTCAAGCCTCTAGAACTGTGAGAAAATTCACTGCTATGTTTTGAGCCCCCCAATCTGTGGCACTTTGTTACAGCAGCCTGACCAGACTCACACATTTCCTTCCTTCCTCTGTGTACTCAGCCAGCACATACTCAGCCCTCATACCGAGCTGACACACCCATACTCAGCACTGACTGCTCACAGGGCTCACTGGAGATGCACTGACACCTTGACTCCTTTTCCCACCCACTGCCCCTGTGGGGCTGTAGGCCAAGCTGGTCTCTGTCCGCTATTTGTAAGCTTTCCCAGCCCTTTCTCCCGCTCCTCTGCCTCCATCCCCTAAATAAAGCAGTCTTCATGCTGAGGGCTGGCCCTCTGCCCTCCCTCTGCAGACTCCGCTCTCATTCCCCAGGGTGGTCCTTACGGAGGCTGCCCCCGCCCTCCCTCCGGGCCCAGCACAGGCTCAGCTCTTCCCCTGGCCCTGCTTCTTCCCACCCCTGTCCTTTCCATGGTCCTCTGGACACGCCCATGGGCAAGGCCGTGACTTTCACTTTCCCCATGAAGAGGACAGCTTCTTCATGTCTCCAGTTTGGACCTCCTGGCCTCCCTGGCTCGGCTTTCACGTCGTTCTCTTCTCACCATCCACAGACAGCAGGTCCTGTTGATTCAGCCTCCCCGCTGTCTCTGCCTCTGCCCTCTCACGCCACCCCAGGCCACCCGCTCTGCAGGGCCTCTTCCTCCCTGAAGGTCCTTCTGGCTTTTGTTTTCTTAAAGCTGAAGGTCTCAGGAGAACTTGGAGGGGTTACTGAGCAAGTAGAAGGAAAGATGGGCAGAGTGTCTGACTGGAAGCAGGGGACAAGGTCCTCTCCCCCAATTAAAGGACAGGAGGGAAAGATGGGGGGACAGGTAAGGGGGAGAAAGAGTCGGAGGGCAGGGGCCCTGTTTCCTGGGTCCTGCTCCTGGACATGAAGCGAGACCAAGAGACGGATGCCCTGAGACATCCAGGGAGAGGACCCAGGGCCGCGTCAAAGGACTCCTGAGGCCGAAGGGCAGCCCCAAGCTGTGGGGAGCAGCTGGCCTTCAAAAATCTGGCACAAAGACAAAGAGAGGCCGGGCGCAGTGGCTCATGCCTCCAATCCCAACACTTTGGGAGGATGAGGTAGGCAGCTCACGTGAGGTCAGAAGTTCGAGACCAGCCTGGGCAACATGGCAAAACTTACAAAAAGTACAAAAATTAGCTAAGCATGGTGTTGTGCCCTTGTAGTCCTGGCTACTTGGGAGGCTAAGGTGGGAGAATTGCTTGAGCCTGGGAGGTCGAGGCTTCTGTGAGCAGAGCTCTGTCACTGCACTCCAGCCTGCCAGCCTGGGTAACAGAGTGCGACACTGTCTGAAAATAAATAAATAAATAAAAGGCTGGGTGTGGTGGCTCACGCCTGTAATCCCAACACGTTGGGAGGCTAAGGTGGGCGGACCACAAGGTCAGGAGTTTGAGACCAGCCTGGCCAACATGGTGAAACCCTGTCTCTACTAAAAATACAAAAATTAGCCAGGTGTGGTGGCGGGTGCCTATAATCCCAGCTACTCGGGAGGCTGAGACAGGAGAATTGCTTGAACCCGGGAGGCAGAGGTTGCAGTGAGCCAAGATCACCCCACTGCACTCTAGACTGGGCAACAAAGAACGAAACTCCATCTCAAAAAATAATAATAATACAAAAATCAGCCAGGTGTGGTGGCACGTGCCTGTAGTCCCAGCTTCCTGGGAGGCTGAGGCAGAAGAATCACTTGAACCCAGGAGGCAGAGGTTGCAGTGAGCCGATATCACAACATTGCACTCCAGCCTAGGCGACAAGAGTGAAACTCTGTCTCAAAAAAAGAAAAAAGCCAAAGAATCTTGCAGCCATGGTGTGGATTATTGACTGGGGACCTGCTGCCCGCCCACCCTGGCCTTGGCACTGGAATGGCCTGGAGGGAGAGAGCCCTCAAGGGCTGAGATTAAACCTACCAGAGTAGAAATTGGAGGCCAAAAGTAAGCCCTCTAAAGCTCAGCGATGAACTTAATTTGGAAATTTCTAACATTCATAGGCTTGGTATTTATTCCACTTGTTTCCTGGATGGAGACTATAAATATCCAGCTTAGCTGTAGGTGGAGGTGGGAGACACACGTAGGGGCACTGCCTGGTCAGGCCAGGGGGTCATGGAAGGTCAAGGGGCCAGAAGTCTGGCTCGAAAGTGTTGTTGTTTTTGTGTTTTTGTTTTTGCTTTTTGAGACGGAGTCTCGCTCTGTCTTCCAGGCTGTAGTGCAGCGGCGTGATCTCGGCTCACTGCAATCTCTGCCTCCTGGGTTCAAGCAATTGTCCTGCCTCAGCCTCCTGAGTAGCTGGGATTACAGGTACATGCCACCATGCCCAGCTAATTTTTTGTATTTTAGTAGAGATGGGGTTTCACCATGTTGCCCAGGCTGGTCTCAAACTCCTGACCTCAAGTGATTCGCCCACCTCAACCTCCCAAAGCGCT
Organism: Papio anubis; assembly: GCF_008728515.1. Classification (NCBI taxonomy): domain Eukaryota; kingdom Metazoa; phylum Chordata; class Mammalia; order Primates; family Cercopithecidae; genus Papio; species Papio anubis. The sequence continues at coordinate 115,323,139 of NC_044985.1, forward strand.
GGGATTACAGGCGTGCGCCACCGCAACCGGCTGAAAGTGATGTTTTAAATGAACGCCCACGAGAGAACCAAATAAAATGGGTACAGTTACCAAATGAAGTGACGCGATTTGAAACAGCTGATATCTAGACCGGATGAATTCAACCATCAGCCCAGGCTCTGGTGTCCTGATTTTGCTCCTCCTTGGCAAGCCCCTGAAGGGCCTGGCTGTAAACGCAGTTGCTGGGTGGATTCCCCAGGCCCTGGGCCTGTGTCTCAACGGGTCTTAGACCACCCAGCTGGCCAGGTCCTTCATGGTCTCTCGGGAACACAGACCCAAGAGGCCCCAGCCAACTTCAAAGTCCAGAGCAAGTGTCCCAGGGCGGAGGGGCCACCGGGCTTCCAGCGGGGGGGAAGGAAGGTGGGCACCTCGCCTGCTGTTTCTAAGACACTCCACTGAGGCACACGCAGTCTGCTCAGAAAAACCCCTCGGGAGGACAGTCCCCGGGGGTTTCCCACCTGACCTTAGGTGGTCCTTCCTCTCCTGACCTGGGAACGCCTTCCTAACTCTCCCACCCTAGGCTCTCCCCATTCTAGTCCAGAAACGCCTGTGACGTGCGGCCTTCCCCTCGGAATCACATTCCACCCCCTCCCGACTCCAGATTCTCCAGTACTCACGCAGCCCCCGACTCACACTGTGAGGGAGGGGCTCGGCCCTCACACAAGCACCCTGAAGCCATGCTGCAGACAGGTGCTGGGGCAGTTGGTGTGGTCCCTGAAGCTGGGAGGGGCAGGGCAGCATCTCCAGCGGCTCTCATCTGCGTCCAGCAGGCAGATGGGGCTGTCACTGAAGTCAGGGAAAGGGGGAAAGGGAAGGGGCCCAGGGTGCCTTCCTGGGCAGGAAGGAAAGCCGGCTGTCAAGGAGAGCCCAATAGTCAATCGTTGGTGTCTCTTAGAGTCTCCTGACTGCTGATTGCAACTCAGACAGCTGGGCCCAGCCCGAGTTCCCAAGTCAGCCAGGCAGCGGCAGGCCCAAGAACATGCATGCCTAGGAAGTCTCTAGCGATGCCGTCCTGCATTAGGACCATGCTTTGAGAACTGCTGAGGCTCAAGTTTTGCTCTCTGCGTCTGGAGTCAGTGTCCTGGGTTTCTGTCCCAAGTCTGCCCCCTGATGGTAAGAAGTCGCTTCTTCAGTCAAATTTCATAATCCGTGGAGAGAGAATATATTTACCTCCTGGGGTAGGTGTCTAGATTAAGTGACATACTTGGGAAAATTACTTAGCACAATTCCTGGCACACAGTAAGACTGAAAAAAAGTTCTTTATCAATTGGTTGAGATGTGGTAATTTGGGTGGAGGAAGCAGATTTTTGTTTGTTTGTTTAATAAGTCCTATAGAATTATTTGGCTTTTAAAAACAGTACCTGGGCCGGGCGCGGTGGCTCATGCCTATATTCCCAGCACTTTGGGAGGCCGAGGTGGGTGGATCACGAGGTCAGGAGATTGAGATCATCCTGGCTAACACGGTGAAACCCCGTCTCTACTAAAAATACAAAAAAAAAAATTAGCCAGGCTTGGTGGCAGGCGCCTGTAGTCCCAGCTACTCAGGAGGCTGAGGTAGGAGAATGGCATGAACCCGGGAGGTGGAGCTTGCAGTGAACCAAGATCGTGCCCCTGCACTCCAGCCTGGGCGACAAAGTGAGACTCCATCTAAAAAAAAAAAAAAAGAAAGAAAAAAAAAATTACCCTCAAGGCCGGACGTGGTGGCTCATGCCTGTAGTCCCAACACTTTGGGATTCTGAGGTAGTCCGATCACCTGAGGTCAGGAGTTCAAGACCGTTTCCATTCAATATGGGGTGTCCAAGTGTGTCTACTAAAAATACAAAACTTAGCCGGGTGTGTGGTGGTGGGTGCCTGGTAGTCCCAGCCACCGGAGGCTGAGATAGGAGAATTGCTTGGACCTGGGGAGGCAGTGGTTGTAGTGAGCCGAGATCAGCCCATTGCACTCCAGCCTGGCTGGCTGTGAGCCAGACTCTGGTTTCCAAAAAAAAAAAAAAAAAAAAAAAAAAATTACCTGTACAACTGTGATAAAAATAAAAATAAAAATTAGTTTAAAAATTATATTGGCCAGGTGAGGTGGCTCACACCTGTAATCTCAGCTCTTGTGGAGGCCAAGGTGGGCGAACTGCTTGAGCTCAGGAGTTTGCAACCAGCCTGGGAAATATGGCAAAACCCTGTCTCTACAAAAACTACAAAAATCAGCTGGGTGTGGTGGTGCAAGCCTGTTGTCCCAGCTGCTTGGGAGGCTAGGGCTCGAGAATTGCTTGAACCTGAGAGGTGGAGGTTGCACTGAGCTGAGATCCTGCCACTGCACTCCAGCCTGGGGGACAGAGTGAGACTCTGTCTCAAAAAAAAAAAAAAAAAAAAAAAAAAAGATAAATAAATACATAATAAATAATAAATACATATAATTATAAGATGTGGCTGGCGACAGCGGCTCACGCTGTAATCCCAATACCCCAGAGGTTGAGGCAGGTAGATCTCTTAAGCCCAGGAGTTTGAGACCAGCCTAGTCAACATGGTGAAACCCTAACTTTACTAAAAAAAAAAAAGAAAAACAAAAATTAGCTGGGCATGGTGGTGCACGCCTGTAGTCTCAGCTGCTTGGGAGGCTGAGGCCGAAGGATCACTTAAGCCTGGGAGGCAGAAGTTGCAGTGAGCTGAGATCGTACACCATCTACCCTGGCAACAGAGGGAGACCCTGTCTCAAATTAAAAAAAAAAAAAAAAGTATATATATGCTCTAATGACATTGAAAATGAGAAATCAACAGCTCTTCCCTGATCGTTTAAACATGGAAATATCTGTGGAAGGTTGTATTATTGTTCCCATTCACTCCCCCTTCCTGAAAGCTGAGTCCACCTTCTCTCTTCCGGAGAAGGAGTATTCATCCAGCCCCACTCATCCCATGATGGCCTTTGCCAAGGGCACGTGTGTGGACATGACCAGTGCCCCTTCAGGGCAGAAACTGAGCACCATTGCTCACTTGCTCTTGTCCTTGGCCACAAGACTGTATAGCACATGGGGGCTGTTGCTTTCGCTTGCATTCTAGAAGGAAGAAGAATTACAACCACACCTGACACACAGCCAAGAAGAGCCCAGGCACAACTAGCCTACAAAAGAAATGAAAAACAGGCTGGGAGCAGGGGCTCACGTCTGTAATCCAGCACTTTGGGAGGCTGAAGAGGGCCTCCCAAGGCCCTGAGGTTGGGAGTTCGAGACCAATCTGACCAATAAGGAAGAAACCCCTCCACTAAAAATAAAATTAAGCCAGGCATGGCATTGGGGATCCCAGCTACCAGGAGGGCTTGGCGCTATGAGAATCACTCTGAACCCAGGAGGCGAGAAGTTGTGATGAGTCGAGATGGTGCCATTGGCACTCTGGCCCCATAACAAGAGCCAAACTCCATCTCAAAAAAAAAAAAAAAAAAAAAAGGAAAAACAGGCGTGACGTCGTGGCTCACGCCTGTAATCCCAGCACTTTGGGAGGCCAAGGCAGGCAGATCACCTGAGGCCAGGAGTTCGAGACCAGCCTGGCAACATGGTGAAACACCCTCTTGAAAATACAAAATTAGCTACGTGGTGGCACACACCTGTAATCCCAGCCACTTGGGAGGCTGAGGTAGGAGAATTGCTTGAACCTGGAAGGCAGAGATTGCATTGAGCCGAGTGCGTGCCTCTGCACTCCAGCCTGAGTGACAGAGTGAGACCCCTGTTCCACAAATGGGACAAATAAATAAATTTAATTAAATAAAAATACAAAAATGAGCCAGGCATGGCAGCTGTGGAACTCCAACCCCAGCTACTCTGGGAGGCCGAGGCAGGAGGATTATCGTAACCCAGGAGGCAGAGGTTCCGTGAGCCTGTAAACTCTGTCTCAAAGAGGAGCAATGCACAATAATGGAGGCTGGGACAAGCCTGCATTCCCAAACAGGCCGAGACGTGGCTAGCAGTTCAGAGATCGAGACATCCTGGCTGGACATGAGAAACCCCGCCTCAGGGTCAGAATTAGTCGAAGTAGGGTGAAGGAGCGCCTGTAGTCCCAGTTGGAGGCTGAGGCAGGAGAATGAGCAAACCTGGGAGGGCTGCAGTGAGCTGATCCCACACAGACTCCAGCCTTGGCGACAGAGCTTAGACTCTGTCTCAAAAATAAAAAAATAAATAAAAATAAATAAATAAAAAATAAAATGAAAACAGGCAAGAAACAAGCCTTTATCATTGTGAGCCACTGTTGGGATGGCTCTGTTATCACAGCCAACCCCAGAAACCGACCAAAAGCATCCTGTGATAAATTGGTTAAATAAAAGTATGGTATGCCTATATGATGAGAATGCAGCTATTAATATTTTTATATATATTTTTTTTTTTTTTTTTTTTTTTTTTGAGACGGAGTCTCTGCCAGTCACCCAGGCTGGAGTGCAGGGAGCGATCTCGCTCACTGCAAGCTCCGGCCCCAGGTTCAGGGCTATTCTCCTTGCCTCAGCCTCCGAGTAGCCGGGACTACAGGCTCACCACCACGCCTCCAAGGTTTTTTTGTATTTTTTAGTAGAGACGGGTTTCACTCATGTTAGCCAGGATGGTCTCTCGACTCTGACCTCAAGTGGATTCTCCACTGCCTCCCAAAGTGCTGGGATTACAGGCTTGAGCCACCACCGCCTTATTTATTTATTTATTTGAGATGGAGTCTCTGTCACTTCCAGGTTGAGTGCACATGGCTGCAGTTCTCACAGGCCTCCACCTCCGGGTTCCAGGGATTCTCCCGCCTCTAGCCTCCGGAGTAGCTGGGACTACAGGCGCCGCCACCACTTCTGGCTAATTTTTGCATTTTAGTAGAGACGGGTTTCTACTTAAAGGCCAGGATGGTCTCTGATCTCCTGACCTCATGATCCACCCACCTTGGCCTCCTCCCAAAAGTGCTGAATTACATATTTTAATTTTTTTGAGACAGTGTCTCACTCTGTCACCCAGGCTGGAGTGCAGTGGCGTGATCTCGGGTCACTGCAACCTCTGCCTCCTGGGTTCAAGTGATTCTCCTGCCTTAGCCTCCTGAGTAGCTGGGATTACAGGCACCCGCCACCACACCTGGTCAATTTTTGTATTTTCAGTAGAGACAGGGTTTCACCATAAGCACTGCTGGTCTCGAACTCCTGACCTCAGGTGATTCACCTGCCTTGGCCTCCCAAAGTCTTGACATTACAGGCATGAGCCACTGCGCGCAGCCTACAGCTAATTTAAAGTTGTATCTTAAACTGTATTAAATTTATATTTAAGTTTAAATGTATACAGCTATTAAAATTATGTTTAAATATAAAAAAATTGCACAAAGTATCATTTTCATAAGTGAACAAAATCAAAGTTTTTTTTTGTTTTTTTTTTTGAGACGGAGTCTTGCTCTGTCACCCAGGCTGGAGTACAGTGGCTGTGATCTCAGCTCACTGCAAGCTCTGTCTCCCAGGTTTTATGCCATTCTCCTGCCTCAGCTCTCCCCGGTAGCTGGGACTACAGGCGCTCACCACCTCGGCCTGCTAGTTTTTTTGTATTTTTTTAGTAGAGACGGGGTTTCACCCTGTATAGCTAGGATGGTCTCTGACTCCTGACCTCGTGGATCCGCCCACCGCCTCCCCAAAGGCAAGCAGGCTTTACCACCGCTACCGCCCAAATCAAAGTTTAAAAGTGTAAGTACATCAGGATCTCAATTTTGTAAATGCAAATATAACTTGTATATATATTTGCTGAAGTATGGTCATTTGAAAGGTTACTTCTGGGTTTTTTTTGAGATGCAGTCTCACTCTGTTGCCCATTTCTCCTGCCTCAGCCTCCGGAGTGGCTGAGATTACAGGCAAGCACCACCACACCCAGCTAATTTTTGTATTTTTAGTAGCAATGGGGTTTCACCATGTTGGCCAGGCTGGTCTCGAACTCCTAACCTCAGATGATCTGCCCACCTCAGCCTGCAAAAGTGTTGGGATTACAGGCATGAGCCACCGTGCCTGGCACCTGGGCACTTTTTAAAAAATAAAATGCAGAAAGCCCAGAATTGAGTGGTAATTTTCCCTAGAAAAAGGGATTGAAGGAAAAGTATGCCCACATGTTAACAGTGGTTCTATCAAGGGGGTAGCATTGGGGAGGGTGACTGTTCCCCTTTATACTTATCTACACGTTCCAGCTTATCTATAATAGCCACGTAATGCTTTTATATTTTGGAAAAATCATTATACTGTATGGGGATACTGAGAAGAATCACTGGCCAATGGCAGTGTGATGTGGAGAGGCAGGGGTACTGTGGGGAAGACAGTAGGGCCCAAATCCCAGAAGTCCATGGTGGGATGGAGAGGTGGGAGTAGAGAGGGGCTCTTCTGGCCTCCTTCCACCAAGACCCTCCAGGCACAGACCTCAGCCTACAGCTTTGAAGGTCCTGTGAGAATGGATGTGACTTTTAAAAAATTAATTGACTCTTGGCCGGGCGCGGTGGCTCACACCTGTAATCCCAGCTCTTTGGGAGGCCAAGGCAGGTGGATCACCTGAGGTCAGGAGTTCGAGACCAGCCTGGCCAACACTAAAAATACAAAAATTAGCCGGATGTGGTGGCATGTGCCTGTAATCTCAGCTACTCGGGAGGCTGAGGAAGGAGAATCACTTGAACCCGGGAGGCGGAGGTTGCAATGAGCTGAGATCGAACCACTGCGCTCCAGCCTGGGCAACAAAAGTGAATCTCCATCTAAAAAAAAAACATGAATTGACTCCAAATATAAAAATTAAAATGCCATTCCGAAGTTAATAGATGTTTAAATGTCTAGGAATTGTAACCTTATGTCAAAAGTCAAACACAGTGGCTACTTAATGGGTATGGGTTGCCATCCAGTGATGAAAAAGCTCTGGGACTAAGTAGTGGTGATGGTCACACAATATTGTGAATGGTCTTAATGCCACTGAATTCTGCACTTTAAAATGGTACGTTTTGTGTGTATTTGACCACCAAAACAAAACAAAAAACAAAATGTTCAATTTCAGTGCAATTCAACTCTTATATAATTACTGCGGATGGAACTCACACTTAGTGGGGGGTTTGGATGACCTGCTGTGTATTGAATACGATGCTAACAGGACCCCAAAATTAAACTGCTCCAGAAGAGGCAGTGGTTGCTAATAATTCCTGATCTCCTGTCACTGGACACCTTGTGGCGTGATAGTGAATGGGCAGCTTTTGGGGTAAGGGTGGAAGTGAGGTACAGAGCACAAACCTCCTATTCACCTTGCCACTTGGGGTCTGGGGCTCAGACTCAAGTCTAAGGGATCAGCCAACTCAGAATTACAGGCTGCGCTCTCCTGAGATGCCATAGAACCAGCACTTGGAGGCAGCAGAGAGCTGGGTCTGGCTGGGGAGGATATCTGGGTTTCTCTCCATATCCAGGGCTCCTCCCACCCACCCCTATTCTCTTGCCCCTGCCCAACCCTACCAAGACAGTCTCATCAGTTTAGTTTTCAGAAGATGATGCCATTTCTTTCAGGAAACATTTTTGCAAGTAAAACCTGAGTGTTCCACCAGCTCCTTCCAGTGGGATATTCAAGAGTATTCAAGCAAGGCCAGTTTTTACATATTAAACACATTCCATAATTTAAAACATGTTTTCAATTTCCTCTGAGACAGTCTATATGGGTAATTTCAGGAGCTGGCCTAATAAAGCTCACATCCTATTTTTGTGGGGTATTAATTTTAAGACTTTTCACCTGATACTCATTATGCTGATGTCTTTAAAATGCTAGGAAACTTTAATAGCGAGACTGGTGGCAACGAATCTCCTTCCTTCCTTCCTTTCTTTCTTTCTTTCTTTCTTTTCTTTCCTTCCTTCCTTCCTTCTTTCCTTCCTTCCTTCCTTCCTTCTTTTCTTTCTTTCTTTTTTTTTTTTCTTTGGAGACGGAGTTTTGCTCTTGTTTCCTAGGCTGGAGTGCAATGACACGATCTCAGCTCACTGCAACCTCCGCCTCCCCAGTTCAAGCGATTTCTCCTGCCTCAGCCTCCCGAGTAGCTGGGATTACAAGTGCACGCCACCATGCCCGGCTAATTTTTGTATTTTCAGTAGAGATGGGGTTTCACCATGTTGTCCAGGCTGGTCTCGAACTCCTGATGTCGGGTGATCTGCCTGCCTCAGCCTCCCAAAGTGCTGGGATTACGGGTGTGAGCCACCATGCCCATCCAAGAATGTTTTTTTATAATACTGAAAAGGTTAACTTGATGCAGATAGGAGCAGCCGGAGAAAACCATTCATAGAAAGCAGTGACAGTCGGCTGGGCACGGTGGCTCACACCTTTAATCCCAGCACTTTGGGAGGCCTAGGACTTTCTGACCTGAGGTCAGAAGTTCGAAACCAGCCTGGCCAATATGATGAAATCCCCGTCTGTACTAAAAATACAAAAATTAGCCAGGCATGGCAGCAAGCACCTGTAATCCCAGCTACTCAGGGAGGCTGAGGCACAAGAATCACTTGGACCTGGGAGGTAGAGGTTGCATTGAGCCGAGATCGTACCACTGCACTCCAGCCTGCCTGGGTGACAGAGCAAGACTCCATCTCAAAAATAAATAAATAAATAAAGAAAAGAAAAGAAAAAAGAAAGCAGTGATAGTCACAGGTCTCTTCTAAGATGCTTGTTATCAGTTGGCCCTTACTATGTAACCATAGTACTTGGTGGTTACAAGTACTCACAACTGAGTAACAAAGCAACGGTTAGGCTGTGGCTCACGCCTGTAATCCCTGCACCTTGGCAGGCCAAGGCCAGCAGATCACTTGAAGTCAGGAGTTCAAGACCAGCCTGGCTAAGAGGGCGAAAACCTGTCTCCTCTAAAAATACAAAAATTAGACAATTAGACAAGTGTGGTGGTGCATGCCTGTAATCCCAGCTACTGGGGAGGCTGAGGCAGGAGAATCGTTTGAACCCAGGAAGCGGAGGTTGCCGTGAGCTGAGATCGTGCCACTGCACTCCAGCCTGGGTGACAGTGAGACTCTGTCAAAAAAAAAAGCAACTATTATTATTGTTGTTGTTGTTGTTGTTGTTGTTATTATGTTTGTGTTGGGCTCAGCTGAGTGTTTCTGATGCAGGATAGGCAAGCCCCAAAACTGGGGCTTAGCCTGAGAGGGTTCTTGGCTTTGCCCAGGAAACAATTCAAAGGTAAGCCAGTGGTGTTAAACAGCAACTTCTATTGACATAGCCGTGCACAGCAGCAGCAGAGGCACTGGTCCTGGTGGAGCAGGCTGCCCCAGAGACAGGATGCCCAGAATAACAGCTCAGAGGTTGTTCTGCACTCATATTTATACCCAGTTTTAATTATATGCGAATCAAAAAACAGTTGGCTGGGCGTGGTGGCTCACACCTGTAATGCCAGCACTTTGGGAGGCCAAGGCAGGCAGATCACGAGGTCAATAGAGCAACACTATCCTGTCGAACATGGTAAAACCCAGCACAAAAATTAGCTGGGCATGGTGATGTGCACCTGTAATCCCAGCTACTTGGGAAGCTGAGGCAGGAGAATCACTTGAACCCAGGAGGCAGAGGTTGCAGTGAGCCAAGATCGTGCCATTGCACTCCCGCCTGGCAATAGAGCAAGACTCCATCTCAAAACAAACAAACAAACAGTTTATGCAGAAATTTCTAGGATGAGGGTGGTAACTTCTGGGTTGTTGGCTTGTTGCCATGGAAAGGGATAGTAAATTCCAGATGTTGCCATAGCAATGGTAAACTAACATGGGCACGCTAGGGGGAGGGTCTTATGGAAAGCTGCTTCCACCCCCAACCTGTTTTAGCTAGTCCTCAATTTGGTCAGGTGTTTCAGCCCTGCTTCCAGAGTCAACTCCCACCTCCTACCTCAGTTTTTCTGCTGGTCTCACCTGGTTCACTATGTGGCCATAGTCTGCTGGCAGGTGGGCTGGAGCTGGTTGGTCTGGTTCCCAGATGGCCTCACTCACTCACATGTCTGCATTTGGCTGGGGTGATGGGGGCAACCTGAGCCAGGTTAATCTCCTCATCAAGCAGACCAGACTTCACATGGCAGCCGGGCTCCAAAAGAAGCAAGAGAGGCCAAGCCCCAGCACACAAATGCTTTTCCTATTATTTTTATTCTCAGACCTCTTAGGGATGAACACAAATGCTTTCTATGTCTCTGCTTGTGTCATGCTCCTTACTGTCCCCTTGACCAAAGCAAGTCATAAGGCCAAGCTCTGATTCAGGTAGTGGAGAAAATAGACTCTATCTTTTAACAGAAGGAGCTGCAAAATGTTGTGGACTTTAAAAAAGTATCTGGCCAGGTTGCGGCGGCTCACACTTGTAATCCCAGCACGTTGGGAGGCCAAGGTGGGAGGATCACTTGTAGTCTGAGCTTGGAGTCTGAGATCAGCCTGGACAATGTAGTGAGACCTCATCTCTACAGAAAATTTTAAAAATTAGCCAGGTACAGTGGTTCATGACTGTCGTCCTAGCCACTCGGGAGGCTGAGATGGGAGGATCACTCCAGTCTGGGAGGTGGAGTTTGCAGTGAGACAAGGTGGTGCCTACTACATTCCAGCCTGGGCAACAGAGCAAGACCCTATCTCAAAAAAAAATAGATGATAAAAGTATGTCTTTCACAAGCTGTCTCCTCTGTTGCCACCGCCAAGGATATGCACTTGCCAAATAACAGTAATCCCATCCTCCTGGGATCGAGTTCAAGGTGATTAAATGTGCATTTTCCCAGATGTATCTGGGGACACCAGTCCCATGAAGTAAGATGTTATGGGCTGCAATTTGTCCCCATCTCCAAATTTATAGATTGAAGCCTTAACCCTTAATGCGACTGTATTTAGAGATAGGACCTTTGAGGAGGTAATTAAGGTTAAATGAGGTTATAAGGGTGAGACCTTAATTCAGTAGGACTGGTGTCCTCATAAGAAGAGACATCAGGAGTGCACGTGCTCAGAAAAAAAGGCCGTATGTGAGGCCACAGAGAGAAGGAAGCCATCTGCAAGCCAGGAGGAGAGGCCTCACCAGAACCAACCCTGCTGGCACCAGGATCTTGGACTTCCAGCTTCCAGAACTGTGAGAATATAAATTTGTGTTGTTTAAGCCACCCAGTCTGTGGGTTTTGTTATGGTAGCCCAAGCTGAATAATACATAAGGGTTCCTGGGTTAAATAAGTCTGGGAAACACTGCGTGCAATACTGGCCTTCCCCCACTCCCCTGGAGATTCACAAAGCTCTTTAGCCTCTTAAAGATTCAGAGAAGTTCCTCAGCAAATAAATTTCTAGTTTCACACAGCGTTTCTCAAATGTATTTCAACATTAGATCGTTTCTCTTTTTTTTTTTTTTTTTTGAGATAGAGTCTTGCTCTGTTGCCCAGGCTGGAGAGCAGCGGTGCGATCTTGGCTCACTACAAGCTTCGCCTCCCGAGTTCGCGCCATTTTCCTGCCTCAGCCTCCTACTCCCTGAGAGTAGCTGGGACTACAAGCACAGCGCTCACCACAATACCCAGCTAATTTTTAAATTTTTTGTAGGAACGGGGTCTCACTTTGTTGCCCAGGCTGATCTTGAACTCCTGGACTCAAGTGATCCGCCCTCCTTGGCCTCCCAAAGTGCTGGGATTACAGGCGCAAGCCCCCGTGCCCAGCCTCGATCTCATTCTCAATCCCCTTTCTCTCATCAGGAGTCCAGTCATTGGGTTTAGGGCCCACCCTAAATCCAAGATGATCTCATCTCAAGATCCTTATGATTACATCTGTGAAGACCCTTATTCCAAATAAGGTCACATTCACAGGATCCAGGCACACATGTCAATTGAGGGGCACAGTTCAATCCACTGCAGAAGCCAAAGAACAACCAAGGTGGCCGCTGAGTGTGGACACAGCGCTGGGGGTGAGGGCCCCACCCCCAGGCTGGTGTCTGCAAGCTGAGGGTCCATCCCCTCCAGGGGACTTGCTGGGGAGAACACCCTCTCCGCCCGACAGCGCTGGCTCCCAAGTCCTCACTTCCTAAACTCTGCTGACCAGCCCCCACCAACACATTTCAGTTTGCGTCAGCTGGGGCTTATTGCTCTATTCTTTCTAACTGTGACTGGACTTCCTGACCCTGCCCTTCCTGTTTTGTCCTGGAAGACAAGGCCTGTCTTTCTGGGAAACATTTGCAAAAAAGCAATGCTCACTCACCTGGCGGCAGCATGGCAGGCAGGCTCCCACAGGGCCATCCTGGAGACCTCCTCCCACGGCCCCTGCCCCCGCATGCTGCTGTCCTGCCCAGAACCCTTCACTGCTCCCAGGGCCTCCAGGAGGAAGTAAGACCTCCTGCTCCTCCTTCCAGGATTTAGGGAGTGTGTTCCTGCACCTTCCCCCCAGGGGCCCCCCCTCTGTCTGTCTTGGTGCTGCTCCGCCCAGCTGGCACCCCAGTCCATCCTCCCCACACCTGTCCATAGCCCTGTTTGCCTACAAGCCACACAGCAGGTGGGCTCCAGGGTTCTGCAGGTTCCTGCAATGCAAATAAACACAGATCATCCAATTTTTTTTTTAAGAGGGAGTCTGGCTCTGTCTCCCAGGCTGGAGTGCAGTGGCCACATCTCAGCTCACTGCAAGCTCCGCCCCCTGGGTTCAGGCCATTCTCCTGCCTCAGCCTCCCGAGTAGCTGGGACTACAGGCGCCGGTCACCTCGCCCGGCTAGTTTTAGTAGAGATGGGGTTTCACCGTGTTAGCCAGGATGGTCTCGATCTCCTGACCTCGTGATCCACCCGTCTTGGCCTCCCAAAGTGCTGGGATTACAGGCTTGAGCCGCTGTGCCCGGCCAGATCATCCAGTTCTTAGAGGTGAGCGCAGAGAGTCGGTGCTAGCACATTTTTCCATGGACGGGACTTCAGCAAAGAATTCCCTCCTGACTCAAAGAAGCTAAAAACCACAGGTTTAGGGCTGAGGCTCACAGTAACTTTCCCTTAGAGTAGTAGCCCCAAGGAAAGCTGGCTAAGGCAGAAGAACCCCTCTCTCCACCCGCTCTGTGTCGTGGAGGGCCAGGGCCCCGGTGAGGGCAGGTGCAGGGAGGACTGAAGGAAGCAGCAGTGAGGTGTGCCCTGAGAGCCATGGACCATCCGCAGGCTCCGGCCTGGAGGCAGGGCCCTTGGGTGCCCCAGGGGAGGAGAGCTGGCTCCCTGCAGAGGACTGAGAGCTGCAAGGAGGGGTAAGGATGGCTTGGGCTCTGCTCCCAGGATGCAGATGACTAGCCAATCTCTCCTGGGCCTGGGAGAGAGCCGGGGAGCCTCAGGACAGTGCCTGGCACCCCCGACACGACCCCATGGTTTGGCCTCTGCTGGTCTTGCCTGTAGGTCTTGACAACATCCCAGGTCCTGGGGATCCACACACTGCTGAGAACATCCATTTGACCATGGGCTGTGTTGTGACCACAGGAGAGCGACTTGTCTCTCAAATAGAATGATACAGGTTTTTGCAGGCACACCCCATTTTAATCTCTGTGATTCTATCCGGGATTTAAAGGATTCACAGGAGTAATAAGGGAATGAGGGATGGAGGGACGCTCCATCATGTGGACACATCATAGTTTGACTTCCAGCCTCTCCAGGCTGGTCTGCACCTGGGCCCCCTCAGGCCAATGCATGGCCACCCTCCCGGCCTCTGGGGGCCCTGGGATGACCCACCTCCCTGGGCTCTCAGGCAGGCTAACCTGGGATTGTCAATGAAAAAAAAAGCCAAACTCTGTAAAATATTTAAAGATGTTTATTCTGAGCCTGAGTTACAGTATCAAGAGGTCCTGAGAACATGTGCCCAAGATGGTTGGATTACGGCTTGATTTTATACATTTTAAGAGGACAGAAGTTACAGGCAGATATCAATCAATACATGTGAGGTGTACATCAGTTTGGTCCAGAAAGGCAGAACAACTCAAAGCTGGGGGGCTTCCAGGTCATAGGTCGATCCATAGATTTTGTGATTGACAATTATCTGAAAGAGTCGTCGTTTCGTTTTGTTTTGTTTTGAGGTGGAGTCTCGCTCTGTCGCCAGGCTGGAATGCAGTGGCACGATCTCAGCTCACTGCAACCTCTAACTCCCTGGTCGAGCGATTTTGCCTGCCTCGGCGAATGTAATGACATCCACCTGCCCAACACTTTGTATTTTTAGCAGATGGCTGCCGTTGAGCGTTGGCCAGGCTGGTCCCAAACTCCTGACCTCAGGTGATCTGCTCGCCGGCCTCCAAAGTGCTGGGATTATAGGCATGAGCCACCGCACCCAGACCCTCCTATTCAGACTTTAAAAAGAGCTGGACTGGCCGGCTGTGGCTCAAGCCTGTAATCCCAGCACTTTGGGAGGCCGAGGCGGGCGTGGATCTCCACGAGGTCAGGAGACGAGACCATCCTGGCCAACATGGCTAAACCCGCCTCTACTAAAATACAAAAACTAGCCGGGCGTGCAGAAGGGCCTGTAGTCCCAGCTACTGGAGGCTGAGGCAGGAGAATGGCCTGAACCTGGGAGGCGGAGGGCCAGTGAGCCGAGATCAGCCACTGCACTCCAGCCTGGGTGACACAGCACGAGACTCCGCCTCAAAAAAAAAAAAAAAAAAAAAAAAAAAAAAAAAAAAAAAAAGAGCTGGACTCTCAGCTAATCACTCAGGATAAGAAAAAGATCTGGAAACGAATGCGCTCTATAGAACATAAATTTCCCCCACAAGAGGAAGCTTTGCAGGGTCATTTAAAATATGTCGCCTGTGGCCTTTCCAAGCCTGTAATCCCAGCACTTTGGGAGGCCGAGATCGGTGATCACGAGGTCAGAAGATCGAGACCATCCTGGCTAACACGGTGAAACCCCGCTCCTACTAAAAAAATACAAAAACTAGGCCGGGCGAGATGGCGGCTCTGTAGTCCCAAAGCTACTTGGGAGGCTGGAGGCAGGAGAATGGCGTGAACTCCGGCAGGCGAGCCAGGCAGCTGAGATCCGCCACTGCACTCCAGCCTGGGCGGCGACTGACCGCTCCTCAAAAAAAAAAATAAAATAAAATAAAAAAAAATAAAAAAATAAAAATAAAATATGTCAAAGAAATACATTTGGGGGTAAAATACTTTCATTTCTTTCAGGGCCTACTGTCATGTGATGCTGTACTAGAGTCAGTTTGGAATTTGGTATTTATTGCTACAAGGAGTCTGTTTGATCACTCTTAAAATCTCTGTTTTAATGTTAATGCTGACAGTTGTGCCTGAACTGCTAAGGGAGAAGGGTATCGTGAGGATGGCTGACACCCCCGCTTCCCATCATGACCTGAACTAGTTTTTCAGGTTTACTTTGGAACCCCCTTGGCTGAGAGGAGGGGTCCATTCAGTCAGTTGGGGAGTCTCAGAATTTTATTTTTGGTTTACAGGGCTGGAGACTAGAAAAGTTGACCGGAGGGCTGAGGCATTGAGAGAGGGTGTGTATGTGGTATGGAGAGGGCTGAAGCACCCTTTGTTTTAGAGATGGGTGGGAGGGATGGTCTCTCAGTTCAACTTGCTTTCCCGCTCTGTGGGTGTTTGGGTGGCCCCAGGAATCCTATTTGCATAAGGGGCCAAAGGCTCCTGGGGACTTGGGAAGAAGGAATTTATTTTAACTTGCAAATGTGTTCTAATAATTAAAGTAATACTGAAAGGGCAAATGAATTGTATGAATTTAAACATATTCAAAAGCTCAAAAGAAAAACCTTGCCCACAATTCTACGATGACTAGAATTCTGTCTCTGACACTGGCTGCCCATTTGTTGCTATTTGTCTCGCATTGTACGCTTTTCACTTTCAGGACAGTCTCTTAAAGCGAGAGACCTTTACCGTAGAGAAACTAGAAAATGCAGTTAGCCCAAGGAAAACAATTGTATTAAGTCACTTGTTATCCTATTACCTAAAGGGATCTTGTTTTTGTGTCTTATATTTATTTGACTACTGATACATTTAAACATTTTTACAGGTTTATTAGCTATCTGGATTTCTTTGGGGAATAGCCTGTTTTTGTCTTTTGCATATTCTGTTATTGGTTATCTAATGGTGCCTTATTAACCTGTTTGGGGTCTTTATATTGTGTTGATGTCAACCCTTTGTGGTATTTGTACAAATATTTTTTTCCAGTTTGTGGTTTGTTCTTAAAATTTTTAGAGTGGTTTTTTTTACCTATATCTGTTTTCCTCTTTGAAATTACTTTACTGGCTAGGCACAGTGGCTCACACCTATAATCTCAGCACTTTGGGAGGCCAAGGCGAGAGGATCACTTGAGGTCAGGAGTTCGAGACCACCCTGGCCAATATGGTGAAACTTCATCTCTACTAAAAATACAAAAATTAGTCACCGTGGTGGTGCATGCCTGTAATCCAAGCTGCTCAGGAGGCTGAGACAGGAGAATCACTTGAACACGGGAGATGGAGGTTGCAATGAGCCAAGATCGCACCACTGCACTCCAGCCTGACTTCGTCTCAAAGAAAAAAAAAAAAGAAAGAAAAAGAAGAAAATAAATTATTTTAGGATCACCTCAGCATGGGCTACATGCTCCTCCGCTTGCGATGGGGTTGGGTCCCAATAAACTCATTGTAAGTTGGAAACGTCATAAGAGGAAAATGCACTAAATATACCCAGAATATCATCGTTTAGCCTCACCTACCCTACGCATGCTCAGAGCACTGCAATCAGCCTGCAGCTGGGCAAAATCACAGGCAGCACAGCCCACAGTAGAGCAGGATGCTCACCCTCTGATTGCGTGGCTGGCCCAGAGCCTCAGCTCCTGTCACCCAGCATTGCAGAGAGGATCGCACCACGTATTCCCAGCCCAGGAAAAGATCAAAATTTGAAGTATGGTTTCTACTGAATGCAGATCACTTTCATACTATCAGAAAGTCGAAAATCATAAATCAAGTCATCTTGCCGGGCGTGGTGGCTCACACCTGTAATCCCAGCACTTTGGGAGGCTGAGGTGGGCGGATCACCTGAGGTCAGGAGTTTGAGACCAGCCTGACCAACATGGAGAAACCCCGTCTCTACTAAAAATACAAAATTAGCCGGGTGTGGTGGCGCATGCCTGTAATCTCAGCTACTTGGGAGGCTGAGGCAGGAGAATCGCTTGAACCTGGGAGGCGGAGGTTGCGGTGAGCAGAGATGGTGCCATTGCACTGCAGCCTGGGCAACAAGAGTGCAACTCCGTCTCAAATAAATAAATAAATAAATAAATAAATAAAGTCATCTTAACTTGGGGGACCATCTGTACTGACTTTTATGTTTAGAAAGTACTTCTTCTGGCCAGGCACGGTGGCTCACACCTGTAATTCCAGCACTTTGGGAGGCCAAAGTGGGCTGATCGCCTGAGCTCAGGCATTCAAGACCACCCTGGGCAACATGGTGAAACCCTGTCTCTACTAAAATACAAAAAATTAGCCAGGCATGGTGGCACACGCCTGTAGTCCCAGCTACTCGGAAGGCTGAGGCAGGAGAATCACTTGAGCCTGGGAGGCGGAACTTGCAGTGAGCCGAGATCGCACCACTGTACTCCAGCCTGGGCTACAGAGTGAGACTCCGTCTCAAAAAAAAAAGAAAGTACTTTTTCTTCCCCAGATCGTGTATTTTATTTTTTAATTTGCTTGTCTCTCTCTCTTTCCTTGCATTTGTCTCTGAGCCATCCGGCAGTGAGAGTGAAGGGCTAACCTAGTGTTTTCCAAATACTTAGCAATCGTCCCAGCACCATTTTGTAACTCAGCCCTCCCCTGTCCCTGCTCTCTGGGTCCTCGAGGGCAGTCTCTGCCTGCTCCAAGCCAACATGTAGGGGAAAACAGCACCCAGGTCCTGCAGTCGCCCCCAAGACAGTGCTCACGCGAAAGCCTGAGCAAACAAGGTGGGATTTTTGATGGAGGAGGCAGTGAGGCATTTACCTTGGAGACCTCAACACAAACAACTTGAAAATCCCCTTGGTGTTTCTGTTCTCCCCAAGTCCCAGCTGCTCCACCTGGGGAGGCCTGACCTTCCCCCTTCCCAGCACTGCTGGCCTCACTGCTCGCCTCCAACATCCCCGTTTCCCAGGAACTTTTAACTTCTCGCCCCTCACTCCTGCAGAACAACTGGGCTCTACCGCAGCCCCTGCCCAAACCCAACCTCCTCCAGACAGAGGCCCTGTAACACATCCACGCTCCCTAGAAAGCAGGCTGGCAGCGTCCTTTGTAACTTGAGAATGCGTTTGGGTCCCCAGTCCCTACCCCATGGGGCTTATTAACCTGTTTCTTCCAAACAAATCCAGTGTGTGTTCTAAGGGGAACTCCCACACCAGCTGCAAGTGCTTCTCCAGCTCCTGGGTTTCTTGCACATTCGGGAAGTGGGAGTTCTGGGGACACATGGAATCTGGAGGTCCCCTAGAGGGCTGGTGATCAGAGGGGCTGCCCTGAGAGCTGAGAGCTGGGACAGAGCACCCCTTGGGACAGCCGGCCCGATGACCCAGGTTCCCAAGGACCTTCCCAGGTACTCCCCCGCCCCCCCAGCCCCCGCCACCCCAAGGAGGCCTTGGTGGCAGGCAGAGGCCATGCACACAGCCCTCCTCAAAGTGGGCGTGGCCATGGGGGCATGCAGACAGGGAGAGCAGAGCCCTGGGAAGGTCCAGGCCCACACACCCAGAAGCAGCCATAGGAGGCCCATTGGGGCCAGATCCCTGTGGCCACCTGGAGGTGGCAGCAGCTAGAGCAGGGACCACAGTAAGCAGTGCCCATCACAGCAGGTGGAGAGAGAGAGTGGCTGAAGCAGGGACACAGGGTTGGGGAGGGGTGTGCCTAACTGTAATAAACAAAGTTCCAAGCTTCCCTAAAGGGCATGCTGGTTCTGCCCTTTCATTCCCTAAAGGGCATGTCGGCCTGCACAGTCTTGCAGTGGTCAGGAGCATGGGCTAAACACGAGGCTCAAAGCCCTGCTGTTGTCTTTGCTGAGCCATAGTTTCCTCACCTGTAAAATGGGGATAATAACAGTACCTACCAGCCAGGCACGGTGGTTTTCGCCTGTAATCCCAGCACTTTGGGAGGCCGAGGCAGGTAGATCACCTCAGTCAGGAGTTTGAGACCAGCCTGGCTAATGTGGTGAAACCCTGTCTCTACAAAAAATACAAAAATTATCCAGGCATGGTGGTACACACCTGTAGTTTCAGCTGCTCAGGAGGCTGAGGCAGGAGGATCGCTTGAGTCTGGGAGATGGAGGTTGCAATGAGCCAAGATTGTGCCATTGCATTCCAGCCTGGGCAACAAAGCAAGACTCGGTCTCAAAAAAAAAACAAAAACAAAAAACAAACAGAGAAACAGTACCTACCACAGAGGGCTCTTGGGAGGATTAAGCAGTGCTGCGTCTGACAGTGTCCAGAGTCAAGACTCAATAATGGGTCACATCCTTAGAGGTTCTGTTAGCTTCCTGGGCTGTCGTAACAAATGACCACAGACCAGGCACCTTACAACAGCACAAATGTATTATTCTGCAGTTCTGGAGGCCAAGAAGTCCACAGTGAAGGTGTTGGCAGGGCTGCACACCCCCTTGACTCTTCTAGCTTTTGGTGGCTCCAGGAGCTCTTGGCTCTCACTCCACTCTCCACCTCTGGCCTCACAGGTCCACCTTCCCTGTGTTGTGTCTTCTCCTTTCTCCTCTTTTCTTTCTTTTTTTTTTTTTTTTTTTTTTTTTTTTTTTTTGATGTTTCACTCTTGTTGCCTAGGCTGGAGTGCAATGGCACGATCTTGGCTCACTGCAACCTCCGCCTCCTAGGTTCAAGCGATTCTCCTGCCTCAGCCTCCTAAGTAGCTGGGATTACAGGTGCACACCACCACAACCAGCTAATGTTTGTATTTTTAGTAGAGACGGGGTTTCACCATGTTGGTCAGGCTGGTGTCGAACTCCAGACCTCATGATCCTCCCGCCTCGGCCTCCCAAAGTGCTTTGATTACAGGCATAAGCCACCATGCCCAGGAGTATCCTCAACTTAATTATATCTACAAAGACCTTTTTGTCCAAATAAAGTCACATTCACAGGTGCCAGGAGTAAGGATATGGATCTATCTTTTAGGGACCTCAATTCATCCCACTACAGATGCCAACTTACTGAATCGGTCCATCAATTCTCTGTTCGCTAGTATAGACTGGGGATAGGGGACGGCAGCTTTTGCTTTTTTGAATGGTGAGTCTTTCCATACTGAATTTAAGTGAAGAATCTGGTCATAGGTGAGGGGCAGTGCCAAGGAAGGCTCTGCAGATGGGTGTGGGAGGGGCCTGTGGGAGTGATTTATAGACCAGTGTAGGCAAGGGTCTAGGGATGGAGGGTTCCAACACCCAGAGCAGGAGGGAGGTGACCCAAGAGCTGCAGCCATGGCAGCCGGAGGAGCTAGGATGCTCCCAGAGAGGCGTGTGGTGGGGCCCTGCCACTCAAGTTCCCTGGGTGACTTTCAGGCTAGGGCTGCTATTTCTCAGGGTCCCTTTGGTGGTTAGTCACAAGAAGCCCTGGTTCAACTGGCTGAAGCAACACGGAAACAAATCACCTCCCATCATAGGAAATCTATGATGAGTGGCTGCAGGTGCAGTTTGATCAAGGCTTTGCCCTACTTTTCTGCAATCTCCCTGGTTAGGCCATTCTCTATGTAGGGCTTTTCTCAGACCAGATGCCCTCGTGGTCACAAGAGGCCTAATGGATGTGATCATTTATAGGGGGAGAGGAAGACCATGACTTCCTGGGCCTCCCAATGAGTGAGGAAATCCCCGATGGGCTCCAGGGAGCCTCCCCTTGCTGTCATGACTCCACAGCCGGGATTGCATGAAGTCCCTGAGCACGGGCCTGAGCCAGTGATGCCCAGGGAAATGGCTGAGACCACAGGAACCCACCCCCGGAGCTAGACTGGGGCCAGGCCCCCTGAAATATCTGAAAATCAGTGTTCTTTGTTGGAAGGAAGAGGATGGCTAGTACATGGCACCCAGGTCACCGTGTGAAATGGTGGAGCAGCAGCCCATTGGCACAACCCCAGCAGGGCCAGCCCCAAAATGAGGGGCCACAAGCTAAGAGCAGGTTCCCAGAAAGAAAGGGCTCCTGCGCAGGCCATGGTGGTTTGCTGGGAGAGGGACCCTGAGACCTCACTTTCTGGATGTTGGGGCTGGGGCACTTGGGGTGAGCACTGGAGGGCAGGGACAGATAGGGAGATAGCAATATCCACAGCCCCTCCTCCTCCCCTGTTTCCCCATGCAGGCCACCGTCTGGCTTGGAGGATCCTTTGAAGGGAGGGGTGGGGTGAGGCTGTGGGAAAGTGGGCCGAGGCTGGGAGTACCTCCTCTGCTTCCTTGGGTGAAGAGCCTGGACAGATGGGGTTCTGCTTCTGCCCTGATCACCCCCACCCTGGGTCTCCGATTCCTTGTTTGAAGATGGGGGGCAAGGGTGTCAGCTCTCTCAGTCCGCTCCTAGTTATGGATATCACCATAGGCAGCCGTTCACTATGAGAGAATCTTGAGCTCATTTGATGAGATCCCTCCCACTTTTTTTTAAATGTAAAAGCTGCTTTGTATTAAAGACATATAATCCCAGCACTTTGTGAGGCCAAGGCGGGAAGCTCTCTTGAGGCCAGGAGTTCGAGACAAGCCTGGGCAACATGTGAGACCCTGCTGCCACCACTGTAGGACTCTGAACAGGCCTCCTTAACCTCTCCGGGCCTCCAAAAGACTAATTTGAGTAACAATAAAGCTCCGATCTCCAGCACAGCCAGCTCTGTGTGAATTACTCTTTCTCTATTGCAATTCCCCTGTCTTGAAATTGGCTCCTTCTAGGCAGCAGGCAAGGTGAACCCGTTGCGGGGGTTACTGGAGGATCACTTAAGGCCAGGGGTTCAAAGGCACAGTGCACTATGATCACACCTGTGAATAGTCACTGCAATCCATCCTGGGTGACATCAGGGACTCGTCTCTATTTAAAAAAAAAAAAAAAAAAAAAAAGACACTCCTATTTATCACTCAAGAAATATCAGGCCGGGCCAGGCATGGTTGCTCACACCTGTAATCCCAGTACTTTGGGAGGCCGAGGTATGTAGATCACCTGAGGTCAGGAGTTTGAGACCAGCCTGACCAACATGGTGAAACCCCATCTCTACTAAAAATACAAAAATTAGCTGGGCATAGTGGCGCACACCTGTAGTCCCAGCTACTCGGGAGGCTGAGGCAGGAGGATCGCTTGAACCCAGGAGGCGGAGGTTGCAGTGAGCCGAGATGGGAGGTTGCAGTGAGCCGAGATGCACTCCAGCCTGGGCGACAAAACAAGACTCCGTCTAAAAAGAAAGAAATGTCAGGTCAGGCACGTCGGCCTGTAATCTCAGCACTTTGGGAGGCCGAGATGGGCAGATTACTGGAGGCCTGGAGTTCAAGACCAGCCTGGGCCGGGGAGGCGGAGGCTGCAGTAAGCCAAGATTGCACCACTGCACTGCAGTCTGGGCAGCAGAGCGAGACTCCGTCTCAAAAAATAAAAAGAGAAATTTCAAAGGTTTTTGGAGTTCTGTGCCAGGAACCTAAGACAAAGACCAAATGTATACTTTGTATTACACCACAGGTAAGGACTATTATTATATCCATTTTATGTTTAGGGGAACTGAGGCACAGAAATATTAAGTAACTTGCCTTACATTACACAGGTAGCTATAGCAAAGGCAGGATTCGAACCCAGACAGCCAGCTCCAAAGGCCACATGTTAGCCACAAAACTAGAATGCCTTGCTCTCTGGGACTCTGGGGAGTCATAGGGCATGGTCTTCCTCCACAGGGAACCCTGAGGGTTGCCCCCTTCAGAGGGCAAGGCAAACAGCCACACCATTGGGAGAAAGAGCATAATCAGTGCCATTCGAGGAAACCGCGATTCGTTGTGGGGGGAGTAGCTCTGATTTGTAGCCACTTTCAGTGGTGAAAATAATTCCACCAAAGCTGATGACACTGAACTCCAAGTTGGGCACAGAGGTGCACCATCGCCGGCTGCCAGCCGACTGCAACGCACACCACACGCAGCTCTGTGGGGCTGGGACTTTACTGGGTGTCCCCAGTAGGTCTGTGGTTCTGAGAGGGCAGCTGCTTCCACCGGCGTCCACGCGACAGGCAGAAGCTTCCTTCCACTGTCTTAGGCTTTCAGCCCTGCTCAGGGCCTGGACTGAGGACACAGCCTTGCCCCTCTCCCGTTTGGTGGGCAGCACTTTGCCGGATTCTCGAAGTGGCCTGTCCCCTCTCAGTCAGCCCAGCCAGGGCCCTGCTAAATGCTCCATACACGGCAATCTGGATGGCACCCTGAGGCCACGGCTCCGTCTTCACAAGACACCCCTGTCTAAGTCCACCCTTCTGGAACATGGGGGTCTCCCATTCTTTTTAGCTCAGCTAGGTATTTAACCTACCTACTGTGGACCACATTTTATCCAGCATCTCTGTGTTTGAAGAGAGTGAGAGTGTGTGTGAGTGTGTGTGTGTGTGTGCGTGTGTGCATTGAGATAGCAGGCTTCCCACTCAGTCCACCATATTTCTTAGGGTGATTTAAATGTTTTATTTATATGTAGTAACTTTTTGCTTCTATGTGTCTTCTGATTTTTTTGTTTTGTTTTGTTTGAAACAGAGTCTCACTCTGTTGCCCAGGCTGGAGTGCAGTGGTGTGATCTTGGCTCACTGCAAACTTTGCCTCCCGGGTTCAAGGCATTCTCCTGCCTCAGCCTCCAGAGTTGCTGGGATTACAGGCGCACGTCACCACACCAGCTAATTTTTATATTTTTAGTAGAGATGGGGTTTCGCCAGGTTGGCCAGGCTGCTTTTGAACTCCTGACCTCAAGTGATCCACCCGCCTCGGCCTCCCAAAGTGCTGGGATTACAGACGTGAGCCACCGCACCCGGCCCTGTTTTGTGACTTTGTTAACAATAAACAATAATCAGAACCTCTTCCGGACCTTTTGCTCTATCTCCTGCCAGACTTTCCCTCAATGAACAGCCTTTCTTGCACATGTCTGTCATTATCATTTAGTGGAGTTTATGTTTCCAGCCCAGCATCCAGTTCACTGTTCACCTTCTTTTGGTAACAGCACCCCAGTTTTCCTCCTGGGAACAATTCCACTACCTTCCACAGGCCTTATGTTAGAGTGGGGCCGCACCCCCCGCAACAACCATGCCAGGAGTGGTCGCGTGACTCAGGCCTGAGCAACCAGGATGCTGTAGAAATTGCTTCTGAGACACGCCAGGGGCCCACAAGCCTGTCCTGAGATTTGCCGAAATCACAGGAGACCAGCATCTCTTTGAACTGGCCTGAGCTTTTAGGAAGGATGCCTGGAGCGCTAGAAGCCTCCGCATGGAAGAAATCTCCCTGAAAATCTAGCCATCAATGACAAAGGGAGCCAAGAGAAGAGAAAGAACTGAATCCCTGACAGCATCATGAGCATCTGCTGCGTAGACCCTTTCCTCCAGGCTTTACAGGTTCCTGTGAGCCAAGAAATTTCTTGATTTTTGTTATTTTTAAAGAAGCCAATTTGATTTGGGTTTCTATAGCTTCCAGCTGAAAGAGTATGGGCAAATACACACAGTGTGCATAAAATATTGCATCCCGCTTTTTAAAAGATCTTATTTTTTGAGACAGGTTCTCACCCTGTTTCCCAGGCTAGAGTGCATTGGTGCTATCCTATGCAGCCTCAACCTCCCAGGTCAAGTGATCCTCCCGCCTCAGCCTCCTGAGTAGCTGGGACTATGGGTGCATGGCACCACACCTGGTCCTAATTTTTTTATTTTCATATTTTAATTTTATTTATGTATCTATTTATTTATTGACGCAGGATCCCACTCCATTACCCAGGCTGGAGCGCAGTGGCACAATCTCAGTTCACTGCAACCTCTACCTCCCAGGCTCAAGTGATCCTCCCTCCCACCTCAGCCTCCAGAGTAGCTGGGACCACAGGTGCACACCACCATGTCCGGATAATTTTGTTGTTGGTGGTGGTGGAGAGATGAGGTTTCTTCATGTTACCCAGGTTGGTCTCCTTCCACCCGCCTTGGCCTCCCAAAGTGCTGGGACTGCAGGCATGAACCACCATATCTGACCTTATTTTTTGAGATGGGGTCACACTCTGTTGCCTAGGCTGGAGTGCAGTGGTGCAATTACAGCTCACTGTAGCCTCGAACACCTGGACTCAAATAATCCTCCCGCCTTGGCCTCCCAAAGTGCTGGGACTACAAATGTGAGCCACCATGCCCAACCACCTGCTTTTTAAAGTAATATAACAATCTTTCTCCATGTTTCTGTGGAGGCTTTATACAGCCGCATAATATTCCATAAACTGAGTTTACCCTAAAATAAGAGTATTTAATTATTTAATTGGAGAGTCATTCTCCCCAAGAGAAAGGAGTTGAGTGCCAGGCACGGTGGCTCATGCTTGTAATCCCAGCCCTTTGGGAGGCTGACGCAGGTGGATCACTTGAGGTTAGGAGTTCAAGATCAGCCAACATGGCAAAACCCCGTCTCAACTAAAAATACAAAAATTAGCTGGGTGTGGTAGCAGGCACCTGTAATCCCAGCTACTTGGGGGGCTGAGGCAGGAGAATTGCTTGAACCTGGGAGGCGGAGGTTGCAGTGAGCTGAGATCCCGCCACCGCACTCCAGGCTGCAGCCTGGGGGACAAGAGCAAGACTTTGTCTCAAAAAAAAAAAAAAAAAAAAAAAAAATTAGCCAGGCATGCTGGCAAGTGTCTGTAGTCCCAGCTACTTGGGAGGCTGAAGCATGAACCTGGGAGGCGGAGGTTGCAGTGAGCCGAGATCATCCTACTGCACTCCAACCTGGATGACAGAGTGAGACTCTGTCTCAAAAGAAAAAAAAAAAGAGAGAGAGAGAGAGAGAGGGAGAAAGGAATTGAAAAGAAAGCAAAGGCAAATTATTTGAGATGAATTTCCTCTTATGAGAACTACATGATAAAGGTAGAGAACTCTTTTTACAAGATGATGCCAAAGGCAAAGAAGGAAGCTCTTGCCCCTCCTAAAACTGAAGCCAAAGCAAAGGCTTTGAAAGCCAAGAAGGCAGAACTGAAAGGTGTCCACAGCCACAAAAAAAAAGATCTGCACATCACCCACCTTCCAGTGGCCCAAGACACTGCGACTCTGGAGGCGGCCCAAATATTTCCGGAAGAGCGTCCCCGGGAGAAACAAGCTTGACCACCGCATTATCCTCAAGTTTCTGCTGACCACTGAGTTGGCCACAAAGAAGACAGAGGACAACAACACACTGTGTTCATTGTGGATGTCAAGGGCAGCAAGCACCAGATCAAACAGGCTGTGAAGAAGCTCTATGACATTGATGTGGCCATGGCCAGCACCCTGAATAGGCCTGATGGAGAGAAGGCTTATGTTCAACTGGCTGCTGATTATGATGCTTTGGATGTTGCCAACAAAAATGAGATCATGTGGCTGGGTGCGGTGGCTCACACCTATAATCCCAGCACTTCGGGAGGCCAAGGAGAGTGGATGACCTGAAGTCAGGAGTTGGAGACCAGCCTGGCCAACATGGCGAACCCCTGTCTCTACTAAAAATACAAAAAAATTAGCCAGGTGTGGTGCTGTGCTCCTGTAGTTCCAGCTACGTGGGAGGCTAAAACAGAAGAATCGCTTGAACCCGGGAGGCACAAGTCGCCATGAGCTGAGATCGCACCACTGCTCTCCAGCATGGGCCATAGAGCGAAACTCTGTCTCAAAAAAAAAAAAAAAAGGCCAGGCGCAGTGGTTCACGCCTGAAATCCCAACACTTTGGGAGGCCAAGGTGGGCGGATCGCCTGAAGTCAGGGGTTCGAGACCAACCTGACCAACATGGAGAAACCCCATCTCTACTAAAAATACAGAATTAGCTGGGCGTGGTGGCACATGCCTTGTAATCCCAGCTACTCAGGAGGCTGAGGCAGGAGAATCACTTGAACTCGGGAGGAGGAGGTTGCGGTGAGCCAAGATTTCACCGTTGCACTCCAGTCTGGGCGACAAGAGTGAAACTCCATGAAACTCCATCTCAAAAAAAACCAAAAACGGGATCATCTAAACTGAGTCTGGCTGGCTAATTCTAAATATATATATATCTTTTCACCAGAAAAGAAAAAAAACTAAAAGTAGGAAAGTTTTGAACTAAGTTAAGATGGAGAAAACTTTCATATATATTTTATTTTGTATTTTATTTATGTACAGAATATATCTGAAATATATATTGTCCACATAACAGAATAAATATCTTTTGTTCTATACTAATCTCATTTAATATTTCTTTACAAATAAGTAATCCTTTATATTTTGTTCCCCAATTTTAATAAATCTCTCTGCCTTTGCCATCAGTGCCTCTTCATTCCACTGGAGCCTTCCTTGGCACAGATTTTCAAGCATATGGAAACTTTTTTTTTTTTTTTGAGATGAAGTTTCACTCTGGCTAATTTTGTATTTTTAGTAAAGATGGGGTTTCTCCACTTTGGGCAGGCTGGTCTCAAACTCCCGACCTCAGGTGATCCACCCGCCTCGGCCTCCCAAAGTGCTAGGATTACAGGCATGAGCCACCGCGCCCGGCCCAAGCATATGAAATGTAACAAGGGTCAACATAAAGTGCAACATGTAGAATCAAAAACTGAATTCCAAATACAGAGTTTGTCCTCGGTGCCTATAAAATGCATGATGGTTTTAGTGGGCCACATGAGGGGACATTAAAAACTTTCTAACTATTCTCAACACACACACACAAACACACACACAAAGAAAGAAAGAAAGAAAATGGCCAGGCGTGGTGGCTCATGCTTGTAATCCCAGCATTTTGGGAGGCCAAGGCAGGCAGATTGCTTGAGCCCAGAAGTTCAAGACCAGCCTGGGCAACATAGTGATACTTCATCTCTACAAAATATTTAAAAATTAGCCAGCCATGATGCACACACCTGTAGTCCCAACTACTCAGGAGGCTGAGGTGGGAGGATCCCTTGAGCCCAGGAGGTCAAGGCTGAAGTGAGCTATGATTGTACCACTGCACTCCAGCCTGGGCAACAGAGTAAGACCCTGTTGAAAGAAAAAAAAGAAAAAAGAGAGAGGGGGAAGAGGAAAGAAACAGAAAGAAAAGAAGAGAAGTGAAGGGAAGGGAAGGGAAAGGAAGGGAAAGAAAAAAGAAAAGAAAGAGGGAGGGAGGCAGGGAGGAAGGAAGGAGGAAGGAAAGAAGGAAGGGGGGGAGGAAGGAAGGAAGGAAGGAAGAGGGGAAGGAGGGAGGGAGATGGAAATGATGTGAGGTGATGGATATGTTAATTAGCTTGATTGTAGTGATTATTTCACAGTCTAACGTACATCAAAACATTAAGTCAGCCAGGTACAGTGGCTCACATCTGTAACCCTAGCACTTTGGGAGGCCGAGGCAGGTGGATCACAGGTCAGGTGTTCAAGACCAGCCTGGCCAAGATGGTGAAACCCCGTCTCTACTAAAAATACAAAAATTGGCCAGGCGCAGTGACAAGCACCTGTAATCTTGGCTACTTGGGAGGCTGAGACAGAAGAATCGCTTAAACCTGGAGGCCAGAGGTTGCAGTGAGCTGAGATCGTGCCACTGCACTCCAGCCTGGGTGACAGAGTGAGACTCCACCTCAAAAAAAAATGAAGTCATATACCTTAAATATATAGGTTTTTATTTCCTGGGTGAAGATAGGGAGCAGGGAGAACTTTCTAACTAAAAGCAGGGAGCAGTGTGGGGTGTGGGGCTTTGGAGTCAGACGGATGCCACTGACCTTGCTATGTGCTTGGTTTCTCTAAGCCTCAGTTTCCTCATCTGAAAAATGGGGAAATAACCCCTGCCCAGCATCAGGCCTACTGGCACTCAGTGCCTTATGCTACTCTTGATTGTTTAGGACTGAGAAATATTCAAACACAGACCAACCACTTGACAGGGATCTTGTAACTGTTAGAATTGCATTAGGATTACGAGTAGCTGCATGTAATAGAAAACCAAAAATAATCATTTGGGCACATATAGTGTTATTTTCCCTCACATAAAGGAATTCCAGAGGTTGGCGATAGTCTGGTCTGGTGGCTGCCAGACAGCTCCAACCATGGGACCCAGGGTCCTTCCATCCTTGCTGGGTCCACCCTCTTAGTGTGTACCTTCCACCCTCAAGATTACCAAGAGGGTTGCTGGACCAAGAGGGTTGCTGTTGCTCCAGCCTTCACATTCCTGATAGGGAGAAGATCAAAAAGATGTTAAACACTTTGAAGGATTCTTTCTGAAGTTCCACTCAATACTTTCTGCTTACTTCTCAATGGCCAGAACATGGTCACATGTTCTTACCTACCTGCAAAGGAGGCTGGGAAGTGTGTTCTTTTAGCTAAGACATAGCGGTTCTCAATAAAATCAGAGTCCTGACACTAAGTGTCAAAAGACAAAATTACAACAAGTTTACTTCAAAGCTGTCAGTTGGCTTTGTGATTCTAGAATCAGGCAACACTTGATTTCCTAAAATAGAATAAGGGTTCCAATGAATCAAGCAGTAAAAGTTGGCTTTACAGACAGGAAGAGGGTGGAAAAAAGCAGAAACTAAAAAACAAAAACCAGGCTAGGTGCAGTGGCTCACACCTGTAATCCCAGCACTCTGGGAGGTGAGAGGTTCACTTGAGCCCAGGAGTTAGAAACCAAGTTGGGTAACATGGCGAAGCCCCATCTCTACAAAGAATTTTTAAAATAGCTGGACGTGTCGGCGTGTACCTGTAGTCCCAGCTACTCAGGAGGCTGAGGTTGGAGGAGTGATTGAGCCCAGGAGTTCAAGACAGAAGAAAAAAAACAAAATAAAACAGAGGGAACTTCATTATCATGCCACTTGAAGATTGAAACTGGCCTGTTTCTGTAATGTCACCACTTTGGGAGGCTGAGGCGGGCAGATTCCTTGAGCCCAGGAATTCAGGACCAGCCTGGGCAACATGGTGAAATTCCATCTTTACAAAAAGTAAAAACAAAATTAACCAGGTGTGCTAGAGTGTGCCTGTATTCCCAGCTACTTGGGAGGCTGAAGTAAGAGAATTGTTTCAGCTCAGAGTTGCGATCACACACTGAACGCCAGCCAAGGCCACAGAGCAAGATGCTGTCTCAAAAAAATACCCGGCGAGATGGCTCACATCTGTAATCCCAGCACTTTGGGAGGCTGAGATGGGTGGATCACCTGAGGCCAGGAGTTCGAGACCAGCCTGAGCTGAGGCACGAGAATAGCTTGAACCTGGGAGGCAGAGGTTGCAGTGGGCCGAGATTACGCCACTGCACTCCAACCTAGGCAACAGAGCAAGACTCTATCTCAAAAAAAGAAACTGGCCCATTTGGGAAACTGGCAATCATCTCTGTCTCCCGGTGATTTGGAACCTCAGTGTGAGTGACCCCATCTTGACGTTTAGTCCAGTCTGCTGGGGCCTGGTGCAGGAGCCTCATCCGAAGCAGTGGCCTCCTATAATTTCTATTTAGCAATTGTCTGACACTAAGGAAGAAGGTCATCTGGGATGGGCAGCCACCATTCTCTCCAGGACTCCTTCACAAGCTACAGGCTGTACTCATTGGCCCCTCACACTCCAACAAGCCTGGGTTTGCCCTGTGACCTCTGAGGTGGCGGCAGGGTATCTGCGGTGAAAATAAACACTCAGTGAGCGAGGAGCCTGGTGTCAGAAGTACAGCCAGCCTCAGAGGGTTAAGGTGGAGGCCGGCTGGGCTGAGTCAGTAAAAGGAGTGGGAAGGGAAGGCTTGATCCCAGAGCAGTGGAGGAGGGAGGGAGCCAGCCAGGAGAGGCAGCAGGAGAGAGGACAAGGGCAGAGAGTTTCAGGGAGGGGAATTTTCCATACACGTATGACCATGCTGCTGATGGTACAGCTCAGCGCTGGCAGCAGCTGTCACCTGCTGGTGTGGTGGAACCGGTTCTAATGGGAGGCCTCTGTCTGCATCAGCCAGCATCATTACCATGCCAGTCATTAGATATGTCTTTTTTCTTTTTTAAGGCACAGGATCTCGCTCCGTCACCTGGGCTGGGATGCAATGATGTGATCATAGCCCACTGTAGCCTTGAACTCTTGAGCTCAAGAAATCCTCCTCCTGGGTCTCAGCCTTCCCGGTAGCTGGGACTACAGGTATGCACCACCATGCCCAGCTAATTTTTGTTTTATTTTTTGTACAGACAGGGTCATACTACTTTGCCCAGGCTGGTCTTGAACTCCTGGGCTCGAGCAATCCTCCCACCTTGGCCTTCCAAAGTTCTGGGTTACAGGTATGAGCCACCATGCCCAGCCCCTCATTGAACATTTTTAATATGCCTCCTGGGTAAGAGAGAGTGCTGGAAAGCTTAGTATTGAAGCCAGACAGGGTTCAAATCCCAGATTCAGCTCTTATTAGTAGTGTGGCTTTGAGTAAGTCACTTATTCTCTGTGAGGCTCAGCGTGCCTGTGTGTAAACTGGTATACTAGTAGAACGGTACCTACCCAGAGTTGACGGATGATGGGAAGGATGCTACGCACCTTTTCCCGCCCATAAGCTGTCACTAAATGTTAACCGATAACCCCTGGAGAAGCACACACACACCAGACTGAGTCTTCCTCTCCAACCATCTTCTTAACATAGGTTTTTGTGGTTTTTTTGAGATGGAGTTTCGCCCTTATTGCCCAGGCTGGAGTGCAATGGTGCGATCTCGGCTCACCACAACCTCTGCTTCCCGGGTTCAAGCGATTCTCCTGCCTCAGCCTCCCAAGTAGCTGGGATTACAGGCACACACCACCACGCCCAGCTAATTTTGTATTGTTAGTAGAGACGGGGTTTCTCCATGTGGTCAGGCTAGTCTGGAACTCCTGACCTCAGATGATCCGCCCGCCTCAGCCTCCCAAAGTGCTGTTATTACAGCGTGAGCCACCGTGCCTAGCTAAGCACAAGTAGGTATATCAAACTCCTGACCTCAGGTGATTCCCCGACCTCAGCCTCCCAGAGTGCTGGGATTACAGGAGTGAGCCACCATGCCCAGCCTAAATTGGGGTCTTGAGACACCAGTATAGACAGAGAGGTGCCGGGAGGGGTCCCTTATAAACACTGTTCTAAATCAACATCTGCATCCCTTCTCATTTGTCAAAGTCACAACTCTCACTCCTGTGGCCCTGTGGCTGTACTTGCCCCTGTATACATGCCTCCAGCCCTTTCCAAAACATTTGTCATTGTTTCCCTATGTACCGGCAAAGTTGGCAACAAACTGTCCCATAGACTTAGCCCACTTGGAAGGCTGCTCCAGAAGCTCAAGACCCTTGCTCTACGGGTACCTGTGACATCACCAGTGGCCACAGTCCCTTGTGACCTCGCCACTTGGACAACTCAGCCCAGCTGGGTTGCAGCCACTCCCTCCAACTGCCACAAATAGCAAAGGGCATAGATGACCCCAGGAGAGCCCTCGGGAGAGGCCGGCTCCACCAGCAGCCCCACACATGGCACTCCCGGGTCCCCCCTGGGCAGCGTGGCTGACAGCGTGTCTAAGGACAGCCCAGCAGGAGGGCCCCAAGGTCAGGTCCCACTCACAACAGATGTCTTGGCGGTGAGCAGCTCTGCCGCATCCACCGACCAGCAGGATATAGATCAGGCCTCCCTCAAGACGGCCACCCCCGAGGCCATGTCAACATCTGGAGACAAAGACAAGGGTGCAGTTGTTCCAGAACACGGCCAGAAGACACCCAGAAAAATCACACCTCTGCTTCCCAGCCAAAACCCAAGTCCCCTGCAAACATCTATGAGCCTTGAGAATCCAACGTGGGACAGGCAGGTTCAAGACACAAGGACAAGTCAGAGTCTAGTGGTTTTCCCAAGTCACCTCCTGGGTAAGGACAAGACGTCACAAATGGCGAGTGTTCCTGAGAGAGAGCCGGAGTCAGCCCCCTTGGCCCCCAGTGCTGAGCCACAGTTCCCCCAGCACACGGAGGCTCAGCCCGTCAGGAGTGATGCTGACCACGTCACCGCAGGTGTCAATGGCCAGCATGGCCCTCAGGCTGCCAGCACCACCAAGGCTGCTGAGGAGAAAGCTGAGCATCCAAAGGCCCCATACCCTGAAGCTGAAGCTTTGCCATCTGATGAGT
This sequence comes from Papio anubis, assembly GCF_008728515.1. Classification (NCBI taxonomy): domain Eukaryota; kingdom Metazoa; phylum Chordata; class Mammalia; order Primates; family Cercopithecidae; genus Papio; species Papio anubis. The sequence continues at coordinate 115,356,243 of NC_044985.1, forward strand.
CCCCAGTGGCAATGGGGGCAAATGTGGTGGATGGCTTAGGAGACCTGCAGGCTTGGTTCTTCCCTCCACCTCCAGCAGGCAGTGTGTCCCCATCGCCTGGCCCCCACGAGGTGGCCCTGGGGAGGAGGCCCCTGGACCCCAGCCTGTACATGGCCAGTGAGGAGAATGGCTACATGTGCTCCATGACCAGTCTGCTGGGCAGGGGCGAGGGCTCCATCAGCTCCCTGGCAGACATCCTGGTGTGGTCCGAGACCACCATGGGCATGGCCATAGCCACAGGCTTCCTGGACTCCGGCCACAGCACCGTGGCAGATCTGCTGCACAGCTCGGGGCCCAGATTGCGCTCGGTCCCCAGCCTGCTGGGAAGCGTCAGCTCAGCCTTCTCCTCCGGGCTGATGTCAGGGACTGGCTCAGCCCTGCGCACCCTCACCCATGTGCTGGAGACAGTGGAGCAGAGGACGGTGGAGGGCATCCGCTCGGCCGTGCGCTACCTGACCAGCCACCTCACCCCACGCCGGTTCCAGGCTGACCCCAACTATGATTAGATCCCTGCACAGGGACCCCCGAAGGCCTGGTTCAGTGGCCTCCAGAGATCCCTGGGACCCTCACACCCTGCTCCCTTGCCCATTCTTGCTCTGGACGGTTCCCCCAGCCCATGCAATAAATCACCAGCGAGCGTTTATTTCTAAGCACCAGCCTCCTCCCTTGGGATGCAGTGAGCAACAAAACAGTGACAGGACAGGAGGGCTTAGGGTGTGGTGGAAACAATGTCTCCTGAGGGTTTCTCAGGCTGTCCCATTCAGGGGTTGGGGGCAAATGTGCAGACACAGAAGAGCCTGGGCAGAGCTGGAGGCAGTGTGGTAGGGGGTATCTCAGACCTGCAAAAACCCATCCCTACTGAACCTCCACCCAGGTAAGCTCCTGAGGAGCCTTCCCTGGGGCCTAGGCTGGCCCAGCAGGCTCAGGCTGAGAGGCACAAGAGGCTGTACCATTGACAGTGCTGAGTCAAGCCATGTGGGTTCAAACCCCAGCACCAGCACTTGCCCTGGGCGAATCACGTCACTCTCAGCCTACTTAGCTGTAGAAAGGAGAGAATAAATCCATACCGTGATGCTGTTATAAGACAGAAGGGAAGCGATGCAGGCCATAACGCATGGTGTCTGGCACTTGATAAGCCCACACATGGTGGCTGCCATTATCATTATCCTCCAATGAGCTGGGGGTGCAGAGGGAGCAGGAGTCTAAGCAAACCGACTGTCCCGGTTTGCCTCGGACTAAGGGGGTTTCTGGGTTGTAGGACTTTCATATTTAAAACTGGAAAACCCCAGGAAAACTAGGATGAGTTGCTCACCTTAGATCCAGGTCTCTTTACATGGTGGTTACTCTTGTCTGTGAAGATATGCATCTGGGAAAGCATTAGCAAGGCCCAGCCTTGAGTGCAGCGATGGCGCAGCCATCTGCTTCGGAAGCCGTTAGCCCACCCTCTGGCTAGACCCTGTGCAGCACCCGGTGGTGTGACCTGGCGAGTGATGCCCCAGCTGGATGTCCGCTCCGGCCCCGCCCTTAGCCGAGTGCCCTCAGCAGCTCTCACCCGCACGCTTTCATGTGCGGCCTTGGCCACGGATGGTTCACTCGTCCTTCCTGGTTCCCAGCAGAGTCTCCAAATGGGAGCCCTGGGGCCGCAGCCAGCCAACTGATGGGTTGTTTGACCTACATAGTGCTTCTCCAATTGTAAACTAATCGCTAGCATTTAAAAAATAGATCTTACAGCCGGGTGGAGTGGCTCATATCTGCACTTTGGGAGGCCGAAGTGGGTGGATCACTTGAGCTCAGGAGTTCGAGACCAGCCTGGCCAACGTGGTGAAACCTGGTCTCTACTAAAAATACAAAAAAATTAACTGGACACAGTGGTGCAGGCCTGTAATCCCAACTACTCAGGAGGCTGAGACAGGAGAATTGCTTGAACCTGGGAGGCAGAGGTTGCAGTGAACCAAGATCACACCACTGCACTCCAGCCTGGGTGACAAGAGCAAGACTCCATCTCAAAAAAAAAAAGATTTTGCGTTAAAATCTGGATTTCTGCTTCTCTGGGAAAATCTAGGGCCCTCATTTCTTCAGGACCCCAGGCAGCAAAACTGCCTGCTTTAGGGTATATGTGCTCACTGTCCACCACAGCACACCTGGCATGCATCAGGGACCCATGTCACCAGCCCCGCCCCGCGCTGCAGAAGGCTCACATGAGGAAGGGTGATGCCAGGCCCCAAGGTGGATACAAAGATGAGCCCGGTGTGCATACCTGCTTCCTCCAGGAGCTGCCACTTTCTTTTTTTCTTTTTTTGGATGGAGTCTCACTCTGTCACCCAGGCTGGAGTGCAGTGGGACACCATCTCAGCTCACTGCAGCCTACATCTCCCAGGTTCAAGCAATTCTTCTGCCTCAGCCTCCTGAGTAGCTGGGATTACAGGTGCCCAGTACCATGCCCAGCTAAGGTTTTGTATTTTTTAGTAGAGATGGGGTTTCCCCATATTGGCCAGGCTGGTCTTGAACTCTTAACCTCAGGTGATCCGCCCCCCTTGGTCTCTCAAAGTGCTGGGATTATGGGCATGAGCCACCTTGCCCGGCCCAGGAGCTGCCACTTTCTGTAGGTGCAACGGGAACTGTCCCCACGTCATGAAAGCAACTAATTCAGAGGAGTGAGATTGTAGATTTAGATCCCAGTAATCAGGGGATTCTCAAAGAACCAATTAAACCAGTCCCTAAAAGAGAGAAGGAGGATGCCTCCTAGACAGACGTAATAAGAACAAAAGCCGAGGCAGGCATGGTGGGGGTGCTGGGGGGTGGTTGTGAGCAACTAGGGCCCACTGCAGAGGGCAATCTAGTTGCCAGGGTGACCTCAAAATGTGCTCATTCATGCTTTCTTTCTTTTTTTTTTTTTTTTTTTTTGAGATGTATTCTCACTCTGTCACCCAGGCTGGAGTGCAATGGTGCAATCTCGGCTCACTGCAATCTCTGCCTCCTGGTTCAAGTGATTCTCCTGCCTCAGCCTCCCAAGTAGCTGGGATTACAGGCATGCACCACCATGCCCGGCTAATTTTTGTATTTTAGGAGAGACGGGTTTTGCCATATTGGCAAGGCTGGTCTCATATCCCTGACCTCAGGTGATCTGCCCGCCTCAGACTCCCAAAGTGCTGGGATTACAGGCATGAGCCACCATGCCCGGTCTCACTCATGCTTTCTTTTTTTTTTTTTTTTTTTGAGGCAGAGTCTCGCTCTGTCGCCCAGGCTGGAGTGCAGTGGCACAATCTCGGCTCACTGCAAGCTCCGCCTCCCGGGTTTACGCCATTCTCCTGCCTCAGCCTCCCGAGTAGCTGGGACTACAGGCGCCGCCACCACGCCCGGCTAATTTTTTTTTGTATTTTTAGTAGAGACGGGGTTTCACTGTGTTAGCCAGGATGGTCTCGATCTCCTGACCTCGTGATTCGCCCGTCTCGGCCTCCCAAAGTGCTGGGATTACAGGCTTGAGCCACCGCGCCCGGCTCACTCATGCTTTCAATAAAAAAAATTTTTTTTTAGATGGAGTCTTGCTCTGTCACCCAGGCTGGAATGCAGTGGCGCAATCTCGACTCGCTGCAACCTCCGCCTCCTGGGTTCAAGCAATTCTCCTGTCTCAGCCTCCTGAGTAGCTGGGATTACAGGCACACACCACCATGCGCAGCTAATTTTTGTATTTTTAGTACAGTTGGGGTTTCAACATGTTGGCCACACTGGTCTCGAACTCCTGACCTCAGGCAATCCTCCCTCCTCAGTCTCCCAAAATGCTGGGATTACAGGCGTGAGCCACCGTGCCCGGCCTCAACAAAAATTTTTTGTACATCCACTATGTACCAGGCACTGCTAGACCCTGAGACCACAAGGGTGAACCAGCCGTCAGACGGAACAGAAACCTAACTCAAACCAGATTAAGCAAAGAGATGAGTCAACCAGCACAACGGCCGGGTGTGGGCTGGGCCGGGCCAGGGCCAGGGCTCACCCTGGTCCTCAGGGCTCTGCCGTTCCGACTCGGCTCCCCGGGGCTGGCCCCCTCCGTGGTCAGGAGGCTCAGTCACCTTCCGAGAAAAGAGAAGCTTGTTCCCACTGGCTCTGGCAGGAGAATTGGGGGAGGACGCTGCCGGGCCTGGCTTGGTGCCTGTGCCCTCCCCTGAACCAATCACTGAGGCCACAGGAATGAAATCTCTCATCACCTGGCCTGGGGCCAGGGTCAGACCAGAATTGGGGCCTTCCCAGGGGAAGGGATGCTGGGCCCACAGCCAGCAGAGTGGTAGCAAGTATGTCCTTTGGGTCCAGCTGTCTTGAATCCTGACTCTCCTTCCCACAAACTGTGTCACCTTCAACTTCCCGTGCTCAGTTTTCTCACCTACAAAGTGATAATAGTACCTTCCCACAGGACTGTTGTGAGGATTAAATTAGTTAATGTGTCAAGTGCCTAGAACAGTGCCTGGCACGTAGTCGAGTGCTATGTGGTCACAGTCGTCCTGATGATTACTGCAGACGGGCCTGCGCAGCTGTGTGCCAGGGCATTCATGACTTCATTACAAGGGGAGTGAACATGGGGATGCGGCAGCTGCACACTGGCAGTTACCTGAGCTGAGTCTTTGCTGTTGGAGAGAGAAGGGCAAAGGCCTGGCAGCATGGCGATGGTGCCACCCTTGTGCAAAAGGGTGATGGGGGTGGGGGCTGCTCTATGAAGAGACAGTCCAGACCTGTGGCACTCAGGCTGGCAGGGAGGGGTGGCAAAGCAAAGGGAAAGGAGACATCGCAGGTGACCAGCTGGATTGAGGGGCCAGGAAAATAACCGTCATGATTTCTGGGTGGCTTGAGCCTGGGCAGTTAGGAGACTTGAGGTGTCCCTGACAGATGGTGGGACATGAGGAAAGGGTTAGTGGAGGCTGGTGGGAAAGGACTAGATCATGTGTTTGTTTTTTTGTTTGCTTTTGTTGTTTTTTTGTTTGTTTGTTTGTTTGTTTTTTATTATTATTTTTTGAGACGGAGTCTCGCTCTGTCGCCCAGGCTGCAGTGCAGTGGCGCGATCTTGGCTCACTGCAAGCTCCGCCTCCTGGGTTCACGCCATTCTCCTGCCTCAGCCTCCTGAGTAGCTGGGACTACAGACGCCACCGCGCCCAGCTAATTTTTTGTATTTTTAGTAGAGACGGGGTTTCACCGTGGTCTTGATCTCCTGACCTTGTGATCCGCCCACCTCGGCCTCCCAAAGTGCTGGGATTACAGGCGTGAGCCACCGCTCCCGGCCTTGTTTTTGTTTTTACAATTTTTTCTCGCTACGTTGCCCAGGCTGGTCTCAAACTCCTGGGCTCAAGCAATCCTCCTGCCTTGGCCTCCCAAAGTGCTGGGTTACAGGCATGAGCCACTGTCCCAGCCATGTTTGCTTTTAGAAATGTTGAGTTTCGCCGGGCGCGGTGGCTCAAGCCTGTAATCCCAGCACTTTGGGAGGCCGAGACGGGTGGATCACGAGGTCAGGAGATCGAGACCATCCTGGCTAACACGGTGAAACCCCGTCTCTACTAAAAAATACAAAAAACTAGCCGAGCAAAGTGGCGGGCGCCTGTGGTCCCAGCTACTCGGGAGGCTGAGGCAGGAGAATGGCGTGAACCCGGGAGGCGGAGCTTGCAGTGAGCCGAGATCGCGCCACTGCACTCCAGCCTGGGCGACAGAGCCAGACTCAGTCTCAAAAAAAAAAAAAAAAAGAAATGTTGAGTTTCAGCCAGGCACGGTGCTGTAATCCCAGCACTTTGGGAGGCTGAGGACAGTGGATCACCTGAGATCAGGAGTTTGAGACCAGCCTGGCCAACATGGTGAAACCCTGTCTCTATTAAAAATACAAAAAAATTAGCCAGGTGTGGTGGTGGGAACCTGTAATCCCAGCTACTCGGGAGGCTGAGGCAGGAGAATCGCTTGAACCCGGGAAGCGGATGTTGCAGTGAGCCAAGATCACGCCATTGCACTCCAGCCTGGACAACAACAGTGAAACTCCATCTCAAAAGAAAAAGAAAAGTGGCAAGCTAGCACACTTTTTCCCATCAAAGTGTTTATGAGGGGCTCGTATTGACACCTAGAGGTCACTGCTACCCAACAAGGACATAGCTCATGCCCAGAACAGGGAAAAGTTATGAAGTCCCACTGGAACCACACAGCTCTGCCTTGCATTGCATTCTGCAGGGCCAAGTTCCCAGTCCCCCAGGGGGCTGTGACAACCACGCCACATTGGTTGCTTTGAGTCTCCAGGGCCCCACCCCTGGCCGACTCACTCTGTGCTGCCTTGAAACCCACTCAGTCCAGTGTCTGCTGGATGGACCCTCCCTGCTAGCTCTTCTTGATCCTCCCCTCCTTGCTGTGGGGTAAACAGTTGTGTTGGCAAACCCACCTGGCAACACATGGGGACCCCCAGGGATCCAAGTACTATCATACCTGGGGAGGCTGTCAGGGCTGCATGCTCAGGGCCGGGGTGTCCAGTACAGAAAGAAAGGGTACGCTCCAGCTCAGGATGGATGGCTGAGGGAGACATTGTAGAGTGAGAAAGAAAAAGCCCAGAGACAAGAGAAGAAGAGGAAGCAGTTCCCAAAACAAAACACAGGAGCAGTCGGCAAGCGGGGTGACCCGGCCCATCAAGGGGACCTGGGCTTGAAGGCATGGGGATCACCCCCAAAATATGCCACTTTGGCATAAGGATTATTTGAGCTGAAGGCAATTGAGAAAAAGCAGACAGGATGAGCTTTCTGCCCTTTCCCTTTCTGCCTGAAATACAGAATGTACATTTCTTTATGAAGCCCCCTTACCTTGCCCATACCAGGAAGGGGAGAACGGCCTTATCACTGGAGAGAGATGGAACCGAGAAGCATCTACACAGACAAGTCTTATTAAATAGCCCTGTCTACCATAGTGTCCCCCATATGTTTACCTTCCCACAGCTTACCACCCTTAAAAAGTCCAGAAGCCACTTTCCTTTGCCTTATCACTTCTCTACAAATTTATCATCCTTTGTTAGTATGGTATAAAGCCATCAAGTCTGCTGGGGTTTCTCTTCTATGAAGCACCACCACCTCCTCCATGCCAGGTAACACTTTTAACATTAAGGAGTCACGCTGCACCTATTCTGGTTTAGGGGTCCACTCGATTTGAAAAACAAAAACAAAACTTTTAACATCAAATAAAACGTGTATGTCTTTTCTGTGTTTTGTTTTTGTTTGTTTGTTTTTGTTTCTGTTGTTTTGAGACAGAGTCTCACTCTGTTGCCCAGTCTGGAGTGCAATGGCACAATCTCGGTTCACTGCAACCTCCACCTCCCAAGTTCAAGCTGGGATTCCAGGCATGTACCACTATACCTGGCTAATTTTTGTATTTTTAATAGAGATGGAGTTTCACCATGTCTGGCAGGCTGGTCTTGAACTTCTGACGTCAAGTGATTGGCCTGCCTTGGCCTCCCAAAGTGCTGGGATTCCAGGCGTGAGCCACCGCACCCAGTCCTTTTCTCCTGTTAATCTGTCATTTGTCCAATTATTTTGCAGACCCAGCTACTGAACCTAAGAGGGTAGGGAATACTTTCTCCTCCCCTATAAAGGCCCCACGTGGTCCACTGCGTTCAACGGATGAAAACTGAGTAAGGGGGAGCACTATTAACTATTGAGGAGAAGCAGTTACTAGAGACAGAAGGAGGGGATAAAGAATGAGCAGTAGAATAAAAAGATGGCTGTGTGTAGGATCCTCTTCTGTGTTGAGAAGTGAGGTATAACAAAGCCACAAATTCATCCCTACAAAGCCTGGCATTTCCTCACTCAACATATCAGGGAGCCTGGTTCTTGGCGCCTTCTGTTTATATGTTAGGGTTAACGCTTGACAACGATCAGCATTTCTCTAGGATCAATAGCCATCTTTTCGGTGTGTTCTGCCAGGAGACATTGGCCAAGTAAGCTGAGGTCTGCACCAGCCAATAGGCATGCAGGCTGGACCAGGAGCCAGCAGGGCAGGCACAATGTCCTAACACCTGAGCCCAGTAGGGGATGGACTAAGGGGAGGGCACCAACAAGTCCTGGCAGACATCAGAAGGGTGTCTACCAGGCCGACCCGGCCTACCCGGCCTCCACCCCAAGGTTGGACTGTCCTGACCCCCTCAAAGAAGGCCTTGCTCCTCCAGCCTCTGGGAGTACTGTCGTTGGACAGCCTTCAGCCTCAGCTTCTGCAGAGAGCACCTCACCCAAGGTGGTGAGGTCCCGGGTGGCCCAATCCCCACACTGGTCTGTGCAGGGGTCTGAGGTCTGACTATCCTGACCCAGCTTGGGATAACCGTAGCTCCAGAGCTCCCGCGGGGCTGGCTGGGCTGTTGTTGAGCCTGCACTACAGGATCAACCTCTCCCTTTCCCACTGTCTTCATTCTGCTCCTCTTCACAGGGCGTGATCCCAAATAGACATCCTGTGCACCAAACCCTGGCTCAGGGCCTGCATTCTGGGGAAACCAAGATATTACCATAGGCTGCTAATTTCTCCCATCTGAGATGTGTTGCGGTGGGGATGGGGGGGGAATTCAAAACATAGAAAAACTTCAAAGTTTTTTTTTTATGTCTCTCTTTTTTAAAAGTTAAACATTTGGGGCAACTTCGAGAATGGTAAAGAAACCAAATCTTTGTCAGTGTTTGTACTTGCTTTGTAAGGATAATTTTTTTTTTTTTAATTTTGTCAATACATCTCTGCTGGCAGGAATGTAGGACAATATTTCTGTTTAGTCTGTGGGCCCGTAGCTAATGGGTTAAAATTTCTATGCGACTGTCGTCCAGGTTATAGGTTTGGCTGGGTGAGGTATAGCTTCTATCAGGGAAAAGAGTGTCTCTAAAACAAAGGGATCACACATAGGACACTCCCCCAAGGAGGATGTGATAAAGTGTAGAGGTAAATGAAGTACTTAAGTACGTATTTAACTATTGAAATGAAAGACCTCCCCCTGGCTAAGAGGTAGCCCTATTTCCTAGACTGACTTGATCTTGAGCTTCCAGAGCCCCTAAGGACACGGACTGCGCCCTCTGCTGGAGGGAAGGCACCACCAGCCCACACTATGGGGGCCCAAGAGCGCCATGGCTCAACCTGTAAACCCAGCACTTTGAGGCCAAGGTAGGAAGATGGTTTGAGCCCAAGAGTTCGAGACCAGCCTGGGCAACATAGCAGGACACCATCTCTACAAAACTAAAAAAAAAAAAAAAAGAAAAGCCAGGTGTGGCAGCACATGCCTGTAATCCTAGCTACTCAAGAGGCTGAGATGGGAGGATCACTTGGGCCCAGGAGGTTGAGGCTATAGTGAGAAATGATCATGTAACTACACTCCAGCCTGGGTGACAGAGCGAGACCCTGTCTCAAAATAACAATAATAATAATAATAAAGTAAAACATAATTTTTAAACATTTTTTAAAGAAAGGGGAAAAAAGGACACAAGGACAGAGGGGCATAGACCCTCCAACTGAAGTGACTGCCAGAGCTGAACAGCACAGCAACGTAACAGTGCTCCAAGACTCAGACCTCAGAAAGCCCAGAGTCCTCCAGGAAGGACCCAGACGCAGAGCAAAGGTCTTCATGGGTAGAGTCTGACTGAGGGGTCTCAGAGCAGGCAGGGCCCACTGACCCTGTGCCTAGAAGCACGCTGCCCCACCCTGTGGAGTCCTGCACAAGTGGACTCTGTGGCCCTTAGTGTCTCCAAACCTGTTTCCTCATCTGCAAAGTGGTTCTTCCATTTGCCTCACAGAGATGCTGTGGTCAATAATGCCTTTTTTTTTTTTTTTTTTTTTTTTTGAGACAGAGTCTCATTCTGTCACCCAGGCTGAAGTGCAGTGGTGCCATCTCGGCTCACTGCAATCTCCACCTCCCAGGTTCGGGCAATTCTCCCACCTCAGCCTCCCGAGTAGCTGGGATTACAGGTACCGGCCATCATGCCCAGCTGATTTTTGTATTTTTGTAGAGATGGAGTTTCACCATGTTGGCCAGGCTGGTCTTGAACTCCTGACCTCAGGTGATCCGCCTGCCTCGGCCCCCCAAAGTGTTGGGATTACAGGCGTGAGCCACTGAGCCAGGCAATAATGCATATTTTTCAAAAACAGCATTTAACAGTGGGCATGTGACAAATGTCAGTTTTCCTTTACTGGGATTTTCCACATGATCTGTGTATTGGTGAGGAACCTCTTAATTGAAAGTGACAGAAACCCAGCATGCAGTAGCTTACGCGCAAACCGGATTAATGGGCTAGGTCAGGAAGGGCTAAGAGGAACTGGCTGTGAGGATGCTGGGTAGGAACTCAGTGCTGCCAGTACTCTGTTCCCATCACTTGTGTCCTCCACCTCCCATGGAGCTTCTTCCTCTCCACCAGGCTTCTGCTCCTTGCAGGGACAGTGGCTCCTGGAGACTCCAGGCCCACAGGCTCGTCCTTGAAAAACCAGAGAGGAAAAGTCTCGGTTTCCCTTGTTGGATCTGATCAATCCTAGGAGGAAGGACCCTGGTTGGCCCAGCCTGGACCCTGTCAGAGCAGGCTGCTCCCAGAAAGGGGAAGCAGGGACCCAAAGCAGCCTGTCGCCTGTGGCTCCCCTAAGTCCCCCACTGCAAGGGGCACTGTCCTAACCCCATCCCTCCTATATCGGAAGATTCTCCAGCAGATAATAGTTGCCTTTCCCAGAAAAATAGGCCAGGACTCCAGATGGGGTCCGATGTTTGCCTAAGGCCACACAGAGCCCACTCCTAGGTTCTGGGACCGGGGTGTGCACACCCACGACACACAAACTCGCCTGTGTATGCCCTGCACACAACCAGAACCTTCCTTTAAACACATGCTTTGGAAAGAGCAAGGCACTCAGATCTTTCAATATTCATCCCCCCAACCCCACGGATTATATTCCTTTGCATCTCTGAATTTTAAATGTTAATCAATGAGGAAATAGAATTCACCTAAAATTCTGCTTTGGCTACTCACCTCCTGTATTTTATTAGTACTTTTCAAAATACAGTCTTCAGGGAGGAAAAACACCTCCCACCAATGGGCTCACCACACTGAACTTGAACAAGGTGCGCAGGGTCCTTCAGTAAGAGATGGTTGGGATTACCCCAGCAGCAGATGGGTAAGTCGAGGCACAGCAGGGCAGGGGCATGGTGGCCGATTGCCGGTGGCCCCTGCGCAGGTTATGAGCCTTGTGTCCTGTTCTGGGTTCTGGCTTCAGCACTTTATATTCTGCTGCGGTGGGAACAGCCTAAGAACAGGGCCCGCCCAGAAACTTGGAGGTGGTCAGTGCAGATCCCTCTGGCCCCAAAGCCCTCACCCAGGGGTGGCCTGGCCTGGCCTGACTGCCCCCAACCCCAGGCAGCGGTGGAGGAGAGGGATGTCACACAGCACAAACGCCAGGGGGAGCACAGGAGTGGGGAGGGCAACCAGGGCAAGCAGAGTGGAGTGCGCAGGCCTCGCGTCTCCTCCCCCAGGGCAGGTGGCCAAGCTCAGAGATTTCCTGGGTGATTAGGGGGAGGGGCGCGAAAACGCCCCTTGCTGCCACCTGCTTCTTGTTGCCAGAGCAGGAACCCAGGTTGGGGCTTGGGGAGCAAATGAGGCTGGGACAGAGCACGGGGCAGTCAGATGGGGTGAGGCGAACAAAGGCCTCTCTCTGCGAGAGAAATCCCGACTGGCTGCGGGGCGCACTCAGGCCACAATGGGGCTTTCTCCGGCCACAGGCGGCCCGGCCAGCCCGAGGGCAAGGCAGGGCGTCTGCGCTGCCGCGGGCCAGGCGACACCGCTTCCGCGAGGGAAGAGCAGCTCCCGTGCCGGGGCCGGAGCCGGGGCCGGGGCTCCGAGGCGGGACCAAGGGCGCGGACGGCCGGCAGGGCCTGTGAGACAGGCCGAGCACCCCCAGCCCCAGCCCCCAGCCCCCAGCCCAGCCCCGCCCGGCCCAGCCGGCCCTGCCCCGCCGTCTCCATGGCTACCGTGACCTCAGCGCCTGGGCGGGGAGGGAGAGCCTGAGCCGGTTGCTACGCGACGGCCCAGTGACGTCAGGCAATTGAGTTTGGTTCCCAAGGCAACTGGCCGGGCAGCTGGGCCGGGAACTATTTGTGTCTGTCCCCAGAGGGGCTGCGGAGCCTCCAGGGTCTGGCGCAGCTGAGGAAATGCACTCCTGGCCCGGGGCAGGCGGGGGCCGGGACACAGAGGCCCTTTCAGCCCCGGGAGGCCGCGGGCCCGGGCGGGGCGGGGCGGCACCCTGCAGGAGGACGCCCGACCTTCTCCCTACTTCTGCCTGGGAGGCCCCTGGCCCGCCAGGCTTTGTCCTATTTATAAACGCGCTCCTGAGTAAACTCCCTGAAGAAAGGGGCCTCTGTGCGCAGCAGCCCGGCCCACAGCGCCGCCCTCGGCGCACAGTAGGCGCTCAGCACGGCCTTCTCATGGGACTGAGGACAAGCACTGATCCTTGGGAGCTGCCAGGTGCCTCTAGCACCCAGAACCCCTGACATCGAGCACCTGGACCCCTGTTCCCGGCGCCCTGTGAGCTGATGGGCTACATAACCTCTGGGCCGCAATGCTAGAATAAAATGCGTGGCCACTTGTTCCAAAACGATGGAGGGATGGTGTGGGAAACAGGCCCCAGCCCTGTCGACTGAGGGTGAATGCACGAGTGAAAGTGACAATACAAGGGTAAACTGAGGCAGGCGGCATCAGCCATAGAGGAGAGAGGATAAGGTTCCAACCTGGGGCGTAAGAGCAACAAGATGCGACAGGAGCAGAAGGACCATTAGGTGTGCAAAGATAAAGCAGAGACCTAAATTCGGGTCTGAGAGCTAGCCCAGGCCTGCCAGTGGCAGTGGCTCAAGACGTGGGGCGCAGGGACTGGGTCTCAGACCCAGTGATGCCATCCACCCAGGCTTCTCCCAGGCTTCTCCCCTGGGCACTCTGTCACTACAGGGTGACATTCAGGCCCCTCACGATCTGTCTCCAGGGAGCCACCACCTCCCCCAGCCCAACAGGCCAAGCACTGACATCCAAACCAACTCCCTGCCCGAAAGCCAGGGCATGCTTTGTCTGTCTGGCCCAGGGAGGCATCTGCCCATCCGTGTAAACCGCAGCATCGCTCCTCAACAGTCAGCGACTGCCTTCTGACAGCCTGACCAGAGGCTCTGCGTGCGGGAGGCTTCTGGTATCTCTGAAAGAGCGGCTCCAGCCTGGCTTCCAGGGCAGGGACTCTCCACTGCCAGATCTGCAGACTCTCCACTACCAGAGCACCTACTGCAGTTGGGAAAAGCCTCAGATCTATGTCCTCTCCTCTCTGGGTGGAGCAGGCACCATGATCCCTGTTTCATGCACAAGGACATTGATGCTCAGGGACTACGGGACTCGTCCAAGGATGCACCCGAGCCCACGTCCCACCTAGGTTCCCCAGTCTCTCCCAGACAATCCCTCAGAAAACAGTCCTCGGCCCCAGGAACCAGAGCTGCTGACCAGGCCCAGCTACGTAATTTGTGGAGCCCAGTGCAAACTGAAAATTTGAGGCCCTTTGTTAAAAAATTAAGAGGAGGCTGGGCACGGTGGCTCACATCTGTAATCCCAGCACTTTGGGAGGCCAAGGCAGGCAGATCACTTGAGTCCTGGAGTTCAAGACCAGCCTGGCCAACGTGTCGAAACCCTGTCTCTACTAAAAATACAAAAATTACCAAGGCATGGTGGCTGGTGCTTGTAATCCCAGCTACTTGGGAGGCTGAGGCAGGGAGAATTGCATGAACCCAGGTGGCAGAAGATGCAGTGAGTTGAGATTGTACCACTGCACTCCAGCCTGGGCGACAGAAGGAGACTCTGTCAAAAAAAAAAAAAATTATGAAGAGGCTAGGTGTAGTGGCTTATGCCTGTAATCCCAGCACTTTGGGAGGCCGAGGTGGACGGATCACATGAGGTCAGGAGTTCGAGACCAGCCTGGCCAACATGGTGACATCCAGTCTCTACTAAAAATATAAAAATTAGCCAAGTGTGGTGGTGCATGCCTGTAATACCAGCTACTTGGGAGGCTGAGGCAGGAGAATTGCTTTAAACCTAGACGCGGAGATTGCAGTGAGCCAACATCATGCCACTGCACTCCAGCCTGGGCGACAGAGTAAGACTCTGTCTCAAAAAAAAAAAAAAAAAAAAGGATTTCAAGACAATGTCAAGAGACCATCAAACTAAGGATGGGACCCATGTGACTGCACAGGTCATACGCTCATGAAGCTGGCCAGGATGGCAAGTCCAGGACGCCAAGCCAGCCTCCTTCCTGGGTACCGTCCACCTCTTCCCTTGCTCAAGGTCCATCTAGTGGCCAGTTCCTGGGATTTCTCTGACCCGCCACTCCACGCAGGCTGGACATCCAGGGCGTCCTCAGAGAGGTCCACTAGATATTAGGGGACACTGCCCAGTACTTTCCCATCAAAGACCAAGACCACAGAACACTTCCGGAAACGCTTCCAGAGATGCTCAATCCTGCCAGCACTGGAAGTTTGCCTGCCTATTTTCAGCTGAAGAACATTTGCTCTTGAAGAAAATGTAGCAGGGCCGTCTACCTAAGGTGAAACGTACCAACTGACAGATGAAAATCTGACACTGATCAACATTAAAACAATATATAAGAACAAAAGTCAAGGGCATGTTTGTGGCCTCCTAGAGTCCACATCGTGCCCATGATTTGTCTCACTCTGCCCTTGGAGAGCCAGGGGAGGGAACTTCTGCCTTGGCCCACCTGGGTTTGTCCGCACCCTGGAGTCAGGCCACGCCTACTCCCCTTCCAGTCTCTGCTGGGGTCCCTACACGCCCTGTGCTCTCTTCCAGCTTGTCTGAATCCTGCCCTCCTGTCTGAATGCCACGTGGTGGGCAGCTTGCTGGGCTGCCCAGATGCCCCACAGAACTGCAGGGCTGCTGGCCTCAGACAATATGGCCCTCCGCTGTCAGATCCCGCCAGAGACGGCCTCAACCAGAGGAAATGCCTCTCAAAAGCCCACATCTCCCTTTCTTGGGTTCACTCAATGACTGGTGAGCAGTGGCATCCTGATGAGTGACGAGGCAGGTGGAAAGGTCCAGCCCCCTTGCCCGAACTCAGGACAATAATACAAGACCCACTGGGTGCGGTGGCTCACGCCTGTAATCCCAGCACTTTGGGAGGCTGAGGAGGGCAGATCATCTGAGGTCAGGAGTTTGAGACCAGCCTGACCAACATAGAGAAACCCCGTCTCTACTAACAATACAAAATTAGCTGGGCGTGGTGGTGTGTGCCTGTAATCCCAGCTACTTGGGAGGCTAAAGCAGGAGAATCACTTGAACCCAGGAGGCAGAGGGTGTAGTCAGCCGAAATTGTACCACCGCACTCCAGCCTGGGCGACAGAGTGAGGCTCTGTCTCAAATTTAAAAATAATAATAAAATAATAATAATAATAAAAGACCATCCCTGCTCCAGAGCTCCCCTTGGGGTCAGCAGGGCATTCCAAGTTCTCCCTCTGCCCCTCCTGCTGCCTTCCCCCAGAGATGCTGACCCCAGGAGCACTCCCTGATGAACCTCCTCCCTGGCACTCTCCCTCTCAGAGTTGGCTTTCTAAGAAAGCTGACCTGCCTCCACGAAGCCGCGTCTCCCCTACTTGGGGCACCTGTGGGCCCCTCCCACCTCTTCAAATGCCCTGTAACAGTCATCCATTCAGCAGATCCTCATTGAAGGCCTACTATGTGCCAGATGCTGTTCTGGGTGCTGATGGTAAAGCAAAACGAAGCAGACACCCCTGCCCTCATGGAGATCAGGCCTGCAGATGAGCAGGCAAAAAGCAACCAAAATTTAATGCAGTGACATTAAACATCCTACCACAGAATGATACAACAGAGAATCTGACTGTGGCTGGCAGCACCTGCTTTAGATCACACTTTCTCTGGGTCAAGAAAGGTCTCTCTGAGGAGCCACGTCTGAATCAGAGGCCAGTTCCTCGACAAGTTGAGAGATGAACATTAACCAGGCAAGTTCAAAGGCTCTTGGGTGGGAAGGAAATTGAGGTGTTGGATTCAAAGGAACAAAAGGTAAATCGGAGTGAAGCTGATGATGGGAGATGAGGTGAGATGTAGGACCAGAGGGCTGGGGGGGTTGGCTCACGCTTGTAATCCCAGCACTTTGGGAGGCCAAGGAGGGCAGATCACTTGAGGTCAGGAATTCGAGACTAGCCTGGCCAACATGGTGAAACCTCATCTCTACTAAAAATACAAAAAAATTTAGCCAGGCATGGTGGCATGCGCCTGTAGTCCCAGCTACTTGGGAGGCTGAGGCATGAGAATCACTTGAACCTGGGAGGCAGAAGTTATAGTAGTCCGAGATCATGCCTCTAGGTGACACCAGTGAGACTCTGTCTCAAAAAAAAAAAAAAAAAAGGACCAGACGATGCAGGGCCTTGAAGAAGAATCTAGAAGAATCTAGCTTTCTATTGTGAGTGAGGTGGGAGCGTCAGATGGTTCTAAGCAGGGCGTCATGGAATCTTTTTTTTTTTTCTTTTTGAGATGGAGTTTCGTTCTTGTTGCCCAGGCTGGAGTGCAATGACATGATCTCAGCTCACCGCAACCTCCACCTCCCAGATTCAAGCAATTCTCCTGCCTCAGCCTCCTGAGTAGCTGGGATTACAGGCATGCACCACCACGCCCGGCTAATTTTGTATTTTTAGTAGAGATGGGGTTTCTCCATGTTGGTCAGGCTGTTCTGAAACGCTCGACCTCAGGTAATCCACCGACCTCAGCCTCCCAAAGTGCTGGGAATACAGGTGTGAGCCACCGCGCCCAGCCTGGAATCTTTACCTGTTTCAAGCTGTCAGACAGAGAATGAATTCATCACAAGAAATACCTGCTGTTTGGCACGTGAGCATTTCTGGAAGTATTTCTGGAAGTGTTCTATGGAATGGCTGTAAGGTTTTGGGTTTTTGGTTTGTCTGTTTTTTGTTTGTTTGTTTGTTTGTTTTGGCCATTAGGTTTTTTGGTTTTGGGGGTGTTTTTAGAGATAGGGTCTCATGTTGCCCAGGCTGGACTCAAACTCCTGGGTTCAAATGATTCTCCCACCTCAGCCTCCCGAGTAGCTGGGACACAGGCACGCTCCACTGCACGCGGCTGAACATTAGCTTTAACCTGCATTTGTGCAATATCCTGTCTGCTGTTTAGGGGCTAGAATCCAGCACTTGGACTTGTTTGGATCCCCAAACTGCCTTGCTCTGAGTAGGTGTTCAATGAACATTTGAACATTTGATGAGTTGATGCTTCTGTTTTAGCTATGGTCTTCCGGGTTTTGTTTTGTTTTGTTTTGTTTACACTGAGTGTTGCCCAGGCTTGAGTGCAGTGGCACAACCTCAGCTTACTACAACCTCTTCTTCCCGGGTTCAGGCGATTCTCCTGCCTCAGCCTCCCGAGTAGCTGGGGCTGCAGGTGCCCACCACCATGCTGGGCTAAACTTTTTGTATGTTTAGTAGAGACAGGCCCTCACCATGTTGGCCAGGCTGGTCTGGAACTCCTGACCTCAAGTGATCTTCCTGCCTCGGCCTCCCAAAGCACTGAGATTACAGGCGTGACCCACTGTGCTAGGCCTGATCTTCTGGTCTTGCTTCTCAAAGTGTGGTCCTCAGACCAGCATCTGCACCAGCTGGGAGCTTATAGGAAATGCAGAATCCGAGCCCCACCCAGGGCTACTAAATCAGAATCTGCCATTTAACAAGATCCCCAATGAAGGGGTCGCCTGCCCCTCCACACCTGTGGGTGTTTCTCGTTAGGTGGAACGAGAGACTTGAAAAAAGAAATAAGACACAGAGACAAAGTATAGAGAAAGAAAAGCGGGGGCCCAGGGGACCAGCGCTCAGTTTACAGAGGACCCACGCTGGCACCGGCCTCTGAGTTCCCTTAGTATTTATAGATAATTATCTTTACCATCTTAAAGATAAGGGAGTGGCAGGACAATAGGACCGTTTTTAGGGAGGAAATCAGCAGTAAGACATAAGAACAAGGATCTCTGTGACATGAATAAGTTTAAAGGAGGCCGGGCGCGGTGGCTCAAGCCTGTAATCCCAGCACTTTGGGAGGCCGAGACGGGTAGATCACGAGGTCAGGAGATCGAGACCATCCTGGCTAACACGGTGAAACCCCATCTCTACAAAAAAAAAATACAAAAAAAACTAGCCAGGCGAGGTGGCGGGCGCCTGTAGTCCCAGCTACTCGGGAGGCTGAGGCAGGAGAATGGCATAAACCCGGGAGGTGGAGCTTGCAGTGAGCTGAGATCCGGCCACTGCACCCCAGCCTGGGCGACAGAGCAAGACTCCGTCTCAAAAAAAAAAAAAAAAAAGTTTAAAGGAAAATCCTGTGCCTTGAGATAAACCTTTTAGCAACATTGTTTCATCCTATCACATGGGGATAAACCTTGGACAATACCTAGCTTTTCTAGGAACAAAGACACACCCTGCATGCCCAAAATCCATTAAACCTTGAGTTACCACAGCACATGTCTCTTGCAAGGACAAGGTTGGGGGTAGGGTCACAGATTAACAGCATCTCAAATACAGAACAAAATGGAGTTTCTTACGTCTACTTCTTTCTATATAGACACAGTAACAGGCTGATCTCTTTCTTTTCCCCACACCCCAAGAAATCCTAATGAATGGTAAAGTTTAAGAAGCACTTCTAGAGGGCAGAATAACTCAAGGTCCTCAGAGAAACCCGTCACAGACAGCAGGAAGGGGGCAGGGGTTAAAAGAGAGGCAGCCCTTAAGCCCAGCTGGGATGGAAGAAGATTTTGATTGGAGGTAAGAGAAGGTACATTCCAGGCTAAGACAAGGCTGGGAAGGAGGAGGCAAGTGTGAGGGTGGAGGGCCAGTGGTCTGAAGCAGCCAGCCCCAGGGGCCAGCAAAATGAGGAGGTAGAAATTCCCAGAAAGGCAGGAGAGGCCAGCCACAGTGGCTCACGCCTGTAATCCCAGCAATCTGGGAGGCCAAAGCGGGTGGATCACCTGAGGTCAGGAGTTGGAGACCAGCCTGGCCAACATGGAGAAATCCAGTCTCTACTAAAAATACAAAAATTAGCTGGGGGTGGTGGCAGGCACCTGTAATCCCAGCTACTGGGGAGGCTGAAGCAGAAGAATTGATTGAACCCGGGAGGCGGAGCTTGCAGTGAGCCGAGATTGCACCACTGCACGCCAGCCTGGGAGATACAGCAAGACTCAGTCTCAAAAAAAAAAGGCAGGAGAAAGCTCTCTTGGAGAGCAGCCCCGCAGATGGCCAAACAAGACTGGGAGTTAGGTGGCGTGAGGCTGAAAGCTGGCTCTGCCTCCCACTAGCTGAGTGACCTTGGGCAAGTTATCATACTTAACTCTCTGAGCCTTTACAAAGTGAGGATAATAATAGATGTGCCAGCTGTTGGGGGCGGGCAGGAAGATTAAATGAGATAACACATATAAAACGCTTGGCACAGGAGAAAGGTGGGGAGCGCTCAGTAAATGGTAACTGTGATGATGATTAAAGTGCGGGCTGGATTGGGAAGACCAGGAGGGGGCACTGAAGGCTTCTGAGACAGGGAGTACTGCAGCCTGTGTTTTAGGGAGATAAATCCAGCAGGAGCACCAGGGACAAGGACAGGGGGTTGGCCAGAGGCTGTGGGTAGATGGGAGGTTGGTGTAATGGGATTGCGCAAGGTATTGAGAGGTGCTTTGG
The DNA here is from genome assembly GCF_008728515.1 of Papio anubis. Taxonomy (NCBI): domain Eukaryota; kingdom Metazoa; phylum Chordata; class Mammalia; order Primates; family Cercopithecidae; genus Papio; species Papio anubis. Next base: position 115,375,981 of record NC_044985.1, read on the forward strand.
AGCTCAGAGAAGGGGAAGCAACTGCCCTGGGGCAGAGGGAGGCTGGGGCAGGATGGCTCTGGGCTTCTAGGCTAGGAGATGAGCCGAGGGCAGGCAAGCTCCGGGAGAGACGTGCGGTGGGAAGTGTCTGGCTGGGGTGCGGTGTGGAGGAGGGCTGCAGGGGACAGCAGAGAGGGGAGGTCTGAGGCATGGGAGGAGGATCAGGACCAGAGTCAGAGAAAACCTTCAGCAACAGGGGTTTGTGGGTGCCTCAGGATAGGTGAGGCTGCTCCCAAGAAGGAGGTCCTGAGGGAGCAGTAGGTAAGCTCAGATGCACACAGGGGACTCAGTTGGGGAGTCTCCCTTAAAAGTGGCCACTCTGAGTCACTGAGTATGAGAGGTGACTCACCTCTGGCAGAGAGGAGGCAGGTCAAGTAACAAAGCTGGTGCTTCCTGGGATGCTATCTATGGGCCAGTCCCTGGTTTGCAAATCCCTTCCGTGCATGAACTTATCTAAAGCCCTATGAGGTGGAGCTAGTACTGGCACTATCCCATACTGCAGATGGAGAAACCGAGGCCCAGTGCGGTGGGGGTTATTGCAGACTCTTCGGCCAGGACACAGGCATTTGGCTAAACCTAGTGTTTGTGGCAGGGTCTGTTCTGATTGGCTGATGCCTGTCCTACTGGTTAGTCAATGTTTTGAAGGTCACCCTGGTTACACAGCTGGATGGAGGAGGCGGAATCCCAACCAACCCCTGGGGCTGAAGCCCTGCTCTGAACCACGATCCTCTCTCCGTCTAGCGCCGCAGCGCACCTCAGGACAAGTAATGTGCGTCGAAGGGCTTTGGAAACTGTAAGGCACAGTATAAATAACAGTTTCCTTCATTCCACCTGGGCGGGAGAAGCCTGTTGAGGCCAAAGAAGTTGGGCCATGAGAAGGCAGAGGAAACGCTGCTGTGGGGAACCAGCATTCTCTCTGCTTACTCAACGGGGAAAGTGAGTCAGAAGGGAAGCCTCCCTGAGTGGAGCCCCATGGTCAGCCTCTGGGAGGTTCTCACGTGCCAGACGCCATCGGGCACTAACCAGGTTAGCCTAGACTTGCCCCCAGGGACCGTCCAGGCTCTCTTGCAACTGGCCACCAGGGGGCGCCGCTCCCCCAGCCTTCCTCTTACTGACCCTACCCGGCCGCCCTCAACCTGCTCGCGAGAAACCAGGCCTTGGAAGGAGTCCCGGGGAGCAGGCACCAGAGACTTTGAAAAGTGGCAAAGACGCGGGAGATGTTGAGTGGAGGTGGGAGTTCGTCCCTGCCCCACTGGGAGGGAGAGGGGAAGGGGGGACGGAAGCCTACATATACCCGTTTTCAATTCCCGAACCAGCCCTGCGGAGGAGCGCCTGTTCCCATTTTACAGATGAGGAATTCGAGGCCCAAAGATGTTGGGTAAGATCAAGAGGCTAGGGACACGCAGCGCTGGGTCATTTGCTTCTAACATCAGTTCCCAATGGCACCACAAGCAAATGCTAGCTCATTTGGCCCTGTCGCCTGGCGGGTCCCCCCCTCCCGCGCCCCCGTTGATCCTATGTTCTGAGTCGTGGCCAACACTACAACCTAGTCCCCCCACTGTGTTCCAGCAACAATTCCAGCAGCCCCTTCTCCAACCTGAACTTTCTGGAAGCCTGGACACCTGCTTCATTGTTCTCCAGGGACCCCCATCAGCCACCCACCCCACATCCTCCCCATCTGGGCAGAGCCGGGAGCCCCCTCTGCAGCCCTGGCCTGCTTAACATCCCTCCCCCACCCCAGGGACCCCGCGGGGTCAGGCTTTGCTCCTCGGCACCCCATGGTAGGCAGCAGCACGAATAAACAATGGGACATTTGAACCAGGAAGAGCCTGTGGTTGAGGCCAAAACAGGCACCAAGGTTTTCTCTAAGCTCCTACCAACTCCTTTTATGGCTTCTGGGCCCAGTTCCTTCTTCATAAAAAGTCAGAACTGGAAAAGACTTCGAGTCACTGGGTCCAGCCTGAGCCAACACTTTAATTTTCTACAGAAAAAACCCGTCGTGCCGCCTCCCCCGCTCCAGCCAGGTTTACAGCACCAGGATCGGGCCGGCAGCGTCCTGCACCGGAGGGAAATTCTAGCCCTGGGGCGGGTCCTGGGCATGTCCGCCCGGGGAGGCCCAGTCCCTGCACCTGTAAAATGGGGGGCGGGCCTAACCGTAGCTTCTTCAAAGGCCCCCCGCCCCCAGCTTGAGGTCCTGTATCTAGCCCCGGGGACCCGCCCTAACGAACATCTATTTCGGCCCCCTTGTCCAACCGTTTCCTTCCCTCTGCCCTGAGGGAAGCTCGCGTGTGTGGGCGCACGTGCGTGCAAGTGATCATGTGTGTGCAGGAGCCGGTGGCAGCCGGAGGCAACTTGGAACACGCGTCCGCGTCCGCGCCCGCGCCTGGGTCTGTGCGCGCCCCCGAGGTGCTGGCCTCCCCTCGCCAGCCAGGTGGCCGTGTGCAGCGCCGCGTGTGCCCCGCGTGTATCAGCCTGGGCCGCCCGCCCCTCGCGGCTGACAGCACGCAGTGCGCGGCATCCGGAACGTGGGAGCTTCTGGTTCCCAGTCCCGGGGACCAGCGCCCCCTCCCCGCCAGGGATTTTTTTCTGCTCCAGGAGGCGCGCTCCCGGGTGGGGGCCGAGAGCAGCCCCGCCCGGGCCGGCCTCCTAGGGCGGTGAGTCTGCCGGGAGCGCGCCGCCCCCACCCAGGCGCCCCGATGGGTTTTTCCATGACTGCATCCGGCCTCGGGCCGCCTTTGTTCCCGCCGTCCCCGGCCTGCCCGCGGGGCGGCCCGCCTCTCCCTGCGCGCCGGGGATTTTCCAGGGCTCAATTGGAGCACTGGCGAGCCGCCTCCCCGCCCCCAGCCTCCCGCGCCCCGACTGCCCCGAGTCCTGTTTCGGGGAGCCTAGCCCTCTCTAGACGCGCCGCTCGCTCCCCTGTCCCCGCCTCCAGGACCTGCGTCCTCCCAGCCCCACATTTGTGCGCAAAGTTGACGATCACCAGGCCCGCGCGCTTCGGCATTTCGCGAAGGCGCTGCCCGCGCCCTGAGTCCCTCCCTGGGGCTGCACTTTGGAAAGGACGGAGGTCTCATCTGCTTCGCAGTTGCAAAAGGCCTCACGTTTTCACCAAGGGGCAGGTGGTGCAGTTGGGGCCCTGGGAGGCCTGGCCCACCGCGGAGCGGGAACCGGCGCGCGCGCGCACGCATTCCGGCGCGCCCGGGAGATCTCCGTGTAATCAGCGCGCGCGGCAGCTCCCTGGCGGAAACACCTCCCACTTCCACTGGAGAGTGGGCTCACCCGCGGGCGGAAAGTGACACAGCTGGGGGACGACTCCGTGCTCCCCAATCCCATCCCCGCTGTTAGTAAGGAAGTGGAGATAAACCGAAAAGGGGCCTTGGAGAAAGCAGCAGGGCGGGGTGAGGGAGTTGGGAGGGATTATTTGAGAGAGTGAGGTCAGGCTCAGAGCCCCAGGTCCCTCTCAGATCCCCCGTGCCCGTGAGAACTACGCGTACGCCACCGATCCTGCCCGCGCGGGGTTGAGTTCCGTTTGTGTCTCCGCGCTCTGCGACTCTGCGCGCCTGGGGGCCTCCCAGCTATTGCCTGGCTATTCTGGCGGGAAAAGTGTAAGAAACGCTGTTCGCCCTGCAGGAGAAGCCAGACTCGCAGGGGTGCTTCAGGCTGGGGAAGGGTGCCTGCCTCTGTGGGGTTTTTGGAATCCCAGGTGGCGCCCTTCCTACAGCCCGGCAGAAGGCAGCCATGCCTTGAGGTGGGGAAAGATCTGGAGGTGCGGGTGGGAGGAGGACGGAGCAGGAGGGACACCCGGATCCGCAGAGAGTCAGAGGCCCGGCGCTGTCTTGCTGTGCCAGATGGGAGGGAACGCCCCGTCGGCCCTTTGAACGCCAGCTCCCTGGCCTAACCAGTCATGAGGGAACCCGCAGGCCGCTCTGGAAGGGCCCTTCCTCCAGGTGTCCTCTTGATCAGCTTTCCCTGCTCTTTAAGGTGTCCCTGTGTCTTGACCCCCTCCCCTCTCCACCCTCTTATTTGCTCTCAGAGGCAGCACACCAGCCCCCATCCCCAACCATCCCAGGATGAGAAAGTCTTGGTCCTGGCCGGGCGCGGTGGCTCATGCCTGTAATCCCAGCACTTTGGGAGTCCGAGACGGGCGGATCACGAGATCAGGAGTTGGAGACCAGTCTGGCCAACATAGTGAAACTCCGTCTCTACCGAAAATACAAAAAATTAGTCGGGTGTGGTGGTGGGCACCTGTAATCCCACTACTCGGGAGGCTGAGACAGGAGAATCGCGTGAACCAGGGAGGCAGAGGTTACAGTGAGCCGAGATCGCGCCATTGCACTCCACCCCGGTGATAGGGCGAGACTCGTCTCTAAATAAATAAATAAAATAGGGCCGGGCGCGGTGGCTCACGCCTGTGATCCCAGCACTTTGGGAGACCGGGGCGGGCTGATCACGAGGTCAGGAGTTGGAGACCAGCCTGACCAACATGGAGAAACCCTGTCTCTACTAAAAATACAAAATTAATCGGGTATGGTGGCGCATGCCTGTAATTCCAGCTACTCGGCGGGAGAATCGCTTGAACCCTGGAGGAGGAGGTTGCAGTGAGCCAAGATCGCGCCATTGTACTCCAGCCTGGGCAACAAGAGCGAAACTCCCTCTAAAAAAATTAATAATAATAACAATAGGCCGGGCGCGGCGGCTCAAGCCTGTAATCCCAGCACTTTGGGAGGCCGAGACGGGCGGATCACGAGGTCAGGAGATCGAGACCATCCTGGCTAACACGGTGAAATCCCCGTCTCTACTAAAAAATACAAAAAACTAGCCGGGCGAGGTGGCGGGCGCCTCTAGTCCTAGCTACTCCGGAGGCTGAGGCAGGAGAATGGCGTGAACCCGGGAGGCGGAGCTTGCAGTGAGCTGAGATCTGGCCACTGCACTCCAGCCTGGGTGACAGAGCGAGACTCCGTCTCAAAAAAAAAAAAAAAAATAATAATAATAATAATAATGGGCCGGGCGCGGCGGCTCAGGCCTGTAATCCCAGCACTTTGGGAGGCCGAGGCGGGCGGATCACGAGGTCAGGAGATCGAA